>NC_133793.1:2914644-3239012 GCF_003597395.2 Chelonoidis abingdonii
CTGACGTGTCAAGCTGACCTTAAAACTCTAAGGAAGGAGATTCCACCACCTCCCTAGGGGAAACCCATTTCCAGTGCTTCACCACCCTCCTTACTGAAAAAGTTTTTCCTAATATCCAACCTAGACCTCCCCACTGCAACTTCGAACCATTACTCCTTTTCGCATCTGATACCACTGAGAAACGTCTAGATTCATCCTCTTTGGAACCCTTTAGTAGTAAAGCAGCTATCAATCCCTCCTCATTCTTCTCTTCTGCCGACTTAAACAATCCCAGTTCTCAGCTCTCCTCAATAAGTCGTTGCTCCAGCCCCTAATAACATTTTTGATTGCCCTCCGCTGGACTCTTTCCAATTTCACATCCTTCTTGTAGTTAGGGCCCAAAACTGGACACATACTCCAGATTTGAGGCTCACTAGTGGTGGAAGAGAGGATTATGATCACATCCCTCGATCTGTTTGGCAAATTCCCTATTTATAGTAGTCCCAAAACATGCCGTTAGCCTTTTTTGGCAACAAAGGGCATCCACTGACTCGACTTATATCCAGCTTCTCATCACTGTAACTCCTTAGGTCCTGTTTCTGCAGAACTGCTTCCTAGCCATTTGGTCTCCTAGTCTGTACTGCATGGGATTCTTCCATACCTAAAATCCTAAATGCAGGACTCTGCACTTGTCCTTGTTGAACCTCATCAGGTTTCTTTCGGTCCAATTTGTCTAGGTCCCTCTGTATTCTTTCCCTACCCTCCAGCATATCTACCACTCCTCGCAATTTAGTGTCATCTGAAAACTTGCTGAGGGTGCAGTCCACGCCACGCTCCAGATCATTAATGAAGATATTGAACAAAACTGGTCCCAGGACCAACCCCTTGGGGCACTTTGCTTGATACCAGCTGCCAACTAGACATGGAGCTGTTGATCACTACCCGCTGAGCCCAATGATCTAGCCAGTTTTCTATCTACCGTATAGTCCATTCATCCAGCCCATACTTCTTTAACTTGTCATCAAGAATACTGTGGGAGACCGTATCAAAAGCTTTGCTAAAGTCAAGGAATAACACATCCACTGCTTTCCCCTCATTCACAGACCTAGTTATCTCCTCATAGAAGACAATTAGGTTAGTCAGGCATGACTTGCCCTTGATGAATCTATGCTGACTGTTCCTGATCACCTTCCTCTCCTCTAAGTGCTCCAGAATTGATTCCTTGAGGACCTGCTCCATGATTTTTCCAGGGACTGAGGTGAGTCTGACTGGTCTGTAGTTCCCCGGCTTGTGCACAGCAAGTTGTGGTGCTGTCACAAAGGCCCAGGGAAGAGGGGTCAAGGTAGGTGCAACATGCTGCCGAAGTGACCAGGCTGGTCATGAGGGGAGCAGGGAGTAAACCCACAGCCCGACTGCACCAATAGTCATCCTGCCCATCCCAAAGGGGGAAGGGACTGCTCCAGGTAGCAGCTGGATCCTGGACGTGTGTCCGTGCCAGGTCTCCTGCTTCCAACCACAACCTAGTCACAATTGTGGCTTCCCACACTCAGTGGAGGCCACAAAGCTCTAAGAGGGGCCGATGGATGCAGCTGGCTCAGAGAAGCATCACAAGAGGTAACAAGCCCCTTCTGTCCCTACATCACTGACCCAAGTACACACCAGGTCAGCAGCAGCCTAAAGTCGTTACCATGGGATGGCTGTTTGGCCGGGGGCCCTGCGTGCAATGAGCTTCATGGGTCTCAGTCCTGTTACTAGTGGGACCCCCACAATGTCCCCCCACCTTGTTGGTGCTGGTGCCTGGGTCCTGAACACATGCAGGGCCTAAATGAGAGCTTGTGCTTGGCTGTTTTAGTTAGTTTGCAGCTAACGCGATGCTGCATGCCAGTCTAGATGCTCCCAGACACATTTCTGGTCATGTTCGTTAACTCAAGTTAAAACAGGAGCAGAGTCTCCTGCAGAGGTACCCTTAACTTTCCCTGGAGCTCTGTACTTGGCACTGCCTGGGCCTGCACCGGAGAGGAGAGAGTTCAATCCAGCATAAGCACCCCTCAAACAGGCAGAGGGAGCATCACCAGGCTCTCCAGCTGGTCCCCTCGCCCCCTGTCTAGCACGCGCTCACTGGGCTCTGTCCCGCCCGGCCATGCCACCAGTACAGGTCCCTTTGGGCATATGGGACTGGGGGTGGAGCAGGGTCACTGGGAGGTGGGACTCTAATGAAGCAGCTCCTGGATGTTTTTTGCTGCAGCCCAGGGGTCAGATACTTGTAGGGTGTAAATCACTGACTTTAAGGGGGTGATGGATTTGCACCAGCTGAGGCTCTGGCTCAGTGAGAATGACTCAATGGGCACCACCCTGCACACCCTGTCACACCCAGCTTGTCTCTGACTCCGGCACCAGGAGGGCTGCTCAAGTTTGCTTGCCCCACGCACACTGCTCTGGGTGGACGCTCACAGCGGCGCTGTGTAACAGTTGGCTGGAGAAGGAGCCACCTCCGCTACATTCTGCCTGCAGAACCTAATTACCCTCATTGGAATCCAGCCAGGAATGTGCAGAATAAAGTGAAAGATTTAAAAAAAACAAACACCCACTAGCGCCTTCAATCTGTGTTTTGAAGCTGCCAGTGGCTCAGTGGGATCAGCCTATTGATTGTGCTGCAGGGGTAGAGCTGTGCTCAATAGGCCGCTTGCCTGGCCCAGGGAATCGTTAGATTCAATACATTATTCAGCTAAACTGCCTGTGGCTCTTTGAGGTCAGATTATCAACTGGCAGCATTGAGGGGGGATTAGCAGCATCTCGCTGGGGACTGTGAATTCCGGCGCTATTTGCATGTTTAAGGAAGGGCTCTGGTGCCAGCACTCGGATGTGCGGGCAGGAATCCGGCAGCAGGGAGGAGCTGGGAGAAGATGGGGAAAGCAGCCCATCCGGCGTGGAAGCCAAGGGGGCTTGGGCAAGGCGGATGGATGCAGGGACATGGCCTGCTGCTGCTTGGATTCAGTGGGGAAGTTGGGGCTCAGTAGCTGGTGGCTGCTCTGGGGTTCGGGGCTTCGCTCCCCTATGGGATCTGCAAACACAGGGGCTGCAACCACCATTATCACATGCTCACCCACATGGTCAGAAGCAGCAATGGGGAATAGACTGGAGGGAACAGTCCCTTCCGGGAGAGGGAGCTGATGGACTTCCTGGTCACTAGCCTCTGAGATCAGCCCATTGCCCAGCAAAGTGCATCCTTCCTTTAGCCAACTGGCTGCCCATCAACGAGGAGCAATTTAGCAATAATGAACTTTGCCTGTAATTCGATCTTCTGTCCTCACCCTGCCATCACCCAGAAGAGCAGGGCCCTGTCTATCTGTCTCGACCCGCTACCAAACAGTTTACCCAAACCCTCCCCTCTCCTGGAATGCCAGGAGTGACTCAGGGACTGGGGAGCCTGGTGGCCCCAATGAGCTGGTTAACCTGGGGCCAGTTTGGCAAGAGCAGGAAGCCGAGGGCTGCGCCTGGAGTGCCAGGAATGGAATGCGGGGCAGCTGCCCGTTTAGAGGGACGGCCCCGCGCATCCCACTGGGCAGCATCCATCTTGGCTCAGAGTAGAGCAGAGCATGCTGGGATCCAGTCCTCTCTGCTAGCGTCTGCCTTGACAAGGAGGGAGAGGAGGCCGTGAAGCTGAGTGCCAGGTGCAGACAGCCCGCACTGTAGGAAAGGCTGGCGTAGGACAGAGCCCATCCAGCCTGTGCTCGCCAGGAGCCCTTCCTGGGCTCAGCTCCTCGATATATTGGTGCTGGCAAGGCTGTCTTGCCTGTCAGGGCAATAAAGACACTGACACTGAGGAGTGACTTGAAAGCGAGAGAGTGGAAGGGAGGCAGCCGTGGGGCCGTGGGTAGGATTGCTAAACTGAGCTCCTAGTCAAGGGCTGAGCTCAGCTCTTGGCATCCCATTCCCAGCCCTGGGGCTTTTCGTCCAGCTCAGCACAGCGCAGAGGTTTCCCCGAAACCCCATCTGGCCTCGCCCTCCCGGCTGACTCCACACTGAGGAATGTTATACGACAGAGGGGGAGTGAAGGGAGCCACTCAGCCCAATCCTGGAGAGGGGCAGCTGCGTGCCAGGAGTGTGTGGAGCTCAGGCACAGAGCCTGGGGGCAGCTGGGCAGCTCCCAGCCAGCCTGTGCCCCCAGCAGAGTCCCTGGGGCAGAAGGAGACAGATGCTAATGGGCTCACACAGGCCCCTGCTGGTGGGGTTGTGGGGGCGGGGGTGCTCTCAGCATCAAGAAGCAGGAGGCACAAGGGGGCAGGACTCTCCCTCACCACGTGCTGGCATCATGCTCAGAATAAACCTGCACACACTTGGAGTGGGAGGGGGGAAATCGGCCCAAAATATCCAGGGGACAATTTCCCAGTGGCTCTGCTACCGACCGGTCCCCTATCCACCAGTCAGAGCTCCAGTGTCCCACTGGCTGGGGTGAGCAGGGGTACGGTGGACTCAGGAGGGCAAACAGCAGCCACAAGGGATGGGGACACTGCCTTCCAATGCCCAGCGGTGGCTCACACGGTCAGAGAAGTGCCAGGTCAAGCAGGGCAGGGTTGTTCCCTGTGCCCAGCCTGGCTTTAGAGGAGGACCCTCCCCATACACCAACAGGGCAGCTCCCAGACAGGCTGGGTAGCTACTGTCTTTGCCCAGTCAGCCCTGGCTGCAGCCACTGGCTCTGCATGACTGAGTGGCCCAGTAAGCCACTGTATTGTCACTCCCCTTCTGGGGGTCTCCAGCAGCCCCACATCCTTTCATATCCATGACAAATGACATTGGACAAGGGACCCCCAGCAGAGTCCAGATGGGGCTGCTCAGCAGAGACCCTGCAGGCAGCCACAGACAAGGCGGCCAGGCAGCTCTTAAAGGCATTTTTGCTTGGTGAGGCAATGACATCTGTAGAGGAGTCATACAGGGACACAACGGGAGCAAGGAGACCCCTCCCTGCATCTCCGGAGTAACCCACTGCCCTGCCCCTGCAATGGGGCTTTGCATCCCCCAGCCACAATCAGAGGGGCAGGGATTGGAGCTGCTCCCAGCAGTGCTCCGTGGTGCTCTGGGATTCTCCAGTGGCTCTCAGCCTGGGGGTTGCCAGCTTTGGGGCAGGAGTCCTTCCTTCCCCCTCCTCTGCTGCCAGGCTGACTCGGACACACTGAGCTTCTGGGATGGCGGGGAGTTACTGAGAGGAATGAGAGGAGGGGATTCGAACCACGATGGCTCAGCTCTCACATGGGGTCTGCTAGGAATCGAAGTAGGGAGTGGGGGAGGACGTAAAGCAGCTGGGGCTTAGCTCCCACCCCAGGGAGCAGGCTCCTGGCTGGATGCAGTTGGAGTGGGGCAGGAGAGCTGACATCTCACACACCCCTCTGTCTCCCCTGGCCCTGAGGACAGGATCATCTGCCTGACCTATTGCTGACCCAGGGTCTTACTCTTCCACATCCTCCTTTCCCAGGCCTGGTCCAGCTCCTCTCTCTGGATTCAGGGCCCCAGCCAGCCCCCCTTTCCTTAGCATCCCCATAATGCACCACCCCTGGAGACTCCTTCCATATGCTGGGGATACGGAGCTTGGGCAAAGGGGGAGGGAGTGTGCTATGGAAGGAGTGTAGGAGTGCTTCGCTGTCATGGCTCCAGCTAAGCACCCCTTCTTAGCCACTCACCGGCCTGCTAGGAGAGGACACAGATTCTGGATCCTGGGTGTTTCACGCCTCTGCAGTCTGAAAGGAGTCCAAGCACTGTTCCTATGTGAGGGCCTCTGGGCACACTCCTGGGGTGCAGATCTTCTCTTCAGCATCCCCGTCCTGAGAGCTATGGCCATGCAGTCCACTGCCGGGCCCCTGGAGCCTCCCAGAGCTGATACACACGCTCCATACCAGAGCCCCACCTGTGAGCCTGCTGCATCGCCTCTCCAGCTGGGCAGGTGGTAGGTGTCAATGCCTCGCACACACTTTGCGCCAGACTCTGAACCACCACTGCTCTTTACTTAGTAGTATAAGAAATACACAGAGCTATGCAAATATCAGAAACCCTACCTGCATTGCCCTGCATCAGTTCCCCACCCCCCACCCCCAAGAGCATTCTTTGGGCTGGGATCAGGCTCCTCTGCCATTCAGGGTCCTCCTGCTGCAATGCGTGGCTGGGTTGTGAGACATGGAGCCTTCTCCCACCAGCTCATCTCCTCTGGCCTCAGCCGGCCCACGGGCTCCCCATCTCCTGCCCCATGCTTCCTGGGGGGCTGTTAGTCTGTCCCTCCCCCCATAAGTCCTTTGTGAGGACACACCCTTGGAGCACCCCTATGTGGCCAGGCATAATGTCACCAGTGTCTTCCAGCCAACACACATTACGTTCAAGCCCCTTCTGAGGTAACCAAATGGCAATCTAAACAAGTCTGAATAATTCTTCTGCCCCCTTGGGCTACTGCAACCTTCTCTTCTGCTTCCACTTACAAATCCTGTCTCAGATCTCCATCCAGGAGCCTCCCCAGAGGCTTCTCTTCCTACCAGAGTCCTGCCCTGACCCCTTTCCAAGGCCCACCACAGGGATCAGTTCTGACCCTACCGCCTTCCTCAGCCTGCCAACTCCGGCCTTCTCAGGGAGAGGGGGAGCTTCCTTCCTCCTAGGTCCTCTCTCTTCAGCTGAGCACCCCAGCTCCTTATCAGCCTAGCTCCCACCTCCTCAGGCCAGAAGACATTAGTTCCTCAGCCCCCCAGGTGTGGAGCTTGACTAATTGGAGTTCTTTCCCTTGCCCAGCAGCTAATGGGGATTAAGCCCTATCACTTCCTTTCATAACCTTTTAGTCCCTTGGTCCAGTGATTCCTGGATCCAAGTCGACAGGTGATCACCAGCCCTGACCAGGAGGCTTCCTTGCCAAGTGCCTTCTCCCCTGGCAGACCAGTTCCCCTGAATGGGAGCCAGTCTCCTGCCCGTCATGTGTGTATTAGAATGGAGGAGCATCCCAAGTTAACAACCCTCTGTTGGCAGCCCTCTACCAGTTCCCTTGGAATTTCAGTCCAACACGGAGGTAAAGAGGCAACAACGAACGCAGCTAGTTCCCTCCCCATTCCCAGTGGCATTGGCAGCATAGGGAGAGTTCTAAATCTCACAGACAATTTATACGCAGCTCCCCCAGTTGTCACCTCTTCCTTTCCCTAGAGACAATGTGAGGTGAGCCGGGTCCCCTTCTCTGTGCATGAGGCAGCTTGGGGCCCTCTGCCTTGGCAGTCCGTGTGTGATCTGCCACAGGACCCGTACTCCAGCCTTCATCGCCAGACGGTGTTTTGGGACCCACCAAACTGTTATTTCTTGCCCTGTTCCTGGGAAAAGGCAGCATTCCTGACTGGACAGCAGCGTAACACAAAGAACCACGTTCCCCAAGCTGCCTCTCTCCTGCACCGCCCTCTGCCCCACTGGCCTGTGGGTCTCTGGAGCATCAGTCCCCAGGGAAGTGGGATTCTGGTTACTCTGGGAACCATCATTCTGAGAACACCCAAGTGGAAAACTACAATGTAGTCAGAGCAAGAGCAAAGAGGAGCAAGTGCGCAGAGCCCTCCGCGACCCCGGGACGGTCAATACGCTTGTATAATAACCTCAGTACGTATTGATCGCTCCTCGGCAGATTGAGTCACTGCTGCATCGCTTGCTTTTTGCTGGTTCCTGTGGATACTGGGAGCAACTAGCCTCCCAATCCTTATGGAAAAATCTATGAGTTAATTATGATTGTGTCTGCACATGCTAAGCTGGCCCAATAGAGAGTCCCTAGTCCTCAAGGCAGAGACAGCGTGTTCCTCATTCTCCTCTGCACCGAGTGCAGAGCCCAACCACAAGGCAGCTCGACCTTGTGACCTGGGAGGCGGCTGTCTCTCGGCATGGGGCATGGGTATGTGTGGGGGTTACAGGCAAAGTCCCGCCCCCTCTTTCCCAGTGGGATCTGACCAGGAAGATGGGGATATGATCCCAGAGGCAGCTTTGCACATGGATTGGTGCTCCTGCTCCGGCCCCTGGAATGCTGCAGTCTGCTGGAGCTGCAGTGTGCACAGGTGCTCAGCACCTACTGTTCATTAGTGGTTGCTCGGTGCCCAGTATCTCAGGGTGCCAGCAGCCAGTGAGAGCGTGTGCAGATGGGGTGACCCGTGGGTCTCTCCTGTGAATTGGCCCAGTGCCGTGCCAGCAAGGGACAGGCACAAAACTGGGATGGATTCGGGGTACAGATCAGGCGCAAGGTGGCTCGAGCTGCCAGCCCAGGCTGCGCCTGCCTGTGCTGCTGAATTGTGGCTTTGGGCCAAGCCTGGCGGTCCTTGCTCACTCAATCTGTGTGTGCCAGTGGGAGTAGGGGACGCACTCAGGGAGGGCAGCTGCGTTTGGGGCTTTATTCATACGGAGCATTGCTCTTTCCTGGTCTCCTCCTGTCGATACACTCCTGAGCCCCCGGAGCTGGGCACGCCAGAGCCTGGGACACAGCACAGGTTCCTAATGGGGGCTGGAGGGAGTGCAGGCGCAAAGGGCCCGTTCCCCTCTCTAGCCCTCAGCAATCAGGGTGAGCAGCTCACAGCCTCGCCGCAGCTGCCCCAGGAACGACCCCCCTGCCCACACACAGGAGTCAGCCTCTGTGGCTGCGCTGTCTCATCAGCAGTGTTGGAGCAAAGTCTAGAGCCAGCTGATGAGCTGGGCATGTTGGCTGTGTCCGGACGGGTCCCTGGCCTTGTGCTCTGAGCCAAAAACAAACAGGGAGGAGGTCGGGGCAAACATCAGGCGGTGCTGAGATCATCGAGCAAAGTACTTACTAGGGCTCTTTCCCTTTGGCCTGCCAGTGCCCGGGGCTGCTGGTCACTCTCCTCTAGTAGCCAACACCCAGCAGAGCCCCTGACACGCATCCCAGAGCCGCCCAGAGCCGGTGACACGCATACAACTCCATCCCAGAGCCTGACACACATACAGCTCCATCCCAGAGCCGCCCAGAGCCGGTGACACGCATACAGCTCCATCCCAGAGCCCGACACACATACAGCTCCATCCCAGAGCCGCCCAGAGCCGGTGACACGCATACAGCTCCATCCCAGAGCCCGACACACATACAGCTCCATCCCAGAGCCGCCCAGAGCCGGTGACACGCATACAGCTCCATCCCAGAGCCCGACACACATACAGCTCCATCCCAGAGCCGCCCAGAGCCGGTGACACGCATACAGCTCCATCCCAGAGCCCGACACACATACAGCTCCATCCCAGAGCCGCCCAGAGCCGGTGACACGCATACAGCTCCATCCCAGAGCCGGACACACATACAGCTCCATCCCAGAGCCGCCCAGAGCCGGTGACACGCATACAGCTCCATCCCAGAGCCGGACACGCACACAGCTCCATCCCAGAGCCACTCAGAGCCGGTGACATGCACACAGCTTCATCCCAGAGCTGGTGACACGCATAGAGCTCCATCCCAGAGCCACCCAGAGCCCGACACGCATACAGCTCCATTCCAGAGCCACCCAGAGCCCCTGACACTCATACAGCTCCATCTCAGACTCACTGACACACATACAGCTCCATCCCAGACCTGAGAGGCCCAGCCCATTCATCACAGCTATCACTGTCCCTTTCATTCCTGAGCTGGGGGATGGATAGATAGATAGATAGATAGTGGGGTGGATGGGGATAGATAAGGGGATGGATGGGATAGATAGATAAATAGATAGATGGGGGTGGATGGGGATTGATAGAGGGAGTGGATGAGGATCGGGGTGGCTGCTGCCGTGGGTTCTGCTCTGCCATAGCCTCAGCCAGGGATGTGGCGAGCATCCAGCTGTGGCTGTGGGTGGCTGGGAGGCCGAGTCACCCTTGATGTGTGAGTTTCACCATGTGTGGGGGAGACAAGGGGACCAGCTGGCCGCTCCTACCCCGCCCCGGCGTGGCCACACACCCAGCTATGTGATGACGCTGGGCAGCACCTGTCATTAGCATCTCAATGTGATCTCATCATGGCCTGTGTGGGAAGCCAGTGTGCCAGCCTTGCTGGACAAAGCTTACAGCAATGGCATTACTTCCGCCAGCTACTCCTTCAGCTCTCGCCCTCTGTGCCCATTTAGCTGGGGTCTCTCTCCCCTCCCACGGCCCTGCCCTGAGAAGGGCACCTGCTCCCTCTGGGCCATTGCCAGCCGAATGCTCTACAGCACTCCTGGGCTTCTCTAGGGCCAGGGGAAGGGATCCTGCCCGTCAGGGCCTGGAGTTGGGCTGGAGGGATCCCAGAGCAGCCCCTGGCGACTCCTTGGCCCCGATCCAGCCTGGCACGCTCCCTACTCCTTGTCACCAGACCCCACAATCTTTACTGGCCTCCTGCCTGTCACCCCTTGTCCACCACCTGGGGGAGCAGCTCCCTACACAGCAAGGACAGTGCATCCCTTGGGAGTCTGCAGCAGGGCTGGTCCCTCACTCTCGGTGACTCTGCCCTGCCCTCGCCCACCTGGAGTCCATGGCCCAGCGTGAATTCCCAGCACATTCAGCTCAGGCTGGGCTCTCACCCTGCCACCAGTGCCAGGGAACCGAGCCGGTGCCACTGGCCCAGTGCTGGGGGCGGTACCCAGGTACTGCTCTGCAGCTGGCGTGGCAGGACCCTAGCTCAGAACTCTGCTTTGTCCTATGGCTCTACCTGCTTCTCGGGCCCATGGTGCCCGTCCGGTTCCCAGGGGCACCCTCATACCTGGGCGGCTGGGAAAGAACCCCCGCAGGCAGGCAGCTTGTATTACTGCCTAGAGCCAAAGGCAGCGGCTGGAAACGCCAGGGCTTATCTTCAGTTTGCTGGTGGAACAGATGCTGGTGGCACTGACACACAGACACACAACCTCCGACACCCTTGTGCACCCACGTGCATACACATTCATCCACACACCCAGTGCTATTCACACAACTGGTCACAGCCATGCACACGCCCCATTTCCCGTCACCCTGGAGGAGGGGCAGCTCTGGGGCCGGCTGCACTCAGATGCCCTAGCAGCACGGGGCTCAACCCCACTTGGCTGACTGGTTTCTCTGGAGTGAGGGCAGGTTTGGGCCGCAGGGCCAGACTGCCCTAGCCTTCACCCCAGCACTCCCCCCATGCCCCTCCTGCATCACCCCGGGACCATCTGTTCAGCCAGCAGAGCGCCCAGGGCCCTTTCAGTAGGGTTCAGGTGTCCCACCAGGTGTTTTACCCAAACTCCACTCCACTCACTCTGCTCTGCCAACCCAATCCCCAGGAGCCCTCCCATGGGATCCAGCACCAAGCGTCACTCCCCGCCCTAACCAGCAGGGCAGCATTTGCTGTGTGCCATTAAGCAACTTCCATGGCACACCCCAGAGGCAGCTGCACTTCCGTGGGGGAGCTAAAGGATCCCGCGGCAGTCATTCACGGCACCCAGAGAGAGCTGGGCAGCACCCCAGGCTGGTCAGATGGAAAGTGATGTAGAAGAGCCGGCTCCATCCCAGGCGCAGCATCTGCCTCCACCACGTGGCCCCCAATGCCACTGCTCCCTGCATGGCACCGTACGCCCAGTGGGGACCCGGCCCCGGAGTCTGGGGAGAGCTGAGCAAGGAGCCCCGGCCTCACTCTTCTCTGCCCACAAGCCCCAGCCCTGAATCGTTTGGCAGGAGATCAGCCACAGACCCCGATGCACTGGAGTCTGCAGCCCTCATCCTTGGAAAAGTCTCTGTGGCAGGGTGCAGAGGCTGGTGTAGCCTGACCTGTCCCCACACACAGCCTGGCACAGAGGGGAAGGGGCATCCCTGGAGCTGGCCACCGCCTGGCCCCAGCTGCTCCTTCCAGGAAGGGGGCTGTATCGCCTGGGAAGCAGGAGCACAGAGCTGTGCCATGGCATTGTCCAACCAGCCCTGCCAGCAGCATTGGCTTTGGGCACAGAGCCCACACCGGGCAGGCCCAAGCCCTTGGCAAGGGCCCCGCTGGGCCCCTTTCGTTACCCCGCTGCATGGAAGATGGAGTTGGGGCCATGCTCCCTCCAGCCCCATGGCAGCCCAGGCACAGCCAGGGCCCTGCGCCATCCTTCCCCTGCAGACAGGACTGAGGCTGGCGTGAGACTCCCTATGGGTCAGCACAGACCCCGCTCCTCACAGCTGCAGCTCAGATGCCGCCTCAGTAACTTACAGAGCAGCAGAGGGAGCAGCTGCGAAGGCAGCGGGGCTGGGGAATGCCCATACTGGGTGCCAGGGCTAAGAATTGTCCTCCTCCCATGCCAGGGGCCAAACTGCCCCCCCATGCCATGCCACAAATGGTCTTCCCCCACCCAGTGCCCTGCCCCACCCCTGCTATCATAGAGAAATCAACGGAGGGCAGGGCTAGGGCGGGCCGTGTGTGCCTGGCATGTGCCTGGGTGCACACGTGTGTAACACAGGGACGGGCGTGCCAGTCTAGTGACCATACAGCTCGCCCCACCATCCCTGCCGTGCCTGAGGGCAGCCCTACCCTGGTGTGGCACTCCTGGCCCTCAGTGCTCCCCAGCTCTGGGGAGGTGCACGTGGCCAGTGACCGAGTTCTGGCCTGGGCCCTTTCCACTCCCTGCTCTATTCCCAGGGCCGCCCCTTCCTGCTGGGGCTTGCTGACCTCAAGCAGCTGCAGGACTCCTCATCCCTTCCTGCCCATTGTGTGTGTGGGGGGGGGGGGGGCATGCTGCCAGGCAGAAGGGGGAGAGTCAGCAGGGTTTGTCATCCCCCTCCCCCCACACATCCACCCCTCTGCCCCCACATCCTCCATCCTTCCCCTGCACTGTCCTCCTTCCCCCAGCACGGCTCCCGTGTCCATCCCTGTCCCACCTGTCCCCTGGAGCTCGACTGAGCTTGGTAAGTCATTTCATACGGGGCACTGCTGCCAGCCCTTGGCTCCCCCTGCCCTGGGCGGGCCTGCAGGGCTTGCCCAGGCAGGAACAACTCCTTGTCCCGTCCCTGAGCCAGCCAGCCCAGGCCTCTATTCAGCCAGACAGGCGGGGGCTGCCCAGGGGAACTGCTCCTGCCCCACTCACCCCTAACCCAGCATGGCCCGGGCACAACAGCACAGACGGCCCTATTGAATCCCGTTGGAACAGGAGCAAGTGCTGTCTGGAAACCAAGCTGCCCCTGGCAGACACACGGCCCCCACGGCAGGACTGGGCTCAGCAGGAAAAGCCCTGGCTGCTGGGAGGGGCCTGGGGGAGGCAGCAGGCAATGGCTTGGTCCCTGCAGCCTGCCAGAGGGGAGGGGATGTGGTCTGGGATCACGCCCTCCTGTGCCAGGCTGGGGAGGAGGGAGCTGGGCTCCAGATCTCTCCTGACCAGGTGGCACCTGTAGCAGCAAGGCCCCGGCCGACCTATAGCCGTTGGGCTGGGAGGTGGCAGGGTTGCCTGCTTGGCCAAGTTCCTGCCCCAGGGCAGCGCCCACAGCAGGGTTGCTCGCTGGGCACAGCTCCGGCCTGGCTGAGTGCCCACCGATGAGTCACTCTCTGTGCCTGGGTTGCCTGTCTGCGGTGGAGTCTGGGGGTCACTGGTGCTGCGAGAGCTCAGCGATCCAGGCAGAGCCCATGGAGAAGGGCACTGGAGAGATGGGCCCAGATGGTGCAATGCTCCTGGCACGGGCGAGCCCAGGGCTGGGTACTTGCTCTGCTCTGCCCCAGTTCGCAGCCCCTCCCTGCACTTGGCCAGAGCCTGGCTGGGCTGTAAGGAAGGGGGGTGCCACCCAGCGGAGAAATGGGAGCATGACAGCTGGGAGGAGGGTGCCTGGGGGCAGGGCAGGTCGGCATGTCCCACCCCAGTGCCAGGAGCTTTGTGTAGCTCCTGTCGCCTGGGCACAGTGGGGGAGACGTGGCCCCCTTGGGGGTGCTGTTGCTGGGGGTCAGGTTGGGGGGAAGGGGCCTGTCTGAGAAGCACCTGTCTGGTCTGGGGGGAGACTCTTACACAGCACGGGTTCGACCACCACCCTGGTGGGCTCAGTGCTCACCAGAGTGTGTGGCCATATGGCCCACGCAATCCCGCTAGGACCCCCTCCACCCCCTGCCATGGCTCCAGCCCCTGCTGGCCTGCAGTGCATGGCTGCAGGTGGGGGACAGCGCTGCCAGGTCCCGGCAGGTGCTGGCGGAGAAAGATAAGGGAGCCCAGTCCCTCAATACCTCCATTTCCAGCTGCAGCTTCCACAGGAGTCAACGCTGGGCAAAGTTTATTGTGCATCGAGTGAATGAGCTCCCACTGTCCCCACTATAGCCAGGATGGCCCCCCAAATACAGCCAGCCAAGTGCCAGGCCGGTCCCCCCAGTACAGCCAGCCAGGTGCCGGGACGGCCCCCCAAATACAGCCAGCCAGGTGCCGGGCCAGCCTCCCAATCCCGATAGAGACAGTCATGTGACCCCGCTTCCTGGTACAACAAGCTGGGTGCTGGGCCAGATCCCAATCCTAATGCATATGGCCCCATCCTACCCCCTCGCAGTTCCCATTCCAGTGCCCCAGGAACCATCCCTGTCCCTAGCAGTGGCTCAGGGGTCGGGTGGTGCCAGTCACAGTGAATTCTGCCCGCAAGACCTCGGAGCTGGCACGTGTCTCCTGGCCCGGCTGCTGCCCGCCCACAAAGAGCGTGAAGGCGCCTGGCTCCAGCTGCCACTGCTTGGCCCAGACGGCGCGCTGCCCGTAGGTCACCAGGAACAGCAGCTTCGCCGCCCGGCCTGCGGCAACGGGCACCCGGCGGAATCCAACCAGCTGCCAGCGGGGCACCGGCACGGAGGGCTGCACCCAACGCAGGTACAGCTGCACCACCTGCAGGGAGGGGAGAGGTGGGCTAGGAACAGCAACGGGGAGCCAAGCATCCAGGGCAAGGCCAGCACGGACCGAGTGGTCCTGCCAGGTGCTGCTTCTCCCTGGGCAGCGTCACCCCTCAGGGACAACCTGAGACCCCGGCTGGGGCACAGCCACGGCACTGCCTCACTCCAATGCCACAGGAGTGAGCAGGACACCACCTCTCCTGACCGCCCCAGCCCCACAGGGGTGGAGCCATCAGAGCTAAGTGCTGACCTGGCACAGGGCCCACATGACAACCCCATTCCCCCCAAGCCATGCCCTGCCTCACAACCCACCCTACCCCCAGCCCAGGGCAGGGAGAGCTCTCACCTCTTCACCATCCCTCTGCCCAGTGTTCTCCACCACCACGGAGACGCTGAGGTTGGCGCAGAGGGGCAGCACCGTGGGGCTCAAGCCCAGGTCCCGGTAGAGGAAGGTGGTGTAGGACAGTCCGTAGCCGAAGGGGTAGAGTGGGGCCCTTGGCCCATAGTACCGGTACGTGCGCCCCTCCATGGTGTAATTCTCCATGGCTGGCACCTGCAGCCACAAGGGAGGGAAGACGTCAGCCATAGGCCATGGTGCCACGTGGGCATGGAGGGGGCCACGGTGCCAAGCTGGCCTCAGGAATGGGTGGGGGAGGTGGGGGTCCAGGGCCACACAGGCTATGGGCACATGGAGGGATGGCCACAGGCTGCAGGGCCATGCCAACCCTGGGAGGGGGAGGCAGAGCTTACAGCCCTGTCCTGTGGGGCTGGGGCTGTGTGGACAGTTGGGCTCTGCAGTCGCAAGGGAGGTGCAGTGGGGCTGGCAGAAAGGTCACGTGCTTCCTGGATCAAGCATCACCATGCCAGGGCAGCTGGCGTCCCCCACTGGACACCCAGCAGATTTCCAAGCCCCCAGCACCAGTGCCCCTGGGCCTTACCTGGTCCATGCCAGCTGGCCAGGTGGCCGGGAGCCTGCCTGCCGGGCTGGCCCCGTCTTCCCCCAGCAGCACTTTGATGATGGCGATGCCCGCGGCCTGTGCTGGGAAGAAGCACGCCAGAATGGCGCCTACTCCGTGGTGGGCCTGGGCCCAGCCCACGTCCAGTGGCCCCGCGTTGAACAGCAGCAGGATGACAGGGTGCCCCCGGGCTGGAAGGGACATGCCAGGTCAGTCCAGAACCCATCCCCCTGGGATGGCAGCTTGGGGGATGACAGCACCCCGGGGCCCCACGCTAGCTCAGGGAAGCCCACGGGGCAGTGCGTGCTGGGGTCTCATCCCTACACCAGGCCAACTGAGGTCGGAGATGCTCCAAATACCCCAACTCTCTGTCTCGCTGGGCTCTTCCGTGGGAGCCCATCACTGTGGTCTCTGGGCTGGGCACATGGGGCACTGAGCTCAGTCCCTCCAGGGACACCCACGTGCAGGTGCAATGGGGAGAGGGGCCCCCCAGAGGGTGGGCTGGGCTGAGCCTCAGGGGGTGCTGTGCCCACACATCTGGCCCACTGGCAACTCCTCACGGGTGCCCAGACTCCCACCCCCGCAGGCCCCCGAGTGCGAGTGTGCCCCAAACCACTTCACCCCAGGCCACAGCGTCCTGCAGCAGCTCCTGCTGGTGCCCGGGCAGGGACAGGTCCCATCGGTCCTTCGCCTCTGTCTCCAGGTCAGTCCCTGAGCAGGAAAAGCCAGCGCCAGTCAGTTGTGATGCCCCTGCCCGTGCAGAGCATCTGCCTCATCTCCACCCCCCGATCCGGCAGGGACATGATGTGGGGGGAGCATCCTGGTCCCCCCGGTCGAGGGCGCCACAAGGCTGGCAGGGCTCCCGGCGGAGCATGGAATTGTGGGAGTTGCCATGCTGAGGAGGAGCCCATGCTGCACCCTTTGGGGAGCAGGCAGCCCGGCAGGAGGCCCTGGGCCCTACCCGCCTTGGGCACTCGCGGGCTGTCTTGGTGGGAGACACGTCACACAACCAGCAGCCTGAGCCCTGGGTCCGCAGGCCCAGCACTGCCCCCGTGCCAGGCTCTGCCACAGCCTCTTGCGGATCATAGGGGGGCAGAGGGGGCAGGAAGGCAAATGCCAGAGCGGCTGAGCCCACTCACTCAGATCCAGACTAGGCCACCCATCACCACCCGGGGACCCTGCTGCCCCCCCCTGCCCTGGCCCCCCCGTACCTGTGCCCAGGCACACCACGACGATGTCGGCTGCCCAGACCGCCCCCTTCACCTCGCTCGGCGAGTAGTGCTGGCACCTGGGCTCGCTGCAGCCTGCGGCGAAGCTGACGTTGGCCGGCAGGGTCTCCAGGCCCCTCCTGCACCGGAGGGACCAGCCTGCCATCAGCTACGTCGCTGATACAGGGGCTGTTGCCACGGCATCCAGGTACCCCCCTCCAGATGGAGAATCTACCCCACTGGCAGGGCCGAGTGGGACCAATGGGCAATTCTGCACCACGTGTCAGGCGGGAATGGGGGAGTCCCACCAATGCCCCTTTGCCCTGGGGGTTGCCCGGCTTGGACCAGGAACCAAATGGTGCCATGTGCCCAGCCCGCAGAGCAGAGAAATGCCACAGCACCCTCCCCACCCAGCTGACGGATGGAGCAAGGCAACAGCCTGAGCTACGGGGTTGGGGGATGCCAGTAACCGATGGGAGGGGGGTTATCCTTGCTCTACCTGGGGGTGTAGATGTACTGGGGGTCCGGGATGGGCGCGTAGTCCCCAAACAGCACCCTGGGGTCGTCGGCAAAGGGACCAACCACCTGCAGAGGAAGGGAAACAGCCGAGAGTGGGACAGGAGCAGCCGCTCCACCCTGGCAGCCCCAGGCAGTGCACAGAAGCCAGTGGAAGGAGGGCTGGGGGGGCCATGGAATGAGTTGTGTGGGTCAAGCACTGGCCTAATGCAGCCCCTGGCAGCTTTGAGCCTCACTCTGGGGGAGGGCCTGCCGTGCTGCCCCCTCCCCCCCAACTCTCCCATGCAGCGCCTGCCATCTCTGGGCCCTCTCAAGCAGCGCCCACCCCAAGAGCACCTGTGCAGTGCCCCCGCTCACTGTGCAGCCTCCGTCAAGGCCCCTAGATCCCACTGAGCAGCGCCCGCCCCCCATCAAGCACCACCCCCCATGGAGCACCCACTGCCCCCATCAAGCAGCGTCTACCCCCCATGCAGTGCCCACCACCCCCATGCAGCACCCATTGCCCCCATCGAGCAGCACCTACCCCCGCATGCAGCGTCCACTGCCCCCCATCAATCAGCCCCCCCCAAGGCCCCCCCCATGCAGTGTCCCCAGGCCCCACCACGCCTTGCTCCCTCATGGTCCAGGCTCCAGTGCCCGCCAGGACCCGCAGTCTGCACAGGGCACCCTTTGGTACTGCAGGGTGGGGGGCTGCAGCTTGCTGCAGAGGGGTTTGTCTGTGGGGCCCCTGGCAGGCTGTCAATATGGCAGGGTGCCCCAGTGTCACACAGTCCCCAGCTGAGGTGTCCGGTGTGGGGCAGGGAGCCCCAGTGCGGCTGCGGTTCTTTGGGGCAGGGCCCACAGTGACTGAGGATGCCAAGGGCTGTGCGCTCTGCTGGGTGGTCAGCACCCCTGGGGCATGCGAGCCAGGAAGTCCCAGCCTGGGGTCCCCCGTGGCCCCCCAGGCTCTACGGCCTCAGAGGATCCCCCCCCCCCCGGCCCCGAGCGGGACACTCACCGCGATGCGCTTGCCGGCCAGGGCCTGGGCGCTGAGGGGCAGCGTCCCCCTCTGGTTCTTCAGCAGCACAAAGCTCTTGATGGCAGCCTCCACAGCGAGGCGCCTGTGGGTGGGGCTCTGCACGGCACTCAGGTCGAGGGCACTGTAGGGGTTCATGGCAGGGGGGTCGAACTCCCCCAGCCGCAGGCGTGTGTAGAAGAGTGGCCGGACCCGGGCCCTCACCGTCTGCAAAGGGCAGCGAGAGCCCGTTACACCGGCTAGGGGGCAGCCGGAGCTCCGATCTGGGGGGGCCGCTGCAGCCCCACATCCCAGTCACACCGACGCAGGGGGGGGCTGAAGCTCAGATCTGGGGGAGACGGGCTCTCGCCCCGTATCCACTCTCCCGCCAGTGCCAGGTACACCCAGTGCTCTCCCAGCCCAAGCAAGTCCATGCCCTGTGGCCCGGGGCCCTAGTGATGAGCTTGCCGGCCCCATGCCCTGCTCCGGTATTGTCACCCCACAAGGGCAGGGGGTGTCCCATCCATGCTGTCCCCAGAGGTTCTCACCTCCAGCGTGATGTTGCCCTTGGCCACAGCTTCACTGATGCTCATGAAGACGTTCTCTGTCAGGCCGAAGGCCAGCTCCAGGTTGCAGCCAGCGTTCACCGAGGCTGCAGCATGGTGGAGAGACAGGAAACAGTGAGTTACCGCTGGGCTCAGCCTCTGCCCCTCCTTTCCTCCCCCCTACCCAACCAAGCAGCCTCTGTGCCTGCCAGGCTGGGGGCAGTGAGCTCAGCTCTTGAACTGAGGCTCCAGCACCCTTGTTAACTAGGCGTCACGGGCCCTTTGGAAGGGGAGCAGGAGGGATTGTACAGAGGGGAAACTGAAGCATATGTGTGTGTGTGACTTGCCCAGGGTCACGTAGCAGGTCAGTGGCGGACCTGGGAATAGAACCCAGGAGTCCTGACCATTAAACCAGTGCCCAACCTTCTCCCTCCCCCACCCCCGACACCCCACCATTGACTATGCCCCTGCCCTCAGGTGCCAGTTCTGCTCTAGAAGGACCAGCAGTAGCTGAGCCCTGCCCTGCTCCCAGCTCAGGCAGCTCTCGGCCAAGCGGGGCCAGCTCCTGGGCCGTGTGCCTCCACGCTCACCGATGGCCGTCTCCAGGAAGCTGTGTGTGTAGCGATGGGCCAGCATGATCAACTCCACGGCCCCCTCGTCGCTCACCACGTAGCCCTGGAAGCCCCACTCTGCCCGCAGGATGTCTGTCAGCAGCTTCTTGTTGGCACAGGCGGGCACGCCGTTGATCCTGCCGGGTTGGGTCTGGCAGTTATTGCAATGCCAAATGCAGCCACCTCTGGGGCGGGGCACGGCAGCTGTTTAAAAGTGCCTGGCAGTTTGGGACAGGAAGTGAAGGACAACGCTGCACTCAGTTGGAACTGCAGGGGGATTTACTTCAGCAGAATGTAACTGCCCACCTGGGAACCCCAGGCCAGGGGGCTCCCGCCCTGACTTCCCCCCAGAACTGCCATGAGATCACTAGCAATGACAGATGGAGAGGACCGAGGTTTGACTTCTCTTCTAGAGGACGGCGCCCTGAGCAGTGTGCAGGGGCACCGGCTCAACAGAGACGTGGGTGGAATAGCGCCTCCTCCTGAGCCACTTGGGGATTCCACCCAAATCCCAAACAGAGCCAACCCTGCTCAGCTCGAAAGCTGTACAGCTGCGGTGCGGTTCAGGCTGCTGACCTGCCCCCTTCCAGGGCAAAGGGGTGTGTGTGTGAGAACAGCCCTTGTCTCCCCCAGGAGAAGCTAATGCTGAGCACGGGCAAGGAGCGGCCTGCAGCAGGCAGAGACCCCTGCCCCGTGCACAGCCTCCCAGCTGCATGCCCCATCTCGGTGCTTGTCCGGCCGCAGGCCTGCCTCGCCCGGTACCTGTTGTAGCTGCACATGACGCTGTAGGAGCCAGCGCGCACACAGGCCTGGAACTGGGGCAGGAAGGTCATTCTCCAGTCCCGCTCTTGCACCTGCAGGACGCAGAGTTACTCGGTCAGGGCCGCGAGCCTGGTGCAAACCCCATCCCCACCCTGTGGCCCCCAACATCAGCCCTGGCAGAGCTCACCGGGACCCAGGAATCTCTCGGTGACAACTGGCAGAGAGCACAGAGACACCACAGAATCGTACAGGGATGCCCTGGGCCAGATATATGCACCCAAGGGTGGCACGTCAGGTCTCTCCCACTGATCGTAAACGTGTGTACGGGTCATATTTCAGGCTTTCTGTATCTACACTGAAAAGTATGTTCTGAAGATAAGGCAGATCCCCGGGAGGTGACACACCTCAGCCAGGTTCCTGGCAGGCAGGGGGTGACAGAGGCTCGTCTATCTGTCTGGTCACATGCGTATTGTGCATCGTAGGTCTTACAATGGATGCCTATGTGCACACCAAGCCAGGCACCAGGTGTAGGATTGTGAAATCTCCAGGAGAAAAAACCTACAGGAAAAAAAATCAGGCAGGAGTGGCGGGGCGCTGCTTATGACTAAGATCAAAGGATTAGGCTGGTATATCAGGTACCGCAAGGAAACACACAGTAACTTTTGCCTAGCAGGCAAGCTGACAGCGTGACTTGTCTTCTGAACGAAGATCACAGCCAAGCCTGGAAGGATGCTGGTGAGCATTGCTCTATCAGGCAGAAAAGGAGCTGGCTCAACAACCCTGGGTTCTTCACACCTTCAGAAGGGAGCACTGGGCTCCAGATAGGCCCCTGTACCGTGCCGGCCAGAGACCTGCCCTACAATCGTTCCTGGAGCAGATCTCCAGACAAACTTCCCAAGTGGATGTGAAACTGACAAGGGATGGAGACTGCCCCCCACCCCAGGCCTGCTCTAGCGTGTGTGTGACGAGTTTATTTGAGCTGGTTTCCATCACTCAGCTTGCTCACTCCAGCCTCTGGGCTGTGTTAAATAAACGTTCCCTTGTTCTCACTGCCCAGGGCTCAGAGGTGGAACTGGGCTGCTCCTTTGGGAGCTGCAAACCTGTGAATATTGCATGTGTCCAGCGGCTGGAGTGGGGCCTGTGGGGCAGTGCTTGTGGCCGGTGGAGTGGGGGAGCTGACCCCCAGCAGGCACAGACCAGACTCTCACGCTAAGGGTCCCTCACGGCCCTGCATATTGCCAGGGAGCATCACACTCACCTTGGCATCAAAGCTGAGCCTCGAGACGGGCACGTTCTCAGGGCCCCCATGCACGCTGAAGTGCTTGCAGCCGGCACTGGCCTTGACGTAACGGGGATGGTCACCCTGCAGCCCCTGCACGAATGCCATGGCCAGCTCTGCGCTCAGGAACGGGTCTTCGCCGTATGTCTCCTGAGGACAGACAGATACATGCGTTGCTGCTGCCCCCCCCCACTGCTGGGGTGCTGGCTGCAGGGATGCAACCCCTGCTCCCCCAGCCCCATCACACATTGCTCTGCGACAGCTGCCAATTCCCCACCTGCCCTTCCACACAGTCCTGGAGCAGCCAATGCCTGGGGACTTGGAGAAATGAGAGTGATGGGGGGCTCTGCAGTCCCTCATGGGCCCATATCTCAGACACATTAGAGCCAGGGGCGATAAGGGCAGCCTTAGCACAGAGGGTAAGGGGCCACAAGCCACGGGGGAGAGGGAGGGAGCTTGCAGGGTCTGCCAGAGAGACCCTAATACATCTGGATTCAGGCAGGGAGAAAGTGTGGGGTGTGTTGGGAGGGGATTCCAGGGCACACACCACTCTGCCGGTGCCCCTCAGTCCCACCTAGAGCCTCCTGCTCTCCCAGTCCTCCAACCTCAGCTCTGCCAGTGCCCCTCAGACCCACCTACAGCCCCCTGCTATCCCAGCCCTGGGCTCCCCTTCCCCCAGCTCTGCTGGTGTCCCTTAGTCCCATCTACAGCCCCCTGCTACCCCAGTCCTCCCACCCCAGCTCTGCCGGTGCCCCTCAGTCTCAACCCACAGCTCCCTGCTCTCCGGCCCTGGGCTCCCCCTACAGCTCTGCCGGTGCCCCTCAGTCCTGACCCACAGCCCCCTGCTATTCCAGCCCTGGGCTCCCCCCCACAGCTCTGTCGGTGCCCCTCAGTCCTGACCCAAAGCCCCCTGCTATTCCAGCCCATGGGCTCCCACCCACACAGCCTGCGGTGCCCTTACAGTCCACCGAGACCAACAGCCCAGACTATTCCAGTCACTGGAGCTTCCCCCAGCTATGCTCTGCGGCATGACCTCAAGTCCCGACCCACAAGCCCATGCCTCACATCGCCCTGGCTCCCCTCCCACACCCCAGTGCGACAGGGGTTACCATGAGTTACCTGCCTCCACAGCGGGTGTCTCAGAGATGTATCAGAAATAACACTGGCTATTGAGCAGCAGAGGCCTGTGTGAGTGCCGAGTTGCCTGAATGAAGTAGTTGGGCTTGCCGCATATCGCGTGGCATGAGCATTGCAGCCACAGCGTAGGAGAGGCTCGGGCTGTGGGAGGAGAGGAGAGCAGGCTGAAGCAAACGCGGGATAACCAGGGCTGGATTCCAGAGAAGCACAAGTCCCCTCGATGCCCACAGTCAGCTGCCCCTCCGACTGGATAGGCCGGCAAGAGCCTGGTGAGAAGGGCAACGAATGCCCAGCACAGAGCCATACGGCCGGTCTTAAAGGCCAACAAGCCATGGCCTGAGGGGACAACCCAAGACATGGGCGAGCACCCGCCCACCCCGCCCCAACATTACCTGAAGGAGGCCGCCAAGCCCAGTGCTTGGGGGAAGGCCGTGGCCCAGCCGGGGGCTTCCGCATCCCCCCTCAGGCACTCGGTGTTCCAGTTGTAGGGCTTGATCCCCAGCCGCTCAATGGGGGGCGCTGGCCCGTTGTACTTAGCGCCACCTCTTGCCATCTGTGGGGCAGACACCAGGTGAAGGAGGGCACTGAGGGACACATGAGGCTGGGCACTCTGCCAAGCGGCCCCCTAGTTCGCCCAGCCTGGCCCTGCAGAGAGGTGGGGTAGCCGGCCCCCTCGGCTCCCCCATGCCAGATCTCATTCTCCGTCCCAGCAGGAGACATGGACAGGGCTGGGGAGGCACCACCTGTGGGGATCTGTGGGATGGGAGATTCCAGGGGCACCCAGCTTGATCCACCGGCTCCAATTCAGAAACCTCACCCCACTGGGCTCCCTCCCAGCTCCCTCCCCTCGGACCGAGGGTCTTTATAGGGTGCCCTGCCAGGCCCAGACTCCCCCAGTGGGACTCTGAGGCCCGAAGGATGCTGCCCTCGTCTCACCCACCCCCCACGGGGAGGGCAGAGGCTGTCGCCGCCCCACAGAGGGGATGCAGCTGTCAGTGAGGTTGCTGTTCTGGCTGCAGAGACCCTCTCCATACCTGCAGCACCAGCTCCCCGAGGGTGAGCCGCCCAATGAGGTCGTCCAACCGCTGCTCCCAGGGAAGGGTGGGATCCTGGAACGGGTAGTCCTGGGCCAGGCCCAGCCGTGCCCAGAGCAGCAGGGTCACAGCACCGAGCCACCACATGGTGCTCAGGATCCAGCACAGAGCATCGGCTGAGGAGAGAACACATCCACCGATAGCACCTGACAGCACCAGCCCAGGGCCCGGGCACAGCTGGGGTGGGTGCTGGACTCGCAGCTGGTTCCAGCAAGGCTGAGCACCCCCGGAACAAGTTCCTCATTCGGAGGGACCCCCATAAATCCGTCTGGGGCTTCCCACAGGCTGCACCAGAGCTCTCCAGCCTCAAACATATTGTTTACCAGTGGGGCCGGCCCGCAGCCCCGCACACAGCAACAGAGTGAATTACTGGCCATGTGCCAGGTTGGGGCGCATCCCAGGTCCGTGCTGTGATAACAACCCCAGATCCATGGCACCAGATGTGGCACAGCTGCCTGCCACGCCCAAATTGGAGCCCCCAGGCCCCGTCAATTAACCACACTTGCCAGGACCGGGGACCCCTGCTAGAAGCAGCCCCCCGAGACCTGGGACGGGGGGACTGGGGAAGGCCTGGGGCGCCCACCAGCCCCGAGCCTGCCCCCTCCCAGTGCAGCGGGGCAGAGCCCGACCCTGCACGGGCGCACGGGTCGCTCCCAGCTCCGGGCCCCGCCAGCGCCCCCCGGCGTGTGCCCAGCTCCCCACCCCGCCCCGCGGGGTCAGTCACCGGCCGAGCCGGGCTCGCTGCGGTCCGACGCTGGCTGCGGAGCGAGGATCACGAGGGCTCCCGGAAGCCCGGCGGAGGGCGGCGGCGCTGGGGAGGAGCGATACGCGGAGGGGATCCGGGACACCCCCGGGGGGCGGGGACGAGCCTGGCCGGGTCACCAGGCCGTGCCCGCAGCTCCTCGGGATCATGCCCCAGGCCTGCGCCTCGGCTGAGCAGCGCTGGCTGCAGGCGGGGCCGAGAGAGCCCCGGGGCTGGGCTGAGCCAGGCTGGGTCCAGGGCTGGGTCTGTGCTACTGAGGCCGGGCGCCCTTCCCCAGCAGCCTGGGCTGTGGGTGCGGTGCCCGCAATCCCCGCTGCGGAGTGCCAGGAGGCCAGGCCCGCTGGAGCCGGCTCTCAGGGGACAGGGCAGGGCAGGCCATGTGCCAACAGCAAGGCATCCTGGCAGCCCTTCTCACTTGGATTGGAAACCCCCGCCGGACGGGGGAGCCCTGGCCTGGTTCTGGGCTCGCCTCCCTTTCACCCTGGAGCGAGTGCACTGAGCCCAGTGGGGTCATCCTGCCTGTGTGGGGGAGATGAGAACCGGACATCGTGCCTTGGGCATCTCGGTACCGGTATCCAGCCGGACTGGCATGGCATCGAGGGCAGGGCTCGCTTACATATCAGCGCCTGGCAGCAGCTGGGTTGGGCACAGCCGGTGTGTCGGGGAGCATGCCTGGGTACTCAGCCTCCATGGGGAACGGGTTCCCTTGCTCACTCGCCCCCTTGGCGTATCATGTCCCCCTGCGCCAGGTCCAGGGACTGTTTATCAGAGCCCATGGAAGCTGGGGTGGATCCAGTGAACTCCCCAGCACCCTACAGCCCTTATCCTACAACTTGCCCTCTTCCCCTATCCAACATCAGCTGGTGGCGGGGCGCTGACTGGTGGCCAGATGTTACTACGGCAGTGCTCACAGCTGCTGGGGAGCTGGGATGGAGAGGGGGGTGAACTTTCTCACGTGTAGATGGGATAGTAACAGCAGACGCTGCCTCTGGAGCGGCATCCTCTCCGGCTCAGGCTGTGCCCTGTGAACCCCCTGGATCTGGTAGCACCACCAGCAGTAAGAACACAGCTTTCCATTTGCTCAGCCTCTCTCATGCCACAACCCTCTGCATCCCAGCCACCAGGGGAGAAGCAGCCCATTACAATTTACTTAATAATAATAGGGATGAAATTGCTGCATGTGGTGGGATTCTAGGCAAAGGCCACTGTCCTGTTACAGCTCACTATGAGGTCAGAAATGCCAAGCATAACCCACAGCTATACGTGTTGATATGGGGCTATTTTATGAATTTGCCAGTGGGCCAATTAGATTTTCAAGCTGAAATCTAACAAACTAGATGGGCTGCAACATTTTTCAAAGTGGCTAATGTTGCAATGGAATTTAAATAGGAGAACCTCTTTTGTTGAGTCCAGAGAGCATTAGCAGGCTAATTTTAATGCTAGGTTCTTTTGAGGTCAGCTTTTACCTTGGAGAGTAATGGGGCTGCTTTTCCCACAGGCCTAGCTCCTTTCCCAGGCACTGAGCTGAGAGGCCTTGCTAAGTCTGGATTGGCCAGCAGCGCCTGCTCTTGCTAGCTCTCACCTCTCCCTGCTGAGTATGACCAAGGCCTTGGAGGTTTGGAGGTGCCCTTGAAGAAGCCAGCCCCATCCACATGGATAATTAAAAAGCTGCCCTGAGAGCAGCTGCCAAGGCAGGGAAACTAACCCCCTGGAGTGGATAAGAGGCCTTTGAAATGCACCCACAAAATCTTCCCACACAACCTTTGCTTGCATGGAAATTCACATTTGCATCTGCACTCAGATTCTCATATGTAACCCTACAATAATACACCCACGTGTGCAGCCCAGTGCTCACGAACACAGAGCTCATCGGGATGGGGCGTGAGAGCCAGGAGGCATGGGCATTTTGACTGCTGGCACATGGCAATTCTGGGGTCAGCATTTCAGTGCCAGCCAGAGTGGTGCCCCATGCCAACCCCTGAGCATGCCCCTCCTCCCCGGGAAGGTGGGGTCATTGCGCTGGCCGTTTGAGGGGTGCTGCCCCAGGGAGAGGGTAGCAGCACCATAACTTTGCCTTTCCAAAGCAGACCCAGGCCCCAGTGCAGCTCTGACTCCTGCATGGTCTGGGGTTCCCTCTTTGTTTGCGTGTGGGGGAAGTGGCCTCCTGGCATCACCTCTGTAGAGCTGCTTTGGAGAGGGCGGATGGCGGCTGGGGATCATGAACAAACCACAGTGCCAGGATCCAAACCACCTGCCTTCCAGGGGCACCTGGCTCAGCCCCTCTGCTCACTGGGCCCCGGACCCTTATGTGCTGCATGTGGCGCACCTGCCCTCCCAGCCACACACACAACCCCAGCAGGTGCCAATCCTGAGCCCAGGGCCTCGTTCACTGAGGGGTAGAGGCCTTGACATGACCCAGTCCTGGGCTTTACCTGAGCCTGGCCCAGTTTCTGGCCCAGACTTTGGGGTGAGCAGCAGCCGGGTGAGGGAATCCGCCAGCTTTTCCCTCTTCACGCTTCAGCGCCTTGTGGCTTTGGGACATCTCCGTGGGGCTGTAACCGCCCCAGACTCTAGGCTCTGCTGGCAAAGCCTGGCCCCGTGCTCAGCAGAGACGCTGTGCTACTGTGACAGAGGGGCAGAAAGAGCTTAGAACAGGCCACGGGGGCGGGGTCAGGACCCCTGGGTTCTCTTCCCAGCTCCTCTACTGTCTCCCTGTGTGACCTCGGCACATCCCTTGCCCGCTGGGTGCCCGCCTTTCCCTGGCTGTGAGGTGGGGATACCTTTTCGTACAGGCTGGTTGCGAGGCGCTGCAGACTCACCAGGCAAGAGCACAGAGCCCCTCAGTCAACCCCTGCCAGCCTGCGTCTCACCTTCCAGCCCGAGTGCTCAGCAGGCCCCTCGGGGGTTTCTGAGCCCAGGGGCTGTGGGGATTCAGGGGCTGCATGTTCTCAGAGCAAACCCTCACCCTGGGCTGAGACCCTGCCCCTCCCTGCAGCATGAGGGGGGTGGGGGTGCCCATTTGGTTTGCATGCCAAGCGTTCCGGACCCAGGGCAGCGCGCAGACTGGGGGAGTACGTGCTGAAGCATGGACCAAAAGGCAGGCTCAGAGGGCTGCAGTCCGCCTTGGTCCCCACAGCACTTTACAGTTGGAGCAGACGGGCCTGCAGCCAGACCCAGTGGCTCCGGGTACAAGCCTTCTAGCAGCCCTGCCTCTGCTGGGTTGACCTGCAGCCCTGGATCGGCACCCCCCTGCCTCTGGGGAAGTCCAGCGTCTGCCGTAGATGTGGGGTTTAAGCTGTACAGCGGGTATGTGAGAGAAACCCCATTTTATCTGCAGACCCTGCTCCCCACTGGGGATCAGCCCCCCAGCTCACACCCAGGGACTCATTCCAGCACAGCTGCGCTCTCCACTGATGCTTTATCTGAACAACTTGACACCTGTATCACAAGCCCCCGGCTCCCTAGGAAACAGCAGGATGTTTGTGAGCCGGCTCCTGAACCAGGAGGAGATTAAGACCTAGACGCGGGCTGCGTTTGGACGAGCGAGAGGGGGCTGCCTCTGCTCAGGCCCATCCTCGATGGCTGGCGCCTGGGAGCGAGCTCTGGCACTGCGGGGAGGAGGCACCGCACAGAGGCAGGGCTAAGCAGGTGTCCAGAGCGCTGTGCAAGCTCGCCCTTCGGGGCCAGACCCACATGCTGGAGGCCGTTCACGTGGTGCCACAGGAGCCTTGGTGTAGCCGCAGCCCAGCCCGTCTCCCATGCAGGGTCGGCTCAGCCCGAGCCCCAGCGCGCTGGCCTGTCTGGGGCCTCTCAGAAGTCTGCAGCCCGGATCATCAGGGTGGTGGCCTTGAGCCTGTGGCTGGGCCCCTTCCAGTAGTGCCACTTCATGCCGTTGTAGCGGACCGTCGCGGGGCTAGCGGGGTAGTAAATCCCATTCAGGTTGGAGGGGCCGCAGGCATCGAACCACCAGCCTAGGGCACAGAGAGGGGGTCAGAGGGACGGCGCACCAGAGCCCCAGCCAGCGGCCACTTGGCGAAGGTGGGGGCTGCGGCTGACTGGCTCGCTGTGGGGCTGTCACTTTCCCAGCGCTGCCCAGGGAAGGCCAGCAGCGAGCTCCTGCTCTCCTGTGTCTCCCTAGTCAGGCGGCCCGGCCTGCTGGGCAGTTTATCAGTACCATGATATTGCCCAGGGGCGGGGCTGGGGGAGGAGCGGCTGGGACGTTGCCAGAGCTGGAGTCACTGGGGGCGTGAGGAGCAATGGGTGCTGCACGGAAGCAATGGGTGCTGCAGTGCTAAGGAGAGCAAAGGAGCGCGTCCCCAGGGGCCCCACCCAGCTCACCCACAGCCCTGCAGTGCCCCCGGGGGCAGTTACCTCCGGTCGCCATCTGAGCGCACTTGCAGCCGCAGCGGTCGTTGTCGGCATCCTTGGTGCTGAAGGCCGTCCCCGGGGGGCTGAGGCTGCTCGTCCTGCCGGCTGTCCCACTGTAGTCCCGCACGTGGAGCCTGGGGAGACACAGACACAGGGTGTCCTGGAGGCGCCGCTGGCGAGTCCCCACCAGAGCGGCCATGCCAGGGCTGGGCTCGCGGGAGATCAGGGACGCGAGAGGCCACGTGAGCACGGTACAAGGCAGGCCTAGAAATGGGCAGCACAAAGGGAGCAAACCCCAGAGGCTTCAGTGCCTTCCAATTCTCAGCTTCCCTGGCACACACCAGGCTGTCTTCCAAACTGTCCTTCCCGCGTCCCTCCGTAAGGCAGGAGTTTTCCCCACCTCGGGGCTGGGCTGTGGCTCAGGCCAGCCACAGGGCTTCTGACCAGCTTCTCTGCCAGTGGGGCGGTTTTACCAAACAGTCCTCCTGCCGCTGTCCTCTCCCTGCTAACTCAGGGCCCTGCAGGAGCCTTTCAGCTGCCCACTGTCTACAGACACCTGCCTTGTGCTAGGCAGAGGCAGCATTTACACTGGTGCCTTCTGCCAACTCATTCCTTGTTGGCTGGGTGAGCAGGGAGCCCTGCCCTGCCCCTCACAAGGCTCCGGGTCCCAGGCCCTTTTAACTGTTACTTCTTCGCTGACCCCTTTCCTCTCTCCCTATATCTCCTCAGGCCTTGTGTGTCCAACCAGCTGAAACCTTAAAGGCCAAGTCACCTGGTGCCCCATGGCACTGCCCATTTTCTATGCCTGCCTTGTGCTGGGTGCTGCCCAAACACAGAGAGCGACAGGCCAAAGGAGTTGGGACTTTGTGAGCAGCACCAGAGCTGGCAATGGCCCCATTCCCTCCCAACCCAGGAGAATCCGCAAAGGGACAGCCGTTGTGTGACAGGTCCCATGCTGTGCCTGTCGCGCCAGCTGTGCCTGGCCTCCTTTACTGGCTCTCCGGAGTGGGATGGCGTGGGGGATCTGCCAGAGGGCGCTGACTGGGGGGGGAAAGGGGAGGTTGGAGTCATGCCAGATGTCCCCAGGGCCCTGGAGCCGTGCAGCTGGGTGAGAATAGGAGCTGCAGTTTCCAAAGCAGTTGCCAGTATTGTCCCCTCAGCAATTTGCCATGGGCAGTCCTTGCCCGTTCCTGCCTACTCTACAAAGACAATGTTTGTTTTGCTTCTGTCTCATACAAAAACACACTGCCTGAGACGGGTTATTTAGCTTGGCACTAGGACCTGCAGGGTCTATTGTTCTCGTGGTGTCCTGACTAGCTGAGGGAGCTGGTGATTTTAGAGGTAAGAGAACCAGCTTCCCACCCTGTATACGCAGACACAAATATCATTGCCGGCAGGCATCAAGGTGTTGTCACTTGCTGCAGCTGTGAAGCTGAGCACCCTCTGCTGGTGCAAGTGGCCAGGTCAGGCAGAAACCCAGGGCCCCATTGCATAGCTCCAGCCACCCAGCAGCTCCGAAAGCAGGATGCAACAGTGGCTCAGGGTTTTCAAAAGAGGGCTCCCTGCACTTCCAGCTGCTGCAGCCAAGGAGCTGTTGCGGCTGTGTCTAGCCCTGGAGACCACGGATGGGGCACTTGGATGGACAATGACCCCTTTTTGCTCATGGGCCAGCTATGGAATAACAGTGTAAGAACCCACAGCCCACATGGTGCCATGCTGCCTCTGCGTGCTCTGAGCTGCATGGGTGGTAACGGCTATTCTGGGCTGCTGGGTTTGGAAAGAGACCTGCTGGCCTTGCTTTTGATGCTGTCATTGGCCAGCCTGTCTGGAGCTGGGTGGAATGTGAGGAGTCGAGTGAAGGATCTGCCATGGAGCAAGGGCAGCTGTTGGATGTGGGTTGTTACCCATGACCTTGTGTTTTGCTGGGGCTGATTGCCAAGGACTCGGCGAGAGCCCTGCTTCTCATGGCACAAAACAAAGACAGTATCAGGGCAAACCACGTACACAAGCTGTGAGGCCAGGGTGATGAAACACAAACTGGCTGGTGAGGACTCTTAGGTGTCTGCAGATGGAATTTCACAGCAGAGCCCAAAGCTGCCCCAGCATCCAGGATAAAAACACCTCTAAAATTCCTGAAAAGGCTGCCTGTGTGTCTCACCAGGTTTGGGGACTCCAAGCCAAATTCTCAGTGCTTGGGGAAAAGCTGTTAGATCAAACAAATGGAGAACGAGCCCGGTCTCCTGCCAGGAACCCCGATCCCCATTCATTAATGGGGTGTGGCGCTGCGACGGCCATTCCAGTAACCACGATTCGTATTCATTGGAGGGATCAATTAGAACCAAATCCCAGTGCAGCCACTGGAGAGACTCCCCCTGATTTCCACTGGCTGTAGATCAGGCATAGCCTAAGATTTCTGCCCTTCATCATAGAGACCTGAAACTCAGGAGAGCAGGATTAGCCTGCCAAGCACAGAACCCACTGGAAAAACCTGGCTTCAGGATTTAAAGCAGCTCTCAAAGCTCTGAGGCCAAGGTTCCACTGGGTTTTAGCACAGGGCATGTGCTTGGATGCTATAAAAAGCTGTTTAATTCCTTTGGCCTCTTTCATTTGCAGAGTGCAGGCCACCCTGGAGGCAGCAGGACTCTCACTGTAAAAGACATTTGCATTACGATGATTTCAGTGAAATGGGAGGAGGCGCACAAGACTCTTGAAAAGGTTTCATCGTATGGTGTCCTCACATGAGAAATAGCTGGGGGAGTCTTTGCCAAACTTCAGGCCAGGGCTGCCCGTCCTGTATTGACTCACCTCATTGGGAAAGCTCTTCCCAGCAATAGGCCCTGTCTGTATGTGTTTGATTCCGCAAGCATTACTAACGTGGGGCCATCGGAGCAAGTGCTTTTGGTGCTGGAGCTCCCTGGAGTCTATGGAGCACAGAGAATCACGCGTTTCTGCTGATCATGGCCAGGACTGAGCCAGCACAGGCTCCAGCTGCAGTGCCAGTAGCTCTCTGTGAGGTCATGCTGGTGTTGTATGGCACGGCATCCCGATTCCCATGTCACCAAGCTGCTGCCATGTGCAAAGCAGACCCCGAGGTTACTGCAGCCCAGCTAGGAGGAGCTGTACCCCAGATGCCTGGTAAAGGAGCCAATTCTGAGCTGGCTTGGATGGTGGGTATAGGTGGGGTTGTTGGCACTGCTTGGCGTAGAAGGAGCCCGCTGTCTCTTCAAGAGTGGTCCTAGACTGTTCCCCAAAAGCCAGACTAGACGGACAGTGTGGACAACCAATATGGTGCGGCGCTCTGCAGCGTGGGGAATCTAGGCTCAATTCCTGCTCTCCTCATGAGTATGGCAACGTGCCCAGTAGAGAGCAGGATAAGGCACTTCACAGGATCACATTCCAGCCTAGCAACCGCTCCGCCCAGTTACTGGGTCAGCATCTAATCAGTGACTCTGACAGCTTGGGGGTGTTAAAGATAAAGGGGATGAAAATGGGAGGGAGTGCGGACAAAATCCCAATGAGACTTAGCAGAATGAACTCCAAGCTGGGGGTGCTCTGAGCTGGCTTCTCCAGGAACAGGAGCATCGGGACGGAGCCGAAACTTCACTGGTGGGCTCCAGCGCATGGTGCAATGCATCTAGTGGAAGTGCCTTGGGACAGAAAGTGCCTGTAAGTGGGGGCAGGGTGGGGTGGGGAGGAGCTGCCCCTTTGAGATCCAGAGACCTGGAGCTGGCCAGCCCCATAGAATTAGCCTTGCCTGCCACACCTGGGATGAGGTCTTCTGTTCCTCCCCCCACGTCACCTGGGATCGGGATGTGGTTTAATTGGTAGATCCAGCTGGCACGGAAGAGCGGATTCTCCTCCAAAGAGCAGCAGGAAGCTGCAGAGGAAGGGGGATATTCAGGGACAGATAACAAGAGTGAAGCTGGAGTGAGACTTCAGCAGAGACCTGCCACAGCAGGGAGTGGCTGGCGGGAGAGAGTAGGCTCCAGCAGGGAATGCTGCGTCTTCAGGGAAAGGCTCTGGGCAGGGAAGGCCTGAGAGACCCCAGCAGGAAAGCCTACCTGTCTGGAGTTGCTGCAGATTTGAGAACTATATTTTGGGAATGATTTGCTGTTAATCAATCTAGCCCCCAGGGGGAAGGAGTGCCGAATGACAGAAGAGCTTGATTGAGAGAGTCCTGAGAAGTGGGGAACTGAGGCAGGGCATCTGCAGAGCAACTTCAGGCCACAAGGGGGTGCTGAGGCAGGAGCTGGCTCACGCACATTGCAAGAGGAGCTTCTGCCGCAGCATGGGAAAGGCAGGGGATTCTCCATGCCACATGCTGTGCCCATGAAATCTCTCTGGACTCTGCTGTGTGGGATAAGAGTGAGCAGAGATTAACCCCCCATTCAGGAGACCCAGAGGCTGATCCTGGCTCTCCAGGACCAGCTGGGTCTAGTGGATTTGGCAAGGGCTTGATTGCCATCGTGGGCGGGGTGGGGTCATCCTTCGTGCCCAAATCGTGACGCAGCAAGCAGGACGGAGCAAGACTCACCGATAGAGGTGCTCCTCACTGCCCAGCTGGAAATGCCCGTACAGGGAGTAGGCCTCGTTGCTGTCCCAGTCCCGGAGCTGGATTCGGAGGGAATAGGAGCCCTGAGTGGTGAGCCGGTGGATGAAGTCATTTCCCAGCCAGTATTCTCCAGATGGGGACCCAAAGCCCTGCATGAAAGACCAGAAACCCAGTGAAGCAGGAGGAAGTTGCCCAGAACCAGCCGGCGGCACTGGGGCTCACCTGGCTTTGCGCTTAGTGGCTGCTGAGAGAGCAGAGTCCCCAGGTTCCTGCTCCGTGATTTCTGTGCTGGATGGGGCCAGCTCTGCTCTGGGGGAATTGTATGTACAATGGTAGCTTTGTACTCGAGTGTCACTGTGAGGATTAAGATCTCACTTCTGGGCCTCTGAGATGCCTCAGGCTCTGGCATCTGGATCTGGTTAGGACGGCTCTCCAAAAACAAAGCCCTTGGCACCGCAGTGTTCAATGCAGCCGGGCAAAGGCCAAGAGGTGCCGTGCCCAAGATGGGCTGAAAGAAGGAACCTAGAAGGAAGCAGGTTTTGCAGCACATCCGCTCTCCCAGCCCCACAACAATGCATGTGGCTGATACAGGCATGGTCCAGGGAGCTCTGTGCTGGGCTTTGGAATTCTGAATGAATCCAGACAATGGTTCATTGACCAGTAACTTCTCTGGAGAGCCCACAAGCCAATGGCCTTGGTTACTAACCCTGCTGTGCCCAGAGATCTCCCCTGCATCACATTACAGCTGAGACTCAGGCTACAAAAGGCCAACCAGGGAAGCACCACACAACACCAGTCTATGAGGGGAAGGAGTTTCAGAGTCCCTGCATTCCTGCTTCTGCCCAGGCCATTTCTTGGAAGAGACACAGAATCCCTCCTGCACCAGATCCACACCCACACACCCCCTCTCAGCGCTGTGGCTACAGAAGCGCTTTCCAGGGCCAGCCACACGACTCACGTGTGAATGAGCTGAAACCACAGCCAGGATCTGAGATCTTTTTCCAGCATTTGCACAGACAGCTTTTCCACGGGAGCGTTTCAAATGGTGGAGAGTGTGTGTGCGTGTGTGTGTGCACCAGACACTTCACCATGTCGCCGCTTGCCCATGGGGCTCACAGAGCCAAATCCATGCCTGGTGCGTCTCTGCGGACTTCAGTGGGCAGGCCCTGGGGATGGATTTGGTGGGACTGGCTGAGACATCACCTTCTAAAACTGTCCCGCCACAAGGAAGAAGCCCTGCAATCCAGGGCTGACTTGGAACAGCTGGGGTCTTTCCAAACACCAAAAATATGGATCCTGATGTTCCCTTTCATACAACACACGCAACAAACTCCCAGCAGAGGGGCCACCCCCTGGTATCCGGGGGGAACCCTCCTTCCCTTGCCCAGTTAGCAATTTGGACATCTACGTTTGACGCCCCTGAACCCTGGGCCATCCGTGGAAAGCAGGGCCTGGCCTGCTTTGATTCAGGAATGCTGGTGGCGCAGAAAGTCCAGTTCATGGCCTCTCTCTGTCGATGGGATTTCTGTGCCCCGTTACCACAGTGTCTGAGCGCCTCCCCGTCTTACATCACAACACCCCGGTGAAAAGAGCCCTGACCCTGCAGCAGGGGGGCCACCTCAGCTCCCTCCTTTCGGTGCAGGGGCGGCCCCGCTCTCCATCCCTTCCCCCATCGCTGGGTTCCTGTTTGCAGTCTCCCGTGTACCCTTCACCACATGCCCTGAACAATAAGGCAGTAACCTCTGCTCCTCTTCTTCCTTCCCACGTGTGTAGGGCGGCCGGGGGCTGCGGGTGGGGAAGTGAGGGCCCGTCGCCCCTGGGAGTGGCTGGCTATTCCTAGCCTCCACGGGAAGCTCTTCCTGCCCCAGGGTGAGGAAATGCCGGGGGTCCCACACCACGGCCTCACCGGGGCATTGCTGGCTGCCGACAGGACAGGGAAGCCTTACGTGTTTGTATTCCTTCCAGGTGCGGTGGAAGTCCACGGAGCCATCCTTCCGGTGCTGGATGACAGTCCAGCCTCCCCCGCTGGTCTCCATATCGCAGAACGCCTGTGAACGGGACAGCGTGGCCACAGCTGGACAGACACATACAGAACAGCCCACGAGCCGGCGTGGCTCACGCCAGAGCGCTAGGGGCCAATGTCCAAAGCAGGGGCTTGGCTGTGATCCTCAGGCCTGGCCGCAGCCTTGTGGCTAAGCACACTAGTAACCATCCCCACTGTGGCATCCATGAGAGGCAGAGGAGGTCAGTAGGATGGGTGAATGTGATGGGCGAGCGTTGTTTTGGTTTGACAAGTGCCATTTTTCAGGGCCCGGGGATACTAGTCTGCATCTCAGGAATGCTAATCCTCAGCCCCTCTCCGACGCATCACCCCCCCAGGTGCTCGGCATGCTTTGCCTGCCCTCGTTAACCGCTCCCTGCCAGCCAACTTGCAGACCTCATTTGCAGATGGATACATGGCGGGGCAAAGCTGAAGTGATTTGCCCAAGGCCAGAGAGCGAAGCAGTGGCAGAGCTGAGGAAAGACCCAGAATCTCATTGCTCTGCTTTAGACACTAGCCACCCGCCATCCCCCAGAGGTGGGACCAGAAACCAGGAGTCCTGACTCCCAGCCCCTCTCTGCTTTACCCCACTCCCCGCCCTCTGCCATGTGCTTGCATATCTCGGATCCTGGGCCAAGTCTGCCAGGGGCTGGGGAGGGGGCCTGAGGGGCCTGGACCAGCTGGCAGGCTGCCAGGCTCGGAGACTTACCCTGGTGGTGGCTGTGGAGTTGGGGAAGCGCAGCGTGTAGACCCCGCTGGCAGTGAGGCCCAATTTGTACGCAGCCCCACAGTCCCGGAACACCTTCTGCTCCTCCTGCGGGGCCGGGGAGATTTCTGGGTGGAGCACAAAAGGGGACACTCAGCTCTTCCCCCAGCTGCTTCAATTCCAGATGCTGCCCAGGGGGACGTACCCGCCTCTGTGAGACTCCCCCTCAACCCTGCACCGCCTGTGGCTCTGCTGCCATGCCATGAGACCCTGCTCCTTGTGCACCTCTGATTAGCAGCTCATGCCGCACTGTCCCAACCACACTGATGTCGGACCCTGCTCCAGCCGCCTGAGTGGAGCCAATGGCCCAGAATCTGCTGGGAACCCACGGGAGGAGGGAATTCTCAACAGGTGTAAACCCAGCCCAGTGGCTCCTACGCCAGCCCTCGACCCCAGCATAGGGGCATGCTGGGAAGGGATGGGGCCTGGTGGCGATAAGACAATGCCCAGGGAGCAGAGCCCACCCTCCAAATTAGAGCAGCCCATAGGCTGCTCAAATTAAAATGGGCTGGGGCAGCTTTAGAGCTGGGGAGCAGCTCCCCCGACACTCCCCAAGTCTTGCACCAAGTGAGCTGGGCCATTGCTTGGGCCCGACTCCAGAGCAACCACTCCTAGCCCTTCCCCCCACGCCCCGCAGTACTGACGGTTGCACTGAGAGACCAGGCTCAGGAGCTGGTGCACAGTGTCCATGAGAGATGCCTGCTGTCTCTGCAGCACCGTGTTGTTGGCTGAGGCTATGGCGAGGTGCTGCTCCAGTTCCCAGATGAGCTGGGTTTGCTTGGACAGCAGACTCTGCATCTCCAGCTTCTCGGCTTTGATCCCATGCAGCTCCTCCTCGTGTTTGGCTTCCACATCCAGGACTTTCTTCTCCAGAAAGCTGGGGGCAGGGAGCCAAGAAGGGGGCGATTAAGAGGTGCCTCACAGAGAGGGAGTCAAGGAGGGGTGGGCCAGCGCTGGGCTGGGGCCTGGGAGCCCTGGCTTCCCCTTCTGGCTTTGCCAGACTCCCGGTGTGACCATGGTTGGGTCACTTAGTTTCTGTGCCTCTGTTCTCATCTACAGAAGAGGATAGTTGCCCAGCCTTACCTCAGAGGGGTGCTGTGAGGAGAAACACACTAGAGACCAGAAGGAGCCCAGATACTACGGTACAGGGCAGATGAGGACCAGACGGACAGATCGTGCACGCTCTGCCCACTGCCTGCTACAGTCCCCAGGGAGGCATTGTTCTGGGGCTCTGGCTTTTGGCCCCCACTAGCACAGTGATGCCAGCCCCACGCTTTCCAAAGGCAGGGTGTCTTTTTCAGACTCCACACCCCGACTTTTCTTGAATCAGCCTCCTGTGTTTTGAGCTTTTAGGGGACACGTTTTCAAGCTGTGCCTCTATGAAGCCATCAGCCCTAGCACAGTGCTCAGCAGTACCGGCAGGGCTTGCGCCATCTCCCGCCAGCGTCCTTGCCAAATGCAATGAGCCGGGCACAGGCTGCCTGCTGCCGGGGCTAGGGGGGTGGGGAAGAGCCATAAACCCTTTATTGACAAGTCCCTGCTCTAGCAGAGGCCCCTCTCGCAGCCAGAGCTGGTTAGCTGGCTCCCAGGCAGGCTCTCCCAGCTCCGGTGCCAGGGCATTAGCTGCAGGGAGATTTACAAGGGAGAATGTTCCCAGAAGCATAAGTCGGGTGGTCGCCTCCAGTCAGTGGGGATCTCACCAGAGCTCAGTCTATTCACAGCACCCACACTGGGGGCCTTTGACACAAGCCCTTCGCAGTTCTGGGGTGTGCATTGTGAAGCTGCCCTTTTCCAAGCAGGTGCCCTAAGCCGGCCGGGCCCCTCTGCATCTGTTAGTCACCCTAATCGTGGGGGCAACAACCTATTTATTTACAAGATAAGATGGGGGAGGGAATATCTTTCATTGGACCAACTCCTACTGGGGAGAGGGCCAAGCTTTGGAGCCACGCAGAGCCCTTCTGGAGGACTGGGAAAGATGCTCCGAGCTAAATGCAGGTGGAACAGATTGTTAGCACATATTCTAAGGGAGCATTCAAGGTGGAGTGCCCATTAACACCTCTGCAGTCATAGGACACAAAGGGGGGTTGGGAGGGTTACAGATTGTTGTAATAAGCTCATCTCTCACTCTCTCACCAAAAGAAGTTAGCCCAATAAATGACATTCCCTCGCCCACCTTGTCTCTCCAATCTCCTGGGAGTAACAGGGCTACAACTGCACTGAGTGTGTATTTCCAGTCAGCGCAGGCAGCAGCTGCCTGAGTTTCAGACACACAGTCGCCCACCTCCCTACGCTGCACTCCAGGAAAGGGAGCAGGGTGCTTGCCTAGATAGAACCACTTCTGGAAATGTAGGTTCTGGGCAAGAAGAGAACTCCAAAGCTCTGGAGTTTGGGATCCATTTTGCAAAACAGAAGTTCCAGTGAGCTGCACTGACTTTTGTATTTGATTGTATTTTATTGGTTGTTCTGCAAGCCAGAACAAGAATTTCATCCAAACAGGGGTCTTTATTATGATCACAACACAGGCTGCCAGCTAATTAGCCATATAGGAGCTTAAAACGAGATTTTACTGAATTTGCCATGAAAAATATTTGAAATGAAAGGGGGAAATGTTCCATGAAATTCCAAAGAGTTCCCTGAAACCCACAACTTTTGTAAAGTCCTATGGGCCAGATCCTCACCTGGAAGGTGAAGTCATTGGAGTGGTGTGGCTTTACGCCAGCTGGGAATCTGGCCCTAGAAACACTGCTAAGTCCCAGACCACGCTGGGTTCTCCTGTTTCTATTTTGTGCGGTAGAGACAGCCAGATCCCAGCATGGTCACAGCCCTAACCAGAGAAGGGATTTTTACCTGTTCTTCTCCTGGAGCTTGTTTATTTCCTGGGTCTGCAGCAGCAGCTGTTTCTCCAGCTTGTTGGTGGACAGAGAGTTCTCCAGCAGCTGGATCTCCAGCCTTGAGGTCTGATTGAGAACCTGGGGGGGAAGAAACCAGACTGGGATGGTCAGGAAGGGATGGGATCTGAGGGGATGTGGGTTTGGGAAACACTTTCCAAAGCCCGGCAGCAGGAGGAACAGCCTGCATGGGGAAATGGATTTTGGCCTAAGTTTGGGTGGGGAGGAAGACTCTGGAGATTAGGTTTCCTGTCCCAGTAGAACCCCCAGTGCAGATTTGCAAGGGCTCAGCACCCACCGTCTGTCATGGAGTGTGGGGGAGTCTGGGCCTTGCAACCCCCACTTCCTGCGATTCACCGGGACTCTCAGCCAGCCAGTACAACAGAAGGTTTATTAGATGACAGGAACATAGTCCCAAGCAGGGCTTGTAGGTACAATCAGGACCCCTCAGCCAGGTTCCTCTGGGGGCAAGGATCTTAGACCCCAGACTTGAGGTTCCCTGCCTCTTCCCAGCCAGCCCAAAACTGAAACAAAAATCTCTCCAGCAGGCTCTTTTTCTTTGTCCAGCTTCCCGGGCAAAGGTATTGACTCCCCCCACCCTCCTTCCTGGCTCAGGTTACAGGCTCAGGTCCCGTCCCTCACCTAAAGTCATCCCCTGCTCTCCCATCCCCCATGCAGACAGCCCCACTACAACTAAGGACACTCCCAGGTCAATCCGCCCCGCTCCCTGCTGCGTCACACTGTCGGGGCTGGATTTCTAGACTCCTGCACAGATACAAAATTTGCATTTGCATCTAATCCACAAATATGGTCCACGGATATCCACATGCGGATATCCACAGACTTGCATGGGCTCAGCTCCCATGTAGGCACCAAAACAAAAGGCCAGATTTTCACAAGAGCCCAGGATGCAACATGCATGCAAGGTGCTGAGCAATTCTGAAGTGTCCAGCCCCAGTCTTCTGAAAGCTGGAGTGCACCTTTTAAAACTTTGGGGATCAGGAAGAAGCTGTTTGAAATCACAGCAGCTTCAGTGGTGCACTTGTCATTTAGGTGTCTTCGCCGGAGGTGGCATCAAATTCCCCTCTGTTTCTTATAAAGATCCCCAGCAAAAAATACAAATCCCAATGCATGGAGACTAGCAAGATGCAGCGGAACATTCTCTGCCGTGACCGGGGAACCCAAACCCTGGTGTATATGAATGCAATCTTGTTCCAGTCCATGGAGTCACACACGACTCCAGGGCTCAGCGCCCAGAGGACAGCTCGGGAGACAGCCCAGCCCGCAGTTACCTGCATCTCCACATCGGTGAGCTTGCGGGTCTGCTCAGCCGTCTGGCTCAGGAGGCTGCTCCCGATCTCCAGTATGGCAGCTGTGTGGTTCTGCACCGTGTTGAACTGGATCTCGGCAAGCTCCATTTTCGCATTCTCCTGGATGTAGCTCTCCAGCTGGGAACAAAACACAGGCAGAGAAGGGGTTGTGTGGGAAACGATGACTTCCCTCAGCAGTGGGCGTGGAACTGGGGGGTTACACAGTGGTGTTACACTGGTACATACAGGCCATGCTGTAGCTGTAGCTTGATGTGCGAACTTGGTTGCCTGCCTGCTTACCTACCTACCCATCTATCTCTCCATCCCCCTACATGTCTCTCTAGCCAGCCAGCCCACCCCTGCACTCCCCTCTACATGTCCCCAATCACACTTCTGTAGCTATCCGTCCATCCATCCGACCCCCGGCACACACCTCCATCCATCCATCCGTCCATCCATCCATCCATCCATGATATTTAGGCACCTGCCTTTGGTGAAACACACAACATGAACTCTAGGAAACATGCCTCATAGTCAGGTTCTCATGTTAATAATATCAGTCAGCAGCACATATATTAGCCTCCCATGTATGAGCTGCTCCACACGCTTTGGTTAAACCTCACCTGCCCCCCGCTCCCCCTGGAAAGGCAAGGCGGTGCTACTGATCCCCCCCAAGGAGACAGGTACAGAGACGTGCAGAGGGGTCGCCCGCAGTCACACTCCCTCCGGGCCTGACAGAGCTGGGAATGGGTTGTGCTCTAACCACTAGACAGTTCTCTCTCCCTGTGCTCCTTGCGCTGGAGGGGACAAGTGGTAAACAAATGAGAGCCTGGGAACGAGAGAACCGAGCCCCACTTGTTTCTTTCTGTCTATTGTTTTGTAACTGACCCCCTGCCCCCGAAGGCTGTGGCAAGGGGGCCACGTGTTTTTCGCTCTCAGGGCCTCCTCGCTGCATAAATATTGATCTCCGCACTGTGTATGCAGATGACGTGCCCTGTCCATGTACAAACACGGTTGTCCCCACGGGCATTTGCCAAACTTCCTCCCATTGTAACAGGGGAGCGAGGAAGGGAATTCAGCTCATCATACCCGCCTGTGCTTGGATCCTCTGCATGCCCGAGCCGAGAGCGCACGGGGCACGCTGCTCTGGAGCAGGGGCTCAAACCTGGTCACAGTCTGCTTCCACGGCAGTACATAGACTTCCTCCTTGGAGTGGGAGCTCCCCAGGGCAAGGACCATCTAGCTGTGGTGTGTCTGTACCAGTGGCCTGTTTCACTGCATCGCTTTGCTATCGTCTGTTACACACACATATGTAAACCAGGACTCGTTTAATCCCTTCACTGTGTCATGGAGCCAATGCTGAAGTGATGCAGGACGGGCCCAGCTTTGCAGTGACTTCTTTAACTTGGAGATTTTTAAAAAGCAAATTTAAAAAAAAGGTGGGGGTAAATTAATAAACACTGATAGATTCCCGGTGACTCTGGGAGCGCCTCCAACACTCTCAGGTCTGGAATGAATGTGATTCCCTCCCTCACACCAACCTCTCTCCTTCATAAAGCAGGATGGGAGCAGATTTTCAAGGCACTTTTCCTACCCCAGAAAGAGACTGATCCTGGGTATGCAGCGGCTGTGACAGGCACACCCATTGCACCAGCCACACTGTACCTCCCGACGGCTCACACACAGGCTCACATGTTCTGGAGAGAGGCTGCTGGCCCAGCCCCCCAGGTCCTTGCCTCCTTCCGGGGCAGTTATCGGAGATTGGCAGCTTAGTTTAATGATGTCTCGGAAGAGAACAGCAAGGTCTCTCTATAGCCAAAGCCCTCCCAGCAGGACGTCTGCAGGACCCAGCCCCTTGCTGCTGTTTAAAGAGCATCTGTTGGTATTTAGTGTTGTGTTCTCTTTCATTAGGGAACTACAAGCCCCTGAGAACTAGGGCTAGGAACCAGGCCAGAAACACCCATCGGAAACTGGGATGATACTGACCTTAAGAGCCAGTCGAATCCCTAGGGGAATTAAAGAGTGAGGCAGGCAGTATGCTGGGGCTGGTTGCAGGGACTGCTTGGCCCACTGAATCCTCAGTTCTCTTACTTGTGCCCAGAAGTCCCACCTGAGTCCGGGGCCCCTCGGTGGTGCACACTGCACGTGCACGTAGCAAGAGACAGGCCCTGGCTCCACTTGGCTCACAGTCTTAACCGCGCCCCGTCCTTCCCAGGCTGCTCCGCCACAGGACCGCCCTGCTCAGGCAAAGCCAGGCTCCTTGAGCTGCAAATGGGCCAGGAGGCTCCACTATCATTTCCCTCCTGCAGTGGGTTGGCACAAGGCCAATTACTCAGCTAGGCTGACCAGAGGTCCCGATTTTATAGGGACAGTCCTGATTTTTGGGTCTTTTTCTTATATAGGCTCCTATTACCCCCCACCCCCTGTCCTGATTTTTCACACTTGCTGTCTGGTCACCTTGTACTCAGCAAATGCCCTTTTATTTAAAAATCTGGGTCTCTTTGATGTTACGCAAACCCACCAAGACTACCCTGAAAGGGCAAAATGCTCACTGGGTTTTGGTCCTGAGCAGCCAGGAACTGCTGATTCGGATCAGGTTTTTCCTGCAAAATTGCAACGTAAATCAGAAAACCTCCTGCTAGATTCCAGCTGATTGTCGGCAAGGGGGTGGGGTTTATAACGACCCCTGAAATGGGTGCCGGTCAGTAAAACGCATGGCGTTAACTCCAGTGGTACCACCCTGATTTGGCCACTTCCAAGCCACAATGGCTGGAAAGCATCTGACGGGCTTCCCCTGCCATATCCCATAACAGCAGGCCCAAGGCGGCCTCTCGCATTCCATTCCTGATGTGCTGGTGGCTGAGTTGCAGCGGGAAGGAGTTACAGGGTGGGGGTTGTTTGGGGAGAGTCGCCCGGGGGGTCTCAGCAAAAGGAAGATTATAAACAGGAAGCTGGGTGTCTGGCAGGAATACCAGGCTCTGTCCATTGGAAGATCTGAAAGCACTTTGCAGATGTTAATGAACTGAGTCAGGGTCATGATCCCCGTCAATGGAGGAGACGCCTGAGGTACAGATTGTCATGGTTAAGATGGGGTCAGCTGGCCAGGACCAGGCGACATGATGTTAAACCTGGCTTGTCCAGGCCTGCTCGATACTGTAACTCAGCAGGGTCGTCTTTCACAGCACAGACAAGCTGAATGACTTGGCCAAGGTCATGTGCTGAGTCAGTGGCAGAGCTAAGAACAGGCCCCAGGTTAGCCAGAAAACCTTCGTTCTTGTGAGTGAGCGATGGCCAAGCAGAGTCATTCACAATACAGCAGTGCTGGCAGCGTCAGCATGAGCTATAAAATCCCCCGTCCCTTTGTCCTACCTCATCTGGCAGATATGCTTCGGTTCCCATGTGGCACCACCAGGGGCATGAGCCTGGCACCAAACGTTTGGACTGGAGAGTGAGGGCAGAAGTCCTGGCAGTTCAGTGCTGGGGAACTTCTGAGTGGGCCACACAAGACATCTGGGCTTTCGCTGCTGCTTTCCCTGTGGTGTCCAGCTGACACATCTGGTCCAGCTCAGTGCCCAGGGGGAGAGACAGGCCTTAACATCAGCACCTGTCTTCTCAAGGAGAGGCCCCAGGGTCGATCTTTAGCAGGCGATGAAGCCACCAGCCCAGGGCATCTTGCTCCAGGTGACCACCACAGCTACACGATCGGAGTCCGAGCGACCAGAGAAAGGCTGGTACGGAGCAGCCAGCTAGCCCCTGGCATTCCTCTTTGCTGTTCCCTCCCATTGCCCCTCACTCAGCCACCAGCGTTAAGGCTTTACAATTCACCAGACCATGTCTCCTTTCCCAGCAACCTGTGACAGAGCCTCTGGCTGGACTCCCCCTGCTCCCAGGTGGCCATGGAGGAATCCTGCTTCCCCGATGAGTTTGCATGAGAAGCTGTGGCTGGATCCCAGCAGTGCTGAAAACAGGAGTGCCTCGGAGCAGCATCCAGGCTCTGCTTGCGGCTCTGGGACCTGCTCAGCAGGGAACCAGATCAGCACTGTTTACCTTCCGCCCTAGACAACATGATTCATGGCTTCTTGGGCAATAAACACACATCTGGGTGTCCAGGGAAAGGAAACAGCTGAGGAGAATGTTTTCCAGTCCACTTCCTAACAATCTGTGCATCTCCATTTAACCCCTGCAGTGCCAGAGGGCCAGCACCCTCTCCCAGCCAGACCGGGCTCTGTCCACCTTGCTCTCCCTGCACATTCAGGATGTGGCATGTTTGTAAAAGCAGTATCAGGACCTGAGCCTCTGGGATGGCAGCAGCCTCAGGAACCTGTAACATGCTGGCAGACAGAAGGGGACTTTTCTATGCAGAGCAGATTCAGCGGCACTGACGACTAACTCACCACAGTTCCTAGAGACAAAACCCTGCTGCCTCACCCCAGACACATGTTTTCTGCCTGCTTGGAGTCTGGGTCAGCTGCTGCGGCTTCCCAGACTGTGCCTCCATATGGCACAATCACAAGAATCCTACAGGTTATGTCATTGCAGCACCTTGTCTTTCAACCAGTCCTCAAATGACACAGTATATTCTGCACATAGCACCATGAAAATTCAGCCACCACTCCAGAGGAAGGCACAACTGACCCCGGAAGGGACAGAAGTGACACATCTAAGGATTCTGGGGCAATTCCTGTCCCGTGGAATCCTTAGAGTCCATGCTGAGCTGGCAGGACCGTGGGAGCTAAAGTCTCATCCAGAGATCCCTACACAGCAAACAGCATTGGTCTCAGTGCTGCACCACATGCAATCCCAGTGAGTGGACAGGAATATGTATTAACACAAGGGCATTGTAATGCTCAGTATTAATCACTTTCAGACACTTTCCCCTGCACTGCACACGTGCCTCAGCCTTTGACCCGATGGGTTTTTTATTTGGGGGGATTTATTTTTAATTACATTCTCCCCTAGTGCAAATATTTGCTTATTGCTTTGGTAGAGTGTGAAGAAGTTTGTTCTGCCCTGCGTAGGTCATCTTTGGAAAGAGATGTAATGTAGTTGGAATTAGACACATGCCCCTCATAGCAGCCTGGGAACAAAGAGGAAGGAAATAATCCCTTTACTGCCTGACTGGTATCTGCATGCTAAGCAATTGGTATTTATGGTTTAGGAAGGAGCCTGATATATGTTGCAGGCACAGGGTGAAATCCTGGAAGCATAGAAGTCAGTGGCAGAGCTTAATGACAACAGGATCAGGATTTCACTCAGGCTGCTCGATTCTGAAATTGCTTCTAAAGTCATTTTAGTTCGATGTCAGTTCACTGGTGTAAATGGACTTATTCCCGATTTACACTAGTGTAATCAGTACGAGAGTCACTCTCAAACTCTCGGCTCGCGAAGGAGAGACCCATGAACCCAAGTGACTGTGATTTCCTGGGTTTTAAAATAACTGGAAAGAAAAACAGAAAAATAATTTTTCTGCTCTAGCTCTGCCGGTAAAAGAACATCAGGCACAGCCAAGGAGCAGAACACGGGTCTGATAACAGAGACAGAAAGCATGTCACTCTCAGGAGGGGGCTAGCAGAGATCTAACCTTTTAAACAGTTTTAAAGGGGTATTTAATATTAGGCGAGATGATAGATTCCCAGGATCAATAAAGAAGTTGCCCATTTAAATGATCCAAGCCCTTGTACTGTTTTCCTCATCTATAGGGGCAACTTACCTGCAATAATGCTGAGACTGTCTGGATCAAGGTGAGAAGCCTGTTTGGTCCCTTTCACAAAGTAATTATACAGCAGTTCCCAGGCACAGACTTTGACCAAGTCCTCTCAAGGAAACCAGCACCACATGGTTATGGCCAGAACAGTGACAGTGCAGCCTTGAGTCACATCCACCCACATTACTGAGCAAAGAAGCTTTTGCTGCTGCAGAGGCAGCACAGCTAGGGGAGAGCGAGCTGGGTCCTAGCCTGGCTCGTGCATCAGCAGCAGAAAGGTAGCAAGCTGCAAGAGGTCACCCCTTGATGCAAGAGGCAGAGGTGCCCCGTTTGACTCTTCAATCCCTGTGTTTGGAAAGGGACTGGCATGCTGCGGGCACTACTGCAATCTATACAAGAACCACTGCGATCCAAGCGGGCCCTGACTGGATCTTACCTTCTGCAGCCACTGAGTGTTGTTTTCCATGATGTTCTCCAGCTGTTGGAGCCGCTTGGCTGGCCACTTGGGCTCAGGCACGGACGGAGCATCTCTCTGCAGCGAGTTTGAGACCTGGTATTCCGCTGTGGAGGGGTAACAGCCCCCAAGCTCTGGGAGCAGGAAGGTGTAGCTGCAGGGCCCATGCTGCACCTGGTGCTGAGGTCTGTCAAGGCTCTCCTTCCCTTTCAGGTGGGAACCAAGTCCCAGAACCATCGCAGCCCATGCAGCCCCCACTAACCACAGCAGGGCTCCCCCGGCTCCCATGCTCGCCTTCCAGGGGGCTTAGTCCTACCCAGCTGAAAGGGTCTGGTTTGAACTTCACACGCATGCACGTTTCCCTGCTTCTGTGCTGCCTGGTGTGGGACACTCAGTACTCCCCCTGCTTGGCTGCTGCTGCTGCTGCTGACATGTGGCGTCTGACAGCTCCGAGGCTGGGCGTGCAGCTGGCCAGGAATCCTGCTCCCTGAGCCTGTGTTTCCACGATAAAGGCCCTCGATTGCTTCCTATATCTCTGGCCCATGTTCTCCTGAGAACTGCAGGAAGTTTTATTATTATTATTTTCAGCCCTCCCCTTTCCCCTCCCTCACCCCCCAGCTCCTCTCCCGCCCCCTGCGGGGCTCTGGCACGGGTCCCAGTCCCAGCCCTCTTTGAGGATGCTTTGTCCCTTGGAATCCAGCTCCCTCAGAGGAGATAATTAGGCAACAAGAATGTGTGTCAGGCCCCAGCCCAGGCCAGGGGCGCTGGGGTTTCCGTTTATCTTAGGCGGCCGTTTGGCCTCACCTCCTTCCTGCCGTTCTCTGCAGATTCACTGTGCCTGGCAGAGCTTGGAGAATAGACGGCCTCACCCCCCAGAGGGAGCTGGGCCTAGGGTGACCAGATGGCAAATGTGAAAAATCGGGATGGTGTTGGGGGGGATAATAAAAGCCTGTATAAGAAAAAGACCTCAAAATCGGGACTGTCCCTATAAAATCGGGACATCTGGTCACCCTAGCTGGGCCCCAAGAGAGCTTCCCAGCACCCCGCTTTCTAATCCTGGCAACTCCCCTCCCGCACAGACAGCTTGTCAGTGGCAGGTCTGTTACAGGGAGTTACATGTGCCAGGAAGGTCTGGAAAACCTGCCTTGCAGGGAGAGACTAGCGAGGCTCTGACCAGGGGCAGCTCTAGGCATTTTGCCGCCCCCAAGCACGATGACATGCCGCGGGGGGCGCTCTGCCAGTTGCGCTTGGCGTGCTGGGGTCTGGAGCCACTCCTGGCTCTGACTACTTTGCCTGGAGGGTTCAGTCTGAATGCAGCTCCCAGGGCTAGGAGCTGAGCTGGCTCGAGGGGGATGTCATGGCTTGAGAACTGTCCCCCACTCATATGAGGGTCAAGTTAAGGGGCCACATCCCTCCCCCGACCACACCAGATTGGGGGACATCCAGGACAACCACAGCGTCACATACACCGGCTGGGAGAGTCCCAGGTGCTGCACATGTAGCTAAAATGGACGTGAATGTTCTTTGCCCTGCTAAGCTTGGGTCTGCGCATTTAAGGGTTTAATGGATTTGTTTTAACTTGCACAGGGTTGTTTTGCAGTGTTTTTGTTACTTAATAACATTCTATTGTTTGGAAAAGAATCATGTGTTTCTTGTGGCAATTACCCTGGGTGCCTTTACCCCCCAGGCAGGAGGGAGATGCTTTGTTGACCTCAGGGTTCTTGATGTTTGCTGTTAGGTCTTCTGTTTCCGGGGAGCATTACAGGAGGGTCAAATCAGTGCCGGCTGAGGCAGGGTGTGCCCTGTGGAAACCATGGCTCTGGGCACAGGTGCCGACTTTCCAATGTGCCGGGAGTGTGTGTGTGTGCTTGACCCCCGGCTCTGCCCCAGGCCCTGCCCCCACTCCACTCCTTCTCCCAAGTCCCCACCCCTACCCCCCAGAGGGGATTGTTTTAGGCACCTCCTGACTGCCTTGGGGAGGGTGGGCCTCCAGGGATTACGAACAATCCCATTGCATTTGAGACCAGCAGCGGCTGAACCCCCAAAGATTCAGAGGCTGGGCGTGGTCCAGATGAGCTCCCAAATGCTTGGTCGTTCAGTTCTCCAAATGTCTCACATCTGCAGAGCTGGGCTGTGGAGTGGGGGGGAATCTCCCAAGAATGGGCTCCCTTGGGGTATTTGGTCATTTCCAGTCGCTGGTTAGATGCTGACCCAGACATTTCAGGACTGGGTTCGTAGAGTTTCCAAACTGGCTCATACATGCTTACTCATGACCCAAGTCACACTTGAATCCAGGCCCCCAGCCAACCCGTCCTCAGCTGGCATTTCTAAGCAACTCTCCCCACCCGTACTGCGCCCTCCAAGAGGCCTGTGAGGTTAGCAGGGTTTCTTCCGGCTCGGAAGGGTCACTTGTAACATACTTGTTCCAGTAAATATTTACTGAAGTTCCACGGAGCTCCTGGCAGAACCGGCTTCCGCAGAACCTCTGCCCTCAGCCACATTTCCGTAGGCCCAGCATTTGTTTCTCATGCATCTCAGCTAAGGAAAGCCCAGAGGAAGGTTTCAAGCTCCTAGGAATATACCTCCTGCCCACACCCGTCACAGTAGCTACAGTGACATTCCCTGATGCCAACACAGGCGGAAGCACCCTACAGGATTGTTTCCTGAATCCAGTTAGGAGAGGGATCCCAGTTCCACCCGTCCTGGGACCCCCTAGTAGCACCTTGTGACAGCTGCCAAAAGGAAAGTTTGTTTCTTCAACAAGAGGAAGCCCAAGCGGCAGGGACTGCCCCAAGCAGCTGGCACAAGCCCAGGAAGGACAGGTTGGTACACTCAGTGGGACAGTGAGCAGGTGAATAAACATCCCTCATCTGAATTTGGGGCTTGCAGAAATTGATATATAGGCCCCTCTGCAAGTTCATACAGTAGGAACTTGCCCTACTGCTTCGAGCACAGGACGCAGATTGTCTGATTCTCAGGCAGATGATAAAGCCTGGAAGTTTGCGCACTGGGGCTGCCTTACGCAGCTGCAGCTTGTGAGGCGAGGCCCCAGGATGGCAGCATTCCTGGCGTGCACAGCAGAGAACGCGTAGCCAACGCATGTCAGTATCTGATCCATGGTCCTATTCTTGTGACCTCCCTGGCCTCTCATGTTCCACACTGGAGAGCAAGGCCAGGTGGCCCTGGTTTGGAAAGGTGCTGTTAAAGCAGGCCCCTCAAACGGAAGCCACTCACCTTGCCGGGCAAATGACTTGGGCAGGAAAGCTGCTCCCGTACATTTGCTACCAAGAGCTGAAATGGGGTAGTTTTTTCCTGCCCCCCAAACAGCAAAATAGCTCCACCAGGGCATTTGTTGACTCTAGCAGAGATGGAAAGGGCAGCTGGAGCTGTAGAGACTGGGCTAATTTGTATTCCAGCAGCAAGGCTCAGAACTTCTACAAGGGACCCCAGTTGTGGGCAGTCACCCATTGAACAAGGGCCGCTAATTACAAGCAAGGTCTCACGCTGATGCTGGGGTGTACCTGGGGTGCACGGCCCCAGCAGCCCAGTGATGGAAGACCGCGATGCATGTTTGATCATTCCCAGGGACTCAGCCTCGGCCTGGCAGGGAGCTCGTGGCTGGCCCAGCAGGTGAGCACAGTGCATAGCTGTCACTGCGATCCCCAGGTACGGTCAGTTACAACAGATCTGTTAGTGCTCCCCCCAGTGTAATAACAAGGACCTACTCCGAGACAGGAGGGAGGTGGGGAATGGTCCCACATTAAAGCACAGTAGTGGGCGTCAAGAGACTTGGGCTCTATTCCTGTCTCTGCTGCAGGTTTCCTGTGAGATGTGGGCCAAGTTACATCCCCCCTTCAGTTTCCCTGTCTATCAGAGAGAGGAGTGACAGGATCTGCTTTGAGATCCTGGAACAGAAGGTTCAAGGGAAGGGCAAAGAAATAGCTTTAAAAGGGATACTAAATAATCCAGCCTGCCAGAAGCAACAGCTTGTAAGAGCTCCTGCCTTGTCTCACCATGTACCAAACTCCTGGACAGCTGTGTCCTTCCCAAGTATCTGGGCTGGCCAGACTCTCAGGCACAGAGCTCTGCTCAGAACAAGGGAACTCCTCCGCTTCTCTCTCCAGTGCACATGGGGCTGCACCTCTAGTCTGCTGGTCCTCGCAGTGCCGGTCCTTCCGCGAGAGCCCTGGCCCCAGGTGCTGGACCAGCACGTTCAGTGGATGGGGAGGACGGAGGGGTCAGTGTGGGCACCCACATACCTAGAAGAGCCACTGTCAGCATAGGCTCTGATTCAGACAGAAAAGGGAAAGGTGATTTTAATTCCCCTCTTCACCCATGCCCTGTTCTTTCTGTCTTCATTAAAGTAACTGGGAAGGCTTTTGGTGTGGTGCCCGAATGAGATAATTCCCTGCAGAACGGGCCATTGTTCTGCTACAGCTGAACCGCTCACAGCTCAGAACGTGCACAAATGCAAAGCAAATCCACCCTCCATTAAAAAATTTAAAAAACAAACACCCCACCCCAACCACAATCTTTTGTCTCATTCTTGTTCTCTCCAAGCCAGATATCCAAACACAGCTGCCACAATTGGGATCTTGAAGCCTGAGTTCGCACATGGATGGCTTTTTGACACCCTGGTTTTGGTGCACACAGAAATATGGATTTGTCATTTTTACTTGTATTTGGGACAATGCTGCCCAAAGCAGCGGGTGCACGGTCCCTGCCCCATTGAACCTACATTCTAGATTAGACAGATGCTACATTCAGTGAGGAGTTTAGGAACAATAGTCTAATTATAAGGGGATGAGATAGGGGGATTAATGTTGAGGAGGGTGATTTTATTCTGTATTGTTGCAAAATTTTATTTGCATGCACAAATTGGGTAGTTAGCTGCCTTGCTACTCCATTTGCATGCACAAAGCTGAGGATTTGCATGTGTAAAACCTTTGGTGTGAAATATCGCACCTACAAACTGAGACGCCAGTGTGAAGCTCATTTAAAATTCTCTGTCACCTCCCAGTTTATTTTGTTTTACATTAATAAACTGTCTGGCAAACTCCCAGCAATGTAAAAAAGTCTTGACTGCTTTCCAAGGAGCAAAGAAAAGTGTCCACTAGTGAGGCTGCTTCCTCTCTGATAACCTCCCAGTGAGACAGGGCTTCAGCCTGGCTTCACTTGTTCTTGACTATCTGGCACAGAAAGCCAAATTGCCATTCAAGTCCTGCGTGTGCGTCCTGTCTGAGGAGAAGGAATGTGCAGCAGCCAGCCCAGGGCTAAGGAATGCTTGGGCAAGCTTCTGGGGAGGAACCCTGTTCAGAACAAAACCCCCAGCCCTGTGCCCTGGTTCAGAGTTTGGGGGGCGGGGGTGCTCCCCCAGTGGTGGTTTGTCTAACTCCAGAGATTGATGGGAGCCAGCACTGTCCCTGCACCCTGTGAGCAGAAACTGGAAATGTGCACTGGGGAGCTCACCAATGCACAAGGGATCTTCTGCTTGTTCAGAAGCTCTCCCTCGGGACACTCCAGTGGATCCCTGGGGACTGCACAACCCCAAGACCAGACTGCCAGGGATGGTCCCACCACTTTATCCCCCCATTCGACAGACAGGGAACAGAGACTAGAGAGACTCAGTGACTTCGTCAGGGTGACACAGAGAGTCTGTGGCAGAGCCAGGAATGGGACCCAGGAGCTAGGTCCCTTAATCACAGCATCATCTTTCTTCTCACTTTAGGGTCACCGTCGATGGGCACTTAGTCACCTACAATTAAGTGTTTTATAATAAGGCATCTCGAACTTGGTTGCCCATTGCTCCAGTCAGCCAGTGTGAGCTGGGGTGGGGGTGGGGGGAAAGGAGGGTGGCACAGGGAGGAAGCCAACTACTTGGCAAGGAGGAATCTTGGATGGGGGCTGAAGAATCTCCTGTTTTCCCTCTACATTCTCCCTGCCATGAGTAACATTTTGCAAACACACAAGCCCGTGATTTGGAGGCCAACACTTCCCGTAAACAATGGACATTTCTTAATGAGCCCCAGCACCACAGCAAGCCTGTAAACATGTAGCCGAGCACAGCTACAGCTTGGTTCAGCGCCCAGGAAGTTGCAGCCAGCCAGGATCAGGATGAGCCCCCAGCCAGGCAGCTCCTTATAAGCCCCTCAGCTCCTGTCACCACTGCAATTACTCCCCAGGCTTGATTATTTATCCTCCCAACAGCCAGGCAGGAACCTGCACCCCTCGTTCCCCTGAGTGTTTTAGTTTGCAAGAGCCTGATCCAAACCCCAGCTGAAGGCAGCAGGAGACTTTCCCCATTGACTGCTTTGGATCAGGCTGTTACTGCTTCTGAAAGAGAAGGGCAGAGGTTCCTAGTCAGGGCAAGTCAACATGGATAGGCACGTTCCCTTACACAGCCCAGGCCTGGCCCACAGCTCCCCTGCCAACGGACCTTCACCCTGCCCTGCAATATCCTCTGCCCTGCAGTCCTGAGTTCCCACACAGCCCTGCCAGTGTCCCTCAGCCTCCACACGCCATCTCCCCAGCTATCCCAGTCCTGGATCCCTTCCTCCCCCTCCTCCACAGCTCTACCAGTGTCCCTCAGCCTCCACACGCCATCTCCCGGCTATCCCAGTTCTGGATCCCTTCCTCCCCCTCCTCCACAGCTCTGCCAGTGCCCCTTAGCCTTGCCCTACAATACCCTTTGCTGTTCCAGTCCCAGGCTTCTTCTGAGCAGATTACGTTCACCCATTCCAGGTCTGGGTCTGCCAGGCAGTAGGCACTGGCGAGAGCAGAGTGGGCACAGTCTGCCATGTGTGTAATCCGAATCGCTGACAAAGACCTCAGGCATCAGCTCACAATCCCCTGGGTAAGAGCAGAGCGAATACGGAGCGAGGCAGGTACAGCACATCCTGAGCCAGGGCTCCTTGAGGTTCTGTGTGTAGCACGTGTGCTGCTGGAACCAAAGAGACACCACTGTGTTACTTAGCTAAGGAGCTATCTTCCATCGTGCTTGTCTCCTGGAGACACAGGCGCAGCCCTCAGAGAATTCCCCAGGCCTGACGAACTGGGATGCTAGACTAGGTTAAATGTTTTCCGGGAAGGTTTTAGCTCACTCTTTATATGGCAGTGTTTTAGTTAGAGAAGCTTTGTGGCTTGATTCAGCGGCTGGGGGAGACTCAGAGCAGTGACTGCATAGTGGGTGGGAGCAGCAAGAATATCTCGCTCTTATTTAGCACTGTCCATGGCTCTCAAAGTGCTACACACAGAGGAGAGGGCAGGATCACTATTCCCATTTTACAGAATGATAAACTGAGGCATGGGGAGGGGAAGTCACTTGCCCAAGGTCAGTCAGCAAACTAGTGGCAGAGACAGGAAAAAAACTCAGGACTCCCAAGTCACAGTCCGAAGCTCTATCCACTAGGCAGCATAGTCTATGGCCTGGTGGGAAGGGAGCCTTATGGAGAGGGAGGGTAGGCTCCTGGTTTCCTTTCACAGGGCTGCCGCGGACTCACACTGACAGCTCATGCTGTCTCTCTGCAGCACACTTGACCCACTGGTAAAATGGGACACCAATGCTCAGCTCACAGGGGTGTCTGGGAAGCTGGTAAAGTACTTTGAGATCATTGGCTGAAGAAGGGCTAGAGACAGGCTGGGGCAGTGGCCAGGCATCCCTTGCACCTGTGGCCTGGAGCAACTCTCTACTGGGCTGAGGGTGCCTGGTCAGCCTGTTTCTTTGCTGAGGTTGTGGCTTGGGGATGTGGCCACTAAGCTGAAAGGTGTCCCCAGGCTGGCTCTTAGGCCAGTGGCTGTTCAGTGCTTACACTCACTCCTGCGTCTGCCTCGCTGTCCCACTGCCCAGCCTGCTCTAGCCCTGTTCACATGCTCGGCTCCTGACTCCAGCTCTGACTCTTCGTTCTGGCTCCTGGTTCCCAACTCCGGCTCTGAACCCTGAGGCTGTTTCTGGCCTCTGACCACTAGACTTGACTGCCCACGCCCCATCTGTGCCACAGGGTGACCATGACACGTGTGAATTTCCAGGTGTTAGGTTCCATACTGTTCATTCATTCATTCACAGAGCATCCTCGCCTCTGGCTGCCCAATCACAGAGCTTTCGCCAGACCAGCTGCCCAATCCTGGAGCTTCTTCCCCACAGGCTCCCCGGACAGGCCCCAGCCAGACAGTGAACAAGCACCAAGGAGCATAAACATGTCAAACACACTAGTTGTGAGCCAACACAAACCACCGTCGATGTGCAAAGAGGGGTCAGCCAGCAGACCCTGTTCAGCGCTTCCCGCCACCAGCAAGGCTGCTCCTTCCGGGGCCTCGCTGCACAGAACATACGCCCGGCTGGAAAGTCCCAGCTACTGCTGAGCAAGCCCAAGAGAATGCGATGAACGAGTCGCGCCCTAAAGCCTAGAGCCAGGAGCAAGCATGCGAAGGAGTGACAGCTGGAAGTAAAGTAGGGATCTCAACCGTGTGGAAGTGTGTCACACACACTGCAGCCCTCCCTGCAGGGCCGGCTCTAGCCATTTCGCTGCCCCAAGCAGGGCGGCACGCTGCGGGGGGCACTCTGCCGCTCGCCGGTCCCGCGGCTCAGGTGGATCTCCCACAGGTGTGCCTGTGGATGTTCCACCGGAGCCGCGGGACCAGCGGACCCTCCGCAGGCACACCTGTGGGAGGTCCACCGGAGCCACTTGGCGCGCTGGGGCCTGGAGCCGGCCCTGCCCCCCGGCACTCCTCATACACAGGCATTCTAACCCACTGCACAACATGTGTGCACATACATTCCAGCTCTCCCACCCATCTGCAAACCCGTTATGCAGCGTGTTCATCCCACATTCTCATTCCAGTTCCCCCACCCTGATGTCAGACCCACGATGCTCAGAGCCCCTGCACCACACCATCCCCACACACAAGCACCCACCTCCAGTGTGGACATTGCAAGGCTTGCCTCCCAGTCCCTTACCGAGCATGCAGGGGAGAAATAAGCTGATGAGTCTATTGCATGCAAATGAAAATCTATCCCATCCCAGAGCTCTGTGGTTTTTACCAGATGAAGCACAATAAGGGTTTTGTTGCACCAAGGTGTTGCTTTGGCAATGGCGAGAAAAAAAGAGCTGCAGCTCCCTGGCACGGTGTCAGTGGGGTTTGGAGAAACCATGTGTGGTTTCCAAAGAATGGACCCAGAACAGCTGCTGTCCTGGATGGCTCACCCCGGCCTCACCCCCATCTCAGGCAGACAAGAACTCTCTCTCCCTTTGCAAGTCAAAACAGAGATATGCACTCAAGAGCCCACCTCAGTGGTGCTGCATCCAATCCTTCCTGACTGGCAGATGCCCCGTGAGCAATCCTGAACTGCCAAGTGAGAATCCAGACCACATGGCAGCATTCGTATCTGGCATGAGCTTCCCAGGACTGTTGGAGGCTGGGACTCGGGAGTTTGCCTGGCTGATCCTAGAGGCAGGAGCTAGGATCACGGATCAGAACTTCCCCAGGGTTTGTTGGCCTTCAGGTCAAGAAAGGAAGTTTTTAGGGATCAGAAGCCTATTTTCCTGCCCCAGAGTATGGGTAACTCCCATCAACTTCATTGGCCTCTCTGGGAAACCAGCGTCTAGCATGAAATGGACAGCCCAGCCCAACTGCTCTGTGCTGGTGGGGTCTTGCCTGGGCACCTCAATGAGTTCTCCAAGCCCGGCTGATTAGGAAGCCTCAGAATCTTGCTGGGAGGTTGTTTGCTTGCAGACCATGTGTGAATGTGGACGAGTTATGGGCCCCAAGGCTCCCCACGAGGGCCCTGCACAAACACATGTTCATGATCACACTCGAGCAGATAGGCCTTCAAAGCCACCTGCTTTCTGAGGATAAACACCAGGGAGCAGGAGCAGCCTCTGTTCTCTCTCTGCGTTTCATCATGCAGCACTCAGCGCTCAGAAAGGGTGAAGACAAGCGCTTGGAAATACAGGCTCCAAACAGCCGGGAAGGTCGCTCTGAGCCAAGCTTGCAATGGACCCTTCAGAAACATGGACCAGAATGTTCCCAGCACACGGGATGCTCCGCTCAGGGGGTCTGGTCCAGGCCCATCACTGACTGAAGTGGTTCAAGACTTTACTATTAGTGAATTCATCACTTCTGAATCACCTGCATCATTTGACAGTCCCTGGGGAGATTGGCGCACCTGTAGTCTTGGGGCCTGCAAGGGCTGTTTGCATGCACAGCATTGGTGATTGTGCACACAAACTCCCTGTATGCATGCAGCTGCTTTGGCTGAGATCTCTTGCTGCACAGCAGCAGCACACGGAGATAACAGTATGTGGAGCCATGCAGGAGTCACACAACACAGGCAGCCGCTTGTCTCTTAGGCTGGAAAAAAGACAGCGCTGTTCTGTGCAGATTCTTGTATCACTCATCACCAGAGTAGCCAAGCACCTTCCAGCTGCGCATTAAGCCACAGGACTAACAGCTGACAATGTTCATTTTCTCCTCCTCTCCCCAGGGGGAGAAGGTGTGCAGTGGAGGGTCTTGGCTAGCAGGGTTCTCGGGTTGGTGTCTGGGAGTCAGAGACTGTCTCTCCCTTTGATCTGTGGAAGAATTTGTGACATTTGAGCTGCTTGGCACTGCAAGTTTGAAAGTATGGAAATTAAAAGCCTTAAGGGCCGAGTGAGTGAACCTGGATGCATCACAAACTGGCATTGCACAAACAAAGCAGGTGTTTGCTCAGCTACCTACCTATTTGCATGTGCAGTGATCCAGTCATGAGCCACTAGAGCTAAAGGGGAATCTCTATAATGTATTTGCAGTACAGGGTCTATGACACAACTGAACAGGGCTGATTGTGTCCAACAGAAGGCAGGACCTGTCTACCCAAACACTTTAGTTTGTGGTAAACTGTGGTGTGAATCTATCTTCCTTCCCCCCTCTGCTGTGCACTAGTTGGCCATGTGGACCTGCTGTTGCACACTAGTTCTGTTGCGTACTTTGTTCTACCCACTTTGAAATGCGACTGGAGCACTTGGGAACTTTCAGTGCGCAGCAGAGTCTCCATGGCCAGTTAGCATGCAGTAGACTGTCATCGGGTAGCTTTATACCCTTGCTTGCTGGGAGCTAAGTGCTCATGGAGACAAGCCCACACATCAGTCACCAGGTACCTCAGTAACAGGCTGTCCCTGTCTTGAGACAAAACTTTCTAACCTGGGGGGGTTGAAATCCCCTTTCTGACATGTTGTAGGTCAAGATGAGGCACGCAGAGAGGCAGATTCATGCTGCAGACTCTGACTGAGCCCAAGCCCCCCATTCTGCCGCCCCCACCCCTTCTCCATTAGGAAAAGCCACAGCTTGCTGACAAGCAAGTGAACACCCACAAAGATAGATTGATCACACCCCAAAAACGTCGCTCCCATGCCAAAATCCACAGCTGTTTAAAACTGGAGAATAGCAGAGAGGAAGCATGCACAGGGGACTAGCAAAACAAGAGGAAAGAGCCAGCACTGTAGTGGTTTAAAGCAATTACATGCTGTTTATTAGTAATTCTGACAGAGACGGAGGGCTGGGCTGGGAGTGGGGAGCAGGGGTGGGCAGTGGTGGTTAAAATGAGGAGGGGAATATTAGCAATGGGTGCACGGCTGGATAGACCAGGCAGGCTGCAACTGTTCCAACCCTCAGATCCTCTTCCTCCCCATCCAGCAGGGGCTCAAAGCACCTACTCAGATGAGCATCTTTGCTGGGTGGCAGGAGAAATAAGGGCCAACACTTGAAATAAAGGGACATTTCAGGGAACCATTGTTTCCCAGGGCACAGCATGGAGTTCTCCCTCCAGGCTGGCCTTCTACTGCCCTAAGGCCCACAATGCAATGATCATAACTTACAAGCTTCAGTGTATGTTTGCCATGGTACCTGTCATCAGCTTAAATACATCTCACAATGCGGGAGGGGTGGTCACCCTCAGAGACAACTCAATGAAGTAAGGGGCAGGGGGTCACCCTAGAGCGGCACACGTGGGGGGACAGGCCTGCAGAGCTTGTCGGCTGGTCTAGGAGCTCAGTCCGTCCCTTCCCCCCCGACCAGATCACGCGATGGGGCCGGGGGGCGTCAGTAAATGGAGAGGATTGACAGGCACGACACTGGGGTAGAACTAAGAGTCCAGCCAGTCCTTGCCCCATGCACTCACTTCCATCCTTCTTCCACTCCCACCGGGGCTGTGTCACCTCCCACACGTGGCCTCTTGGCAGCCCCGGGGGTCCCATTTCAGCAGGCGAGGGCAGGTCATTCACTCCCCATTCTCCTCAGGGAAGGGGCAGCTGTGGCTGTGCACCTCTTGCTGAACCCCCCTCCCCCAGACTGGGGAAGTACCTGCCCTAGGAGGGTTTGGAGCAGAGCTGGACTAAGCAAAGGGCTGGCTAGGTCCCCTCTCTGGAGTATGGAAAGGCCTGACAGAAGTTGCAGCTGCCCCTCGCCTGGCATAAGGCCCATCTGCAAAGGTGGGCAGCACAGCTGAACCGGACCCCTGAGCCCTGGCTTGAGTGTTCAGCCCCTTCCTCTCATGCATCAGTAGAACCAGGAGGGTTCTGCCCCTGCAGGGGCTGCATGGATGGCAGGTAGGGCAGGAGATGTTGTAAGGGCTGATACAGGCTCCTCCACCTATGGAGCACAGCCTGGAAGGAGAATCCCTCCCCCAGTGCATCTGTCCAGCACCCATCCTGGATCCTCAGGGCTCCAGATTTGCTCCTAAAGTGACATCTCTTGGGGTATCCATTGAAGCCAGAGAGGCACCACTAATTGGCATGATGTACATAACAAACAGACGAGAAATGGAGCACTCTCCACAGATGCTTTATAACCCGCATGTGCTGGAGGTGGTTGGGAAAGTAGGAAGTGTGTCTTTGCATTTTAGAAATGGCAGGTGTAATATATTGCTGCAAATGGTGGAACCCAGAACTTGGTCCAGAAAGCCATTGATCTAAGCTTAATATTCCCTGTTACACTAGGATAAAATACGAGTCCCAGATCTGGAAAAAGAAAGAGGGAAAGTCTGTTTGGGGAATTAGGTCATGGGCACTCAATGTATATTTGATTCTTTCTGGCTCATCTCAGTCAAACCAAGCCTTTGGAAAGCTACCATAATTATAATAAGTTTAGTCTTGATTAATGACAAAAGGTATTATTTCTTGGAGGTTACATATATCTTCGGACCAAGCTTCTCATATTCTACCAGGCGACAGTGAAATAATACCAGAACCACTGTGATTCTCCTCCTTGCTCAGTGCTGTCTCAGTGTGTGGAGCAGAGGTGGGGAGTGTTTTATAGCCAGTGAAGTGCTATGACCCCCCAGGGAAGGAGATGTTCATTTAGGGCTCTGTTGCAAGAAACCAAGCACGATGACGGGACGACACTCTGCAAACACGGAGGTTGCAGCTCTCTGAGGGCTCTTCAGTGCACCCTTATTCACCACCTTCCAAGCCAATGTGTTCCCGTCTCCTAGCCTCATGGATCTTCTGCAGTTGGGAGTGAGATGTGTCTGTGTAACTTGTGGGAGGCAGTCTGGGCCTGTGCGTTTAAGATGTTGAGGGCAGCTATTCTCCAGCTACCCCATGAGAGCCTTGCTGCAGCAACGCCCTTAAGCACATGCTTAACTTTAAGCCTATCCCTGCTCACAACGGCACACAGGAGCTGCTTGAGCACATCACGTAAGGGTGTGCTCAATGGAGAGCCTGTGCACAAAGGCTTAGCTGAACTGGGGCCCAGGGAAGGGAGGTGGAAATGCCAAGGGGCACACTTAGTGCTGCGGTTATGGGATGAAGTGAATAGTGGGACCAATGAATGTGGAGCTCTCTCTCCATCGATGGTCTTTGGAGCTCTCCTTCCATGGCATTTTGAAGGTGTTATCCCCTAAGTATCGAGGGAGATGAAGCCAGGTCTGGAAACGTTTGTCTTGCGCTAATGCAGAGCTGACAAGCCACGTGGAGTAGGGGGTGACACAGGGAGGTGAGATCCCTGGGTCTGTTTAGTCTGGAGGAATGATGAGTCTCGCTTTGTCGTTGCCAGGAAATACACACACCATGGGGGTTGGTGTCTTCAGGGACGGTGCAAGCATTTAGGCAGCCAAGGTGGTCACCTAGGGTGCTAGGATTTGGGGAGCGTCATTTTCTTTGGCAGTGACTGCGGCAGCTGGATCTTTGGCCGCCCCAGTCGCCGCCGGCATTTAGGTGGAGGGAGCTGGAGCAGGGGGGCGCAGGGAGGGCCACCTGCAGGAAGTAAGGAGGGGGGCACGCAGGTGAACTCCCCGCCTCAGCTCACCCCTGCCTCACTTCTTCCCCGAGCACGCCGTGGTCACTTCACTTCTCCCGCCTCCCAGGTTTGCGGCACCAATCAGGAGGGTGCAAGGGGAAGGGCACAAAACATCCTTACACCAGCCCTGGTTGTCTTCAGGGGAACTCCATGCTCCCATGGGCTCCATCCTGCCCATCACTAGGACAGAGCATTCAGGAGTGAGGAGATCCTCCAGCGAGTGTCAGCACGTACTCTGAGACCTGCTCTTCCTCCTCACACACCTGGGAAACCGTTCGCCACACTGGAATGAACCCTGCCCTGGGAGTCTGATGGCGACCCTTGCTCCGCTGAGTCTCCAGGGCCAGCCTTTCAGCACAGGATTCAGCTGCAGGAACCTGGTTGGGGTAGAGAGGAAATAGTTCCTTGGCTCTCTAAAAGGTATCGCTGGATGTGCTGTGAATCCTTTTAGCACTAACCTGTCCTTAATACAGCTGACTGAGATCAGCATAAAGGGCTCCACGCTAACCTCTCTGGGAAGCGGGTTCCAATTCCAAGTATGGGTCCTGGGGTGTGGAACATGGAATGGACTCTTTACACCCATCCCAAACTGACTGACCTATCATGGGGTTAGCTGAGTTACACACACACACACACACCATAGTCCAGCTGAGCAGCATGTAGAACTCTTTCCTCTGGTCTAGAAAGTGAGTGTTCCTGTATTCCATTCATTCTCACTGGAGCAGGTGCCCTGGGATGCCCTAGGATCCACGGGTCAGATTCGGATCCAGAGGAAAGTATTTTTCACACAATGCACAACTAACCTGCCTGTCCTCACTGCCACGAGGACAGCGTGATGGCCAAAAGTATGAGTGAGTTCAAAAAGGAACAGGACAGGATCATGGAGGATAGGTCCTACAATGGCAATTAGCCAAGATCATCAGGGATGCAGTCCCGTGCTTGGAGTGACCCTAAAACTGACTGCCAGACACCAGGGTGGGTCTCTCCCATAGTTGCCCTGTTCTGTATCCTCCCCAGAAAGCTCTGGTATGGGCCACTGTCGGAGATAGGCTACTGGAGGAGATGGGCCGTGACCTGACCGAAAATGGCAGGTCTTGTGTCTTCTGGCCCAACACCGGACAGGCATCTGACAGCGCTGCTCTGACACCATCTGTGTTCCCTCAGTGTCAGGGAGGAGGGACGGAGAAGTCGTGAGCACGGAAAACAGTGGTGTGAGGCTCTTTTGGGTTCCTTCAATTCTAGCTACGCAAGACTGTGCAGATGAGTACCCCGTTCCTGCGGCTGTTTGGAACAAGTCAGAAGCACACTTGAGTGCGGCATCTGATAAGGCCCGGGACATTAGACCCTGGCAAGGAGCAGCTATTGCAAACCTGACCTGGCCCATTCCCACCAAGACGGCCACCACGCCTCTCGGCCTCCTGCAGAGGTGGCCACAGGGTGCAATACTGTATGAGGATCCTGTCTGCAGGTTGGGCTGGGGACTGGCTCAGCCAATTGTAAAATCTGGGTTCAGGTTCTGAATGGCCTGGTAGAAAGAAGGAGACTCCTGAAGAAGACAGGCAGTTAGAGACTTGCAACTGCTACTGTAGTGTGCGTGTGTGGGGGGCGGGTCTGGGACGGCGCCAGTGTGTGATGCTCCAGACAGCCCAGCAAAGCGCCATGCAGCAGAGACTCCAGTGCCAGCGGCAGGTGGAAAGGATGGACGGCACCTGTTCACAGCTGTGGAGGCATCATTGGCAGCCAGAAGGCAGGAGGAGCTGAGGGAGAACAACTTGGACAAAGCTGTGGATAGACAGCAAAGACACTCTTCTGCTCAGTGACTGGGAATCCTGAATCTCTAGAGCTTGATACACAGGAGAGATCGGGCTGGCTTTGGCTCATCAAGGGAACAGAGGATGATCATGACATTGGCCATGACTGAGTCACAGTGTGTCACGGAGTCCCTGGGCCATGCTCTGGCATTGCTCCCTATGAAGCCAGGCAGGACTCTGGGGGATCCTCCTCTCTCTGAGCAGACTGTCTTCAGGGCAAGAAGCTTCCACAGCTTCCACCTTCCTGGGTCTGACCTCAGAGCATTCAGCATCCCCTTCCACACAATGCACTTCCTGCAGGGAGTCCGTTCGGATGGGGCTCCTGGGAAAGCCAGAGGGCCCTGCACCCCAACTCCGCAGTCAGACGTGACTCTCAGCCAGCCGGGAAAACAGAAGGGTTATTAGTCGACAGGAACACAGCATAGAACAGAACTTATTAGCGCAGAAATCAGTGACTTTCAGCAAAGTTCATCTTGAGGGGAAGGGAGCCAAGAGCCAGGGCTCTGGCCCTCCTCCTGTGCTCCAGGCCAGCAGAGACTGACTCACTTCAAGCTGCCTGGCCCCTGCCCTGACTGTTACTCCTCCTCCAGCCTTTGTCTCGCTTCCTGGGCCAAGAGTAACCTGGTCACATCCCCCTCCTGGGCCTCTGGTTCCGAAGGGGCAGCCATAGCATCCATGCAGGCAGCTGGAGCAACCCCCACAAAAGTCACACATGCTTATTCCCACCACCTAGACATTAGTGCAATACACAGGGAAACTGAGGCACACACAGCATTCATGCAAAACAGTAAGACTCACATACAACATAACAAGGAAAAATCTCAACTTTGTCACACAGTACAGTACGCATCATCCCAGCAAAAACATGTATTGCTGTTTCAGTGACAACACTGAGCTCCAGACAGATTCCATATTCTCTGCATCTAAGTGTACGATGCATCCATTTCCCCTCCTGCTTATACTGCTTTGCTGCATGTGGAGGGAGGCATAATGGTTCGAATAAACAACTGAGACCCAGTTCCCAACTCTGCCACTGCCTTTCTGTGTGACCTTGGGCAAGTCCTTTCTGTCTTTGAGCCTCTGGGTTTCTATCTGTGGAATGGGGATGACAACGGATGGGTCTCTTTAAGGAGAGATGCAAAGTATTATTTTATTACTGACACTATGGAAGGAAGTTGGTTCATGACTAGCACTGCTGCTGAAACGGGCTTAAGCTGGCAGTTATAAAGAGAAGAGCAGCTAAAAGTCCATTGGAAGAGATTTTTCAGGAAGGGTCATTTGCAAGATCTGTGGAGATAAGACGTCTCAACAGGGCTTTATCCTCATTTTGCAGCAGATGCCCCCAAACAGCAGAGTGCTGCTATTCTTGTGATCGGCTGCCTCTCTGCAATGCTTCGCTTGAAAAGTTCCGTTATGATGTTTTCCATAAGGTTCCTGTAAAACCCACATACATTATAGAGCCGAACTGCTAAGCCAGACTCTCTCCAAGGCCTGCTCGACATATTCCTGGCACTGCAGTGCTCTTCGTCAGCTCTTGTATCTTCAAAGCTTAGTGAAATTCCTTAGCCAAAAAAAAGAAAGAGGAATTATTGGTCTCTGGTAATCGTGGAGCCTTGGAATGCTCTGGTTAAGTCTGGGGATAAACATAATGCACTCCGGTTAGCATCTGGGACTCCCAGCCCCCCGGCTGCTGCCTGGTCTCCATTCATAACTGTTCAGACTTAGCAACCAGGCAACTGCCTTGAGACGGTGATCTGTTATGCTACAGCCAGATGGAATATGCCTCTAGCCAGGGGTTACAGGCTGGAGCAAAGTCACTCACCTCATTGCTTTGTCACAGACAAATTATTTGCCAAGAGTTATACATCCAGGGCACGATCTGGGGGGGGCACTGGTTTTGGGGCTCCCACCCTGAGACACCTTAATGGGGAGCCTTATCTTCAGAAAGGGTGGAGCACCCACCCTCTGAAAATCGTCTCTCTTGAAAGCATCTCAGTGGGCACCCAAAACCACTAGTCACTTCTGAAAACCTTGGCCCTGGCATCTGTAAGTGGCACTGATGCACATAGAAGAAATGCAGAAGAGGGGCTGGGATAACGCTCACTCTGTGGAGCAGCTCTTCTCTGAAATGGCTGTCCCAGTCCAGCCTGGGGTGGTGTTGGTAGCTCAGGGAACCTTCCTTGATTGTTTCTTTAATGAGGTAGATTCACTGAGAGGCTGGGGCAAAAGCTTTAGGTGTGTAAAGTCTGATTCAGTGAGACATGCTGGCTGGCAGCCCTGCACGGTGGGAAGGCTCTGCTTGTTCACTGAACATGGAGTCCTAGAGCTGAAAGGGACCTGAAGAGCCCAGCCCAGCCCCTGCATGGAGGCAGGATGTGTAAACCTGTCCTAGACCATCTGTGGCAGGGTGCTGAGCGTTAGCACCTACTGAGTTCTGGGAACATCTGAAGGCCCTTCCTCCAGTGCTCAAGCAATTAATGAGAAAACAGGCACAGGAAGGAGACCTACAGGTGCAAACTCAGGGATCCAGAAGGGGATTGAGACTATGACAGGGATTCCACAGGTGTGGCACAGACAGGCTTTCCCCACACTGTGCTCTGTGCCCTGGAACATCACCTCTAGGGAGAGAGTGCGGTCTCTGTTTCCCATGTGGTCTTTAGCCTCTCATCTGAGCCCACCAACCAGGAACCCAAACAGGCTGGTGGGGGTGTGATATGGGCATCTGCTTGCTGGGAACAGAACTGAGAACTCCCAGAAATCATCCCCCAGCCATTCATGGCTGCAAACCAGTGGGTCAAACGCAAACCAGTGGCTGAAGCTAAAAGGCCCTGGGTACTCCCTTTGTTCACTTGAGCGGCAAGCCAAAGCCTTCACAATGGTGAAGGTTCCTGATGTCCCACACTCGGTGCTCAGCACCGTTTACCTTCAGCTTTCCAGGCTGATGCCTGCTATGTAAGTGTAAGAGCCTTATTTCTTACCCAGCTTGGATATGACAGTAGATGGGCCTGTAGTGTGTGTGCAGCACTCATTTCCCCTTTAAACACATACACAGCGGATGTCTTGAGACATGAAAGCCTTAATCCTTCATAAAGCAAATGACACCACCTACTAATCTCAATCAATTTAAACCTTCCCCCATGGCAAGTTGCTGCAGTGTTTCCCCCGGCTGGATTCATTTCAGAGGGGGCTGCAGCACTGCACCAAGGTGCTCTGGGCAGAGTACATTTCTCCTGGCTTTCTATCTGCAAAGAGATATCTGAGCTTCATCCTGATTTCCAGGGAGAACAGGCATACGCATCTGGCAAGTACAATATATGGCATTACCTTGCACCAAGAGCAGCCAAGGAGTGCATTAATGTTTTAAAATGGTCCTGCTCAAACAGCTGAGAATCCCAAAGCTAGAGTCTTTCAGCCTAATAATAACCAGCTTATTGCTCCCTGGGAGCCTGCCACTACTCAATAGGTACACTAAACATTTCATTTAGCAATCCCATCGGGCACTCTGAATGCTAGTGCTGCTGCTATAAGGCAGAATCTGCCAGTCCTCTCACCATGAACCCCAGCCACTTAGGGGTCCTGAAAGCACGTGGCTTTCCTAATCAGCCTCTATCACATCTCATGGATGCATATTGGTGAAAGGCCACGCTGACCCCCTTCTTGGGGGATTCCTTTGATATTATACAAACTTCCTACTAGGACTGCACCCTACTCACACACTATAGCCCTGTTTTCCTGCCCCAGGCTCAAACTCTTATATATCTTGGATTGGAGCTAATAGGATCCATCTGGTCTGATTGCCAGGGTGAGTTAGCAGAACAGCTCTGCACCTTAATGCTGGGTCCTGGGACCTGACCCACAGCAGAATAGATTAGGCACTTGGTTAAAGGGCTGTCACCAGAGATATCACAAATTTGCCTCATGGCTGAGACACCACAAGAAGCATGAAAGATAGAGTCAGTAAGATATATTCATTAGAAGAAGCAACCACCCTTCTCTGGACCTCCCCTCAACCAGGCCAACAAGGCACTACATGTATGAACTATACTCCTGTATCACATCTGCTGAGAATGCCAACCGTAGATCTCCTTGCACAATGTCAGCCCTCACTCTGTAGGTTGAAACCAGCCACTGCAGGCGGATGGGTCTTTACAAAGGGATCACATGGGCTATTAGCTCTGTGTTTCAGCTGGCGCTGGCTTTGCTTCAGAAGGAAGGTGACTACTGTGAAGAACTGCTTGTGTGGCTTTGTCTTGTTGGAAAGACATGCAGGAGATTTAGTGTTCGGGATGTGTGGGAAATACAGGGCTTCATTAGGCAACAATTAACTTTAAAGACATGAATATTCTCATTGCGTTCAGGGGGCAACTCCTGGGGTTAAAGTTAAGCAAGTACTTAAGTACATGCAGGATGGGGCCCAAATTTACTGAGAGAATAACAACAATTCACATTTATAGTGGGAACCCAAAGCATTTTATAAACTACGTGCCAACAATGCTTCTGAAATGTAGCCACTTGTGGAGCACAGGGTGGCAGAATCTCATTGGTCTGCAGGGGAGGGGTCTGTTCAGCGGAGAGCTAACTGTTAGATCTAGGGATTTATTCACCTTGGATCCGAGGGATTTATTTTGATTGATTGATTTATCTTTATCACATCTTTTTAATGATCACATACTCATTGAAAAGCTGGAAACGTAAGAATAAATATTGCATCTGGAGAATTGTTTTGGGGGCCACTTCTAGGAAGAACCTACCAGAGAAATGTCTGACAGCAGTAAGTGTTGGTCTAGGCTCAGACCAAGCAGTGAGCCACTTGCATATAAATTCACTTTTTGCTCATACATGCTTTATGGATCCACATAAACCCCCCTGACATTTCTCATTATTAATCATGTGCTAAATGTGTAACAGGAGGCGTAGAAAACCACTGGAGGATGGAGAACACAACCTGTCTGCACAAGTATATTTGAGGGACTTTTTCAATTTTTAATAAATAGGGCCTATATTTAGTAATTTCCCTTTCAATATTATTCATCAGACAAAAATTTAATTTAAACTCCATGGGCACTGAGGAGTCTTTGCAGAGTTAGTCAGATATTTGCTGGTCCTGTCTGTAGCTGGGGCTTGATGGATTGTCATCTTGATTTAATTTGAAAAAGATGCCTGGAAAATATCACGAGGAACATTAGCAATTTCATCAATAGAAAATAGCTCAGCTTTCCTTTCTGTATGTTTAATGGGTACTATTCTTAGCCGTCATACGACTCATGTAACATGATTAGTTTAACTCCCATGCAAAGGCTCAAGGAACTCAAAAGCCAATGGGGAAAAATAGCTACAATATATTTATAATCGGGAGGTAACTCTGACTGTAGGCGTAAAGGCAGACATGTCTGGGGGTGCCAAACCAACATACTGATCAGCCTTCTAACTATCCCAACTGGGCTGTTTGATCCAACGCTCTCCAGAAATTGGCTATACTTATAGTCAAAAGCCGTTGTATTCTATACTCAAGCCAGAGCACAGATACTTTAATGTCCCTGCTCTCTGGGACACCTTGTATTGAATGCCACCCAGTGCTCCAGCAGATCTCAAAGCACTTTGCAGTGATCCATGAACTGAAGCTACCCTCATCCTTCTGAAATATCAATATCTCCCATTTTGCAGATGGGAAGACTGAAGCACAGAGCAAGGCAGTGACTTGCCCAAGGTCACCCAGAGAGATTGCAGCAGAGTGGGTAACAGATCCCAGACTGCCTGGCTCTCAGCCCCATGAGACCAGGCTTTCCATGCTGCAAATAAAGTATCTATGGCAGCTGAATTTGGAAGCTGAAATAAAAACATTTTCTGCCACTAGCCTTTGCTTCTGGGGCTTCCATCTGCTCTTCGCACTAGGCTGACACACCTGATGTCTGTAAGCAAAGGCGAGATCTTCCAGAGCCACGAAAAGGAGCTACTGTGTCAGGGGCAGGAAGTCCAAGGCTTTGGAACATCAGACTAGTCCTGAGTGTGAGGAGCTGTTGCAGGGGGATTAATGAGCACACCTGTTCTTAGCTTGCTTTCAGTGCCTTTTAGACAGGGATCCCAAAATGCTTTGTTAAATTAATCAGCAACGTCTCACGGAGTCTGTGTGGCAGGCAAGTGTGTGTTACTAAGTACATTTCGGGGGGTGGCGGGGGAGATAGATGTGAGGTGGTTTTCTCAAAGTCACACAGCCAGGGCCGGTTTAGGAAGTGCGGGGCCCAATTCGAACAGTTTTGACGGGGCCCCGGCAGGGATGACTATAAAAAAAAAATGTAAAAAAACACATGGAGCTTGTACTTACCAGGCGGTGCTCCGAGTCTTCAGCGGTGGGTCCTTCACTCGCTCCAGATCTTCGGACCTGCCACCCAAGTGCCGCCGAAGACACGAAGTGCCGCCAGGTGAGTAAAAATTAAAAAGGCGCCTCTACCAGGAAAGAGATTCTCACTGGGTGCGGGGCCCTCTTAGGCGCAGGGCCCAATTCGGGGGAATTGGTGGAATTGGCCTAAAGTCGGTCCTGCACACAGCTGAGTGTGGAACCTAGGAGCCCAGGTGATCTCTCTACAAAGCAGCACAGGAATACCATGAATAGATTTCAACGGCACACACCTCTCAGGGCCCTCATCACAATGGCCACCATGAAAGCTTTGTCCTTGTGGTTACCATGACCTCATGAGAAACCTGTGAGAGGTGTGTGTGTCTGATAGACTATTGTGTGTGTTTGATAGACCATTGTGTGTATGCTGCAGTCAAGTATCCGCTGTCCCGTTCTCCCTCTCTCTGTAGGGATAAAACCAGTAACTGACTTCTCTTAGGACCCCCGTGTCCTCCCCAGCTGCACAGAAAGGATTTCACTCTCCCAGGGCCTTGGGTATCATTGTTACAACAGAACTTCCTGTTATTCCAGTGGTGTCAGAACAAACAGCTGGGCACCTGTCCACCCTTCCTCAGCAGGGGCCAGATGGTTGTTTTTCTTGAAGTGTTAAAACACTGCTGATGCCAAGGGCTATGGGGCGTGGGCTCTTTTGTAGTCTAGGTGCTTTGACAAACAAGAATCTGAGCTATTACATTAAAGTCTTGACTTGCTGCAGTGAGAGGGCCAGATTCTGATCCCTTTACTCCCACTGAATGGTCCCTTAGGCCTCGTCTGCACTAGAAAGTTAGGTTGACCCAGCTTGTGAAAAATCCCCATTCCTGAGTGACATAGTTAATTCTTCCATCAACCTAGCTACCGTCGCTCGGGGTGGTGGATTACCTACGCCGATGGCAGAACCCCTCCTGGCAGCGTAGGTAGTGTCTTTGCCGAAATGCTGCAGTGGTGCATTTCAAGTGTAGACAAGCCCTCACTCCACAAATAAGCCCCTTGAAGTCTGTGCTAGCCCAGATAAGCAAGGGGATCAGAACTTGGCCCAGATTCTACTGTGCTACAGAGCTGGTGGCTTGAAAAATGTACTTGTGGAAGAGATAGGGCCAGTCCCTTCATGGTACTGTAGTGGGGGTAGCTCTCTGCGAATGGGACCTGTGAATACTCCTTGCCCCATGTTGCTTCTGGAAGTGGTGTGGCATTACAACAAAGGGATTGGCAGGAACAGTTATCTGGGTAACAAGCTTTCCAAAAGCCTCAGTGAAGTAGATTGGGCCAGAAGTGGAGAGATAGGCCAAGATGGAAAAGGACCCTGGGCAGTGACTTGAGCTTCTCCCACTTTATCTGCTTTCGTTGTTGACCAAACTTCAGGCTATTGGTTATTGTCTTTTTTAATATTGTTCTGGAGAAAAACACCTCCTAATTTAATATCTTGATGTTACTTTGTAATGTAATAATGACACCCCCACTTCCACACGGGTCATCAGCACAGTGTGAACCCTGGCACCTTCTGCAGTGCAGCACAAGTATCTACAGCTTGAGCTAAAACAGTAAGTATTTGCAGGCAGCAGTAGTAGCTTGCTATCATAAGCATCTTTCCCAAATCTGGACCTTAGCGTCCAAAATCTGGGTGCTTGTATGAAACTCCCCCAAGCTTATTACCAGCTTGGATCTGATCTCGCTGCCACCAGCCAGGAATTTCCAGGGCCTGACTCCCTCTCTGGTCTCCCAAAACCTTCTCTGGGGGACCCCAAGACTCAGAAACCCTGAGTCTCACACCAAAGGGAAAACAACCTCCTCCCCTTGTCTCCTCTTTATCTCATCCCCAGCTCCCCCTCCCTGGGTTATCCTGGGCGATACTGTACTTAAACTCCCTGAATGCAAAACAGAGAGGGCAATTTACCTTCCCCCCTCCTTCTTCCCCTGAGGCTATGCATTCAAACCTAGTCAAGCTAACACAAAGAGATTTCCCCCCTCCCTTCGTTCCTTAGCCTTAACCAGAGAAAAACCTCAAACAGGTTTTAAAAAGAAAGCTTTATATAAAAAAGAAAGAAAAAGACATAAAAATATCTTCTGTATCAAGGTGACAATTATACAGAGTCAATTGCTTAAAAGAAAAAATATGAATAAACAGCCTTATTCAAAAAGAGATACAATTTAAACATTCCAGCACACACACATGTAAATACAAAACAAAACATATAAAAGCCTATTGTTTTGCTACCTTTGTACTTACAACTGGGAAACTGAAGATGAGAAGCTTACAGATAGAAAAAGATCCCCTCTCATAGCTGAGAGCCAGACAAAGACAAAGACCCAAAAAAATTCCCTCCCCTGAGCTTTGAAAAATCCGGTTTCCTGATTGGTCCTCTGGTCAGGTGTTTGGTTCCCTTTGTTAACCCTTTACAGGTAAAAGAAACATTAACCCTTAGCTATCTATTTATGACAGTTGCTCACCTCTAGTGGAGCAGCAATTGGAAGGAGACAGACACACGGACGTACGTGCACTGCCAGTATGTTACACTAAGAACATGTCAGACTTTGGTAAGAAGGTAGAAGTGATTCAGACAACACGGCTCTAGTAGATAGAGAGGTAGAAGCCTGCATTTTAGACTTCAAGCTAAGAGAAAACTGATGCTGGACAGATTATTGTTCCAACCGACTACACCAAAGAAAATGGGACGGCAGTGGTATCGTTATACAAACTGACAGCAACATTTCTGGTCAGATTAATTTTGGGGTAAACTATTGTTTTGCAGAATCAGACTTCTAGGTGTGAAACACTCAGCTAAATTACACAATCTCTGCAAAGAACAAGGAGTGCCTCAGAACCTGGCATTAGCTGAAGCACCATTTCTCCATGAGATAACACATACTGTGTAATCTCGTAAACGGAAGGCCCTTAGATACTGTCACCATTGTGCAGTATTAACACAGGCGCTGTGGGTCCTTATCTCCAAGAGCCAGTTATGTTCTGTTAACATGTGCAGTATGGAGAATATGGGCACCGAATGTTGGCTAAATAACGAGGGTGACCAGATGGCCCATTTTTAAAGGGACAGTCCCATTTTTTGGGACTTTTTCTTATATAGGTGCCTATTACCCCCCGCCCCCATCCTGTTTTTTCACTGTCCCTATCTGGTCACCCTACCAAATAACGCACATGGCATATATCACCCATCAAATACTTAGTGATAGGCTTCCTTGGATGCAGCTGACTGCTTTGCCTGCAGACAATGAGCTCTGGTTATTTAGCTATGGTATGTGATGGAGTTAATACTATTTTCTGAACTCAGTGGCTATGAAGCAATTTCAGGAAATAGGTGAATAAACCAGCCTTTTGCTTCTGAGAAATCACACTGCAATTCAAAGCCCAGGTCACAAGTTCAAATGTTTGTGGGTTCCTAGCCTATTGTCAAAGGTTCACACTGCAAATCCAACAGAGAACTTGGCCTGATGTGCCTAGTCTCTGCTCAAGAAGAGCCAGGACTGGAAAAGTAATTGGAGTTTCAGGCCAGGAATAAGGTGCATTGGCAGAGTTGTGTAAGTCCTAGGATTGGAATTGTAGGAGGGCTGCAGGTCAGGAATGAAGGACACTGGAAGAGAGGTTTGGTGAGCCTGCATGTTTAGCAGCCAGAAGCAGGTCTGGGTTGAAGTGAATCAGTGACGTCATTTTCACTTCTTTCCCCTGTAGGTTTCCTGAGCTGACTCTTATACCAGACAAGTACATACTCAGCTACAAAAATGAAAAGTTTATATTTCCAGTCAGTTTCCAAACCCACTTCCAAATGGGCCTCCTGGTTTCCAAAGCTCTCCCTGGACTTGTTCCTTCACTTCTCCAGACTCCAGCTCCCTGATTTTACACCTATAGCTGTGCTCCTCCAACCCCCTCACTCCTCTCCTCCAGTTCCCATCCTCCCGTCTCCCACCACTTCCCCACGGGGACTCTTCAGTTAGGTTTGCTCGCTCACACTGCCCTATGTGTCAAGGAAACAATTACATACTTAGAGACCCACATATAAAGTGACATAAAACAGTCATTGCACTTTGATGACTCCAAGCCATGTTAATTCAGACTTAACTGCAAACAAACCGCCCTCTTTTGGTCAATTGCCTCTAGCCAGTTGTAAGTGTAACTGTGGAATAATAGCAGCAAAGAATCCTGTAGCACCTTATAGACTAACAGATGTTTTGGAGCATGAGCTTTTGTGGGTGAATACCCACTTTGTCCGATGCATGTAGTGGAAATTTCCAGGGGCAGGTATATTTTTACAGATATATGCTTTTACAGATCTAGACTAACACGGCTACCCCTCTGATACTGTGGAATAACAGTGGTCTCAGCAGGAACATAAACATACTGTCCCACATTTGCTAGTGTAGCATTCATGCGGGGGAAAGCTACTGTGTGAGACCAGGGTGCCTGAGAGGCCGCAGAGCTGGTTCACTCTGTGCACACTTCTGTGTCTGTATGTTAAATTAGCAGCACATGGACCAGGGTTCAGACTGGGTCACGACACACACACCCTGCAGTTTCACAGGGAACAATGGGGCCCCCCTCACCCAGACAAGTGGCGGCCGCACCCTCCTCTCGGGGAGCTCCCAGGCTGGCCTGCCAAAGGAGTGTAATCCCAGCCAAGAGCCGGATGACCCTGTGCGAGGACTGCGGGGGGGGGGGGGACTGCAACCAGGCGTGGCAGCAGGTCCCACTCCACTCCTGTGCCAGGGAGATGGGGTCTGCCCCACCTCCTGGGGGGCCACTGACCCTAGCCCGGTGAGACCGACACACCCAGCCCCTGGTGCTGCCAGGGCACCAAGCTGGCCAGGCTGACGTTGCTGCCGACGCTCCAGCACCTGGGCCAGGCTGAGTGCAGAGCCTGGGCCAGGCACCACCCCACGTGGCAACGCCACATGGCAGAGGATGCAGCTGCTCCTCCAGCAGCCTGCTCCCCGAGTGCTACCTAGAGGCCAGACTCGCCGTCGCTGGGCATGCTGGGGATTGTAGTCCTTCCACCCTGAGTCCGCCCAGGGCATGCTGGGAGCTGTAGTTGAGTCACGTGCTGCTCTCCCAGGGCATGCTGGGAGTGGCACGCCTCCCGCCCCTGGTTCGGAGCAGGCCCCGTGGGCGGCGCGCGGTGCATTGTGGGGGCGGTAGTTCTGGGCCGAGGGGACTCTAGTTCCCGTCACACCCCGCGCCGGGCCCTGCCCCTGGGCTCTGCGGGAGGCTGTGGGCTGAGCGGGTCCGGGCCGACGCACACCGGGCCGGGCAGGATGTCGCGCCAGGCCGGTCGGGGCACCGAGAGCAAGAAAATGGTAACTGGGGGCGGGAGGACCCGGGCCAGGCCTGCGTGGGGGGCCGGGGCGTCTTGGGGCCTGGCCGGGGGGGTGGAGTCGGGGGTTTGTGTCTGAATCGTGGGGGGCGGAGGGCCTGGGGCTGGAGGGGGGTGTCCGGGGCGGGAGGGCGCCTGGGTCTGGAGGGGGGGTGTCCGGGGCGGGAGGGGCCGGGCTGGAGGGGGGGTAGGTCGGGGCGGGAGGGGGCTGGGGCTGGGGGGGGGGTGTCCGGGCGGAGGGGCTGGGGCTGGAGGGGGGGGTGTCCGGGCGGGAGGGGCCTGGGCTGGAGGGGGGGGGTGATCCGGGGCGGAGGGGCCTGGGGCTGAGGGGGGGGGTTCCGGGCGGGAGGGGCCTGGGGCTGAGAGGGGGGTGTCCGGGGCGGAGGGCCTGGGGGAGGGGGGGGTGTGTCCGGACTGGGGAGGTGTCCGGGGCCGAGGGTGCCTGGAGCTGGCGGGGGGTGTCTGGACGGGGTGTCCGGGGCCGGGGGTGCCTGGAGCTGGGGTGTCTGTGTCCGGACTATAGGGGTGGGGTGCCTGGAGCTATGTGGGTGTGTGTGTCCGGGCGGTGCCTGGAGATCAGGGACGGGAAGGGGTGGAGAGCCCGGGCCCGCTGCACCCGGCAGGTTCCCAGCTGTTCTGACGTGGGACGAGCGCGGTGGAGGGGCCGCAGTGCCCGTCGCCAAGCTGCTGGCAGGAACCCGGCTCATCCTGCCAGGCACGGGCAGCTTGCGCCGTCCAGGGACTGGCTGTGTCCCCCAGGCTGCCCTGCAGGGAGGGGCTCGCGGGGGTCAGTCTGGGCACTGTTTGCTGACTAGCACCCTGGCCGCACTGGGTGCCCCTGTGTCCACTCCAAGCTTTGCATTGCAGAACAGCAACTCCACCCCAGGCGGGGCGGGGGGGGGGATCTCGCATAACCCTGTGATGTCTTAAATACCTGACCCCTGGATCCCTGCCATGTCTCCCCAACATGCACCCCACGACCCCACAGTGCTTGGAGGCTGCTGCTGCGTTAGGAACTTAGCATTGTGTGATAGTGGTGGATGTTCTGTCAGTGTAATAGTAGAGCCTGTGTTAATGTTTTATGTGGGGAGTTATTAGTCTTAAACCATCGCTTTCCTAGTTCTGAGAGCAGCACCCACAGTGTAAGGACCTGAAGTAATGCTGAGTGCAATAGTGCTGCAAAGCAGGGCTTTGGAGTGGAGCCTGGAGCGTGGACCAGTAGGTTTTTGCCCAGAGCCGGAGCGGAACAATTCAAAAAATTTGATTGCTCCTAATCCCTGCTGCAAAATCCTGTCTTCCTTAGGTTAAGAGCAGGAAGGCTCTCTATGTTTATAGAAATGTGCCTTTGAACTCCACAGCGCATACCACACGTCGCCTTTCCGGAAAGGTTATTCCTCTTTTGTGTCTTACCTGTTATAATCTTATTCCGTGTTACCACTCCAGATAAACCTAGGAGTGTGAAAGATAAAAGAAGTAAAGGTATAGAGCTTAAATTTCAACACCAAGATAAATGGAGCCAAACTCATCCATCCTTGATATAATAGCTCCATTAAGTCACAAGTGAATGTGGCCTGTTGACTTAAATAGAACTTAATTCGTTAATTTTATTTTCTTCCTCAGCCTTTTCTAAACTCAGATGAATATCTGTTGCAGTTTGCAGGTTTCAGCAGTGGGTGCAGATGCTGAATTTGGTTTGTCTGTACTCAGCAGTAATTGAGCTCCATCCATTGCAGACCCCCTTTGTCGGCCGCTGACTCCATTTTTCTTGTATGGACACGGCTTTTGTGATTAAGGGATTGGATTTATTTAATTAGCATCAAACACTCTTGTTACCACAATAGTATTATGCTACTGAAGATGGTACAAAAGGCCAAGTAAACTTGGATTAATGATTAGTTTGCTGTGCTTTCATATATAAATGAGAATGAAATACAAAAAGGCTACCTGCTGGAAAGCTGATAAACAATTTGAGTCTATCACATTACGTAAAAACCAAGCATTCATCTACAGGTCCGATCTCTGTGACTTTAGGTATTTTTAAATTGTATAGGCGCATTGAGTGTAACATTTGAACATTACTAAATGACATCCTCTAGCCTCTTCCTTTCAATTGTGGGCTCCTTTTATACACTTCTTTCAGATTGATACCAGTAGATGAAAGCTTGATGACAGAATGCAGTTAATTTAAACACTTTGGACTAGTAACAGCTGGATTTTCTCCATCTATTCACCCACTGCTCTGTCCAGCTGCCAGGCAGATGACTTCACTGAAACGACCTGGTACCTTACCAATAATTTAACCTTTTTGGCATGTTGGTTAATTTTTCCCCCCAGGTTCCTGACTATCCCAGTTGAGCTAAAGGAGCCTTCTGTCATATCATTTTTGAGTAATGTAAACTTAATCTTTGACTTTCAGTGATGGATTTAGCATTGTAAATGCTAAATAACGAATAAATGCCAAAGCTCTAGAGCTGTAATTCTAGTGCTTTTCCTGCCATTTTCGCTGATTCTCTTTTAACCCAACAGGAGAGTCTAGATCTGTATTCTCTCCAGTTGTTGACCTTGTTAATTAACATTAGATCTTAATGACAGGACAGAATACTCTGTAACTTCTAACAAATCCAAGTTCTACTCATTGAATGTTGCAGCTTGGGAGTGATTCCTTCCTGTGTTTCAGTCTTGGCTGTGTGTGAGCTTGTTCAGAATGTGGTGTGATCAGTGTGTCTCACTTAACTCTGATGTTGTCTCTTTTCCCTTCCTTTCTGCCTGCCTGCTGCTTTCATTCTGTAGTATTGGTATTTGCCATTCATTTCACCTTCTGCATCTATGCATCTCATGGTAGGTGATAGGCTACTTAATTTGAGACGAGACTTTCCATGATATTTCTAACAGTTGCAAAAAATGAAACCAAAAGTCTTAAATATTAAATTTAACATGTCTCCTTGAGTAATTACATTTATTTCAGATAATGTGAAAAACTAACTTTAGTGTGGATTCTTTGCTTTTGTTTTTCAGCAACTTAGGAACGAATGAATTGGTAATCGCTGTTCTGATTAATGGCTACTGAGAAAACACTAACCATGTTTTAATCACTTCAGGTTCAGGAAATAGTGGGAGCAGCTGTGAGAGAGCATCTATTCTTTTAATCATCTTCTGTATGAATCTGGCACTTGTGGAAGAAAAATAATCTTGATTAGAAGTGGGCATAGTGGTGCAGATGCATTGCATAGGATCTGCGAGTGTACTTCAGTCCTGACCTGAAATAGTCCCAGCTGTTCCTGTCCTGGTCTTTGTGAGCAGATACAGTCTTTTGTGCTAAATTATGTGCTGTGGACAAATCATCTTTGAGGGCTGGGATGTAACTATCAGACTGACCAAAAAGAAAAATCAGTTTATGAATGTGGGGTGTTTTATGTTCTAATGAAGAGAACTGCATGTGGAATCTGAGAAATACAGTGCAGACGTGACACAGCTAAAATATGGATTACAGAGGTTGAGGGCTTTTATGGGATATTTACACTATCACTTCTTTAAGTCACTAGTCCAAATCTAGCTCACATTGCTAGTAGTTGTAAATTGTTGCGCTGATAGAGATTATTTGGTGGTCTGTATGAAACGACTTGGAGGTTTCACTCCAGTTCTTAATGGCATGTGCTGATTATGATCTAGAGCAGTGGTTCCCAAACTGGGGTTTGCAAAATGTTACAGGGGGTCTCAGGGGAAAAAAATTCCCTAATGGCAGACAGAGCTGTCCCTAGGGACCCTGGGCAGTATGGGGCCAGCAGCCCGCAGCCCTTGGATTTCCAAGAGCGAAGCAGATCAAAGCAAGCATATTTATCACACTGAGGAGACTTAAACTTCAAGACTCCTTACAATAAACAGAAAGGGAGGTGAATATTTTTTGCTCTTTTTAAAATTAAATAGGCAGCTAGAATTGTTTTTAAAATTATTATGAAGAACAAGTTTAAGCTTTGTTGTAACGTGCGTTGTTTGCCTGGACTGCTCAAGACCTGAATACCTGTGTAGGAGAAACTCTTGAGTTGGCTTCTTAAATACCTTCTTGCTGTTTCACATCTGATACTCCTTGATGAAACATAGGAGCCTTGTTTTATAACAGGCTTATTCAAAGTGGTCCAAGCTATGAAAGTGAGATCTTGGAAGTGTTGCCGTTTTCATAATGTAATAAAAATACTGTGATGATTAATAATAATATAGTGTGCAATAAGCGTGTCATAAAACAGATTGTATATTTCCAAGATCACTGCTTTGATAATTTATATTCAGGTAAAGGAGAAAATCCCTGGAAATATTCATTTTTAGGAGGGGGTCTGTGAGACTTGACGTGCTAGTAAAAGGGGTTCACAGGCTATTAAAGTTTGGGACCCAATGATCTAGAGACACTGACTGGCAGTCCACCAGAGAGGCTAAGGATTGAATGACAATGGAGACTGAACAGCCCTATAGATGGCTCCTTCAGGTCAGGGCTGGACACATTAGTGGGAAGTGCAGTGTGTGCTGGGTGTGCATGGGGGGATGTGCTTTGCCTTTGCCCATGTGGTTCATATGGTGGAGATGGAAGATTTCTGTCTCTGGGGCAGTCAGTTTGTCACCTTTGAGCAGCACCCCAAAGATTTTAAAATACACTAAACTTTACTGTGAGGTTAAAGTTTCCTTAAAATAGGAAATCTGGGACCTCTGTAGAGTTGGTTTAGTAATTGATTCCTTTGAATTGGAAGCTTTCTGGCCCCCTCTCCAGGCCAACCAAAGTAAAGGTGGGAACAAAACCCAAAATTTTGCCCAGGGATTTTTCTGCCCAGCTGATGATAAATTCCTTTTGAATCTGTTTAGAGCTCGGAGCTCTTCACTCTGACCTATGGAGCTTTGGTCACTCAGCTATGTAAGGATTATGAGAACGACGAAGATGTTAATAAACAGCTTGACAAAATGTAAGTTAACATGTTGGAGTTTGAGTCCTTTGGGAAAGTTTGTACTAGGCAGAACTGTTTAAACTGCTGTTCCTTATTTGCAACACCCAGCCCAACTGGCAGACTGAACACTATTCACTTGTGTTTTTTTCAGAATCTAAAGCAAAATATTTCCCCCTCCTTTGGTATCTCCTCACATACATAGTTTCAGAGAACAGCTTTATTGCATAGATTTAGAACATCTTCCTGGAGCTGAGCTGTGCTGTTATGATTCTATAGTTTGTTGCTGTTTGGTGCATTGACAGGGGCTACAACATTGGAGTTCGGCTAATAGAAGATTTTCTGGCCCGGTCCAATGTAGGTAGATGCCATGACTTCCGGGAAACTGCAGATGTAATTGCAAAGGTAATCTTCCAAGTACAGCCTTGCATGCCTTTATCAGTGCCTGTCCCATGCATGTCCCAGCACCATATCCAGGCTGTCCATGGACTGGTAAGAAGAGCCATGCAATGGGTCACCAGGGGCACAGATTCTGATTTAGAGAGAGGTAATGAATGGTGCACAGATTGTATTCTCACAGACTCATACCCTTGAAGATCATAATGGTCCTGTCTGACCTCCTGCACAACGCAGGCCACAGAATCTCACGCACACATTCCTGGAACAAACCCTGACCTATGTCTGAGATATTGAAGTCCTCTAATTGTGGTTTAAAGACTTCAAAGTGCAGAGAATCCTCCAGCAAGTGACGTCTTTAAACCACAAGTTGAGGACTTCTAAAATGTATCTTGTGGCTTCTTGCTTTCTGAGCTTAACTAGAGACTTTGAAGTATTTTGTATCCAAACTAGAGTTTCCTGAATATGGGGAGAAAATAACCCAAGGAAATGGAAACTACTCCAAACTAGGCAAAATCTGATTCAAATAGTGTTCTTGGATTTTTTCCCCCTGGGGAGGGAATATTGCTCCCCTCAAGTTCCCCACCTGTGAGAAGGGGATAAAATTACTCACAGGGCTGGTGTGTGGCTTTGGGTTGGATTTTCCAAAGCACCTAAGGAAGTTGGGTCCCTGACTCCTCTTAACTTTCAATGGGAGCCAAAGATCTGATTTCCTTAGTAAATATTTGTGAAGCTCATTAAGATTCTTTGATGAACAGCATTGATGGGAAATATTACCATTTGGGTCACTTGCTGGTCTTTGCTCCATATCACTCAATAGGTGGCATTTAAAATGTATCTGGGCATCACCCCGAGCATCACTAACTGGAGCCCGGCAGGCGATGAGTTCTCCCTCATCTTGGAAAATAACCCTCTGGTGGACTTTGTGGAGCTGCCTGATAACCACTCATCTCTTATTTACTCCAACCTCTTGTGTGGGGTGCTGCGAGGAGCCTTGGAAATGGTGAGGCTTCACTTCTCTCCCAGGAAGGGTGGGGGAGTTGTGGAGGTCTTGGCTGGAAATGAAAACATGGAACCTTCTGCAGACATTTCAACCCACCCCCTTGTGCAAGTTTGTGGTCTTCATGTTTTCTCTTGCTGTGAATCTATGTCAAGAGCAAAATAGAACTGGAGGAGCCAGTTGGTTGATATTGCCCAAAGGGAAGGGTCTGTGCTGAGTAAGGTTTATAACTCCGCCTCGATTAATAGAGGGAGTGTGTAGATGCCCTGGGGATAAGAGTTAGCTGGACTCTGTGTTCTAGAAGCAATGCAGAGTTCTGAAGGGAATCCCAACTGCTGCTCTTTTTGGGAGGTTTGTCTGTCTAGGGAATGATATGGCCCCATCCCCATAGTATCTGAATGCCTATGGCATACGGGGACAAGCCAGTGATCTTTGATACAGTAATCAGTGCCCTTTCTAGGACCCCATATGAGTGTCCTGCACTATTTTAAGGGGTGGACAGATAACAGGGAAACTGTTAGTTTAACTTCAGAGCAACTTTCCTTTTGGTTTTGCTTCTCCTCCATCTCCCAGGTTCAGATGGCTGTGGATGTGAAATTTGTCCAGGATACATTGAAAGGAGATGGCGTCACAGAAATCCGGATGAAATTTGTTAGGCGGATTGAAGACAATCTCCCAGCTGGAGAGGAGTGAGCCACAGCACAGTCTCCCCAAGGGACTGGAGGGACTAGCTGCTGTGGCCTATAGTTCTTGTCATGGATTCATAGGGATTTAGTGCCCCCTTTAAATTCCAACTCCTAAAGACTCACTGACTGTTTAAGTTGTTACATTTCCATTTCCATATAAGACAACTCTCTGGGTTACTCTACTTATCCCACAGGCTCATTCTAAAGATTTTCATAGGGTGGATAACTTTTTCATACGACCCACAGAGACTCTTTCTACACTCAGTTTTTAGCTGGATATTCGGCTGTGGGCAAAGTTTGCTCCTTAAGCGCTAAAAGATCTGCAGGCGATTCAAGTATGGGACTGAGTTTCATAACCAAAAGAGAACCCACTACGGGAGCTGTTTTCTTCTTGAGACACATGCATGCCCCCACTGGGGCTTGTGAGGGCTATGCTAGGCTTGCCGATGGAGGAGGTGAAGCATGTGACTGAGGGGCTAACACACGTATGTAGCAGCAAAGAATGAAGCATATAAAGTGAAAGGAATGGGAGTGCCTAATGGAGCACACAGTAGGTCCCTCTCTTTCCAGCTGAGGCTCTTCTTACTGAGGACACAGTACCTGTTGTTAAAACTCTGCAATAGGCTCATGGAGTGAGAAAGGGATGGCAGAGCACGTCAGACCAGCCCTTTTTGTCCAAAATAAAGCTTGAGGTCTTTTCAGTGCAAATGATCTGCTTCCATTTGGGATAAGGGTGCTCTTGGGTGAGAGGGATTTGGTGGCAAAGTGAAATTCTGGTTTGTCAGGGACTGTATTTGAGGGTCAGCAGCATCAGGCTCTTAGTTCATTTCACAGAACAGAATTTCAGTCGCCATATTAGAACCCCGAGGCTCTCACTTTTGCACTAGTCCTATGAACATTTCCAGTCTCTGCTGAAAAAAGTAGCCCTGGTTAGCTTGCTATGAATATTAAATATTGTTCTCCAAAATATACACTGAGATACTGCACTGATCTCAGTTTATTACTCAAAGCAAAGTACTCATAGCTAATTCTGAGTTTAATAGTTAAATACACATAGAATTAAAACCTCATTATCTTACGGATTAGCCAGGGAAGGCTGCCTTAGAGTGTAGCATCCTAACAGGAGGCTGGGCGCCTTCCTTCAGAGGAAAATGGTATAAAGATGAAGAGCATAACCAGCATCTCGGGAGATTCAAATTACCTGGTTCTTTCTTTTTGGAGGCAAGAATTTTCAGTTTTTCCTCCCACAACAGTGCTGCTAGGAGCCGATCCTGTGGAACAGTCTTGTCTGGGTATATTGTGCAATGGTGGTGGTCTGACTCTGGTATATGATAAGGTTCGTAGGGGGACAAGTAAATTGCATTATAATGCCCTGAATATTTTTAATAGAAAAAAATAAATTACAGTGACTGAAATGCATTCAGCATTTCATAGTGTGTACAGCCTGGATTTTATTTCCACTGTCTGACAATATGTAGATATCAAATCTAAACAGTACGAAGTACTAAACGCATTTCAGCCAATGTAATTCCACTTTCTTGCTATGATGTAGAAATACTCCGCAGTGTGAAATGGGGCTTTGGTACTTTCTGTTGTGCACAGTTAGATTAAAATAGAAGTTTCCACATTATTTAAATTGTTAAGGTACAGCAATTTATATCCTCTGGTCTTGTTTGGAATAACTCAATGAATTGAAGCAGTGGTACTGGGTCTAAGATAAACCAAGAGGCTGGAAAATTCACCCCTTTTGACACTTTGTTCAAATGAAAAATTCAGTTGAACATTCAAAGTGCTTGGAGGATGAAAAGCATTTAAGTGCGACGTTGTAAGGGACAAATTTTAATAGGCATTTTCAAAATTAACCCCTCTGGGACATGAGTTGTGACTACCTTAATGTCAGCCTTAGCCAGGAAGTCGTGGACTGGACTGTGCAGACAAAAGTCCCCTTTTATCTGTAGTTGGAGGATGTTTCCAAGTTGAAGATGATGAGCGCACACTGAAAGATGGTGTGAATGAAGCTTGAGCTGCTGCCACCTCTGCTGTATCTGTTCTAGGGATAGACTCTGCCAATCTGTCGCCTTTCACTAGCCTGAAGTGCCCTTTAGTCCACTTCTGTAAAAATTCTTTACTGGGTATGTCTGTGACCCTGAAAAGCTCCCCCTCTCTGAGTCACAATTTACCTTGGAGTTCAGTGCAGTTACAACTCTGAGCAAATCCTGCCTCTTTCACTTGATTCCAGAGGGCAAAGGTAGGTATGGTTATGAAGTCACCAAGTTCATTTCACCCAGTCAGTGAGTGGAGTGCAGAACGGTTTAGAAGGGAATTGTCTAGACTGTGAATGCTCTTATTGTGTATTGGTCCATCTCCTGTCTTATTTATATCCCTCTGTGGGATGCCAGTTCCTGTTTTTAACATTGAGCTGTCTGGAATGTCACCTCTTGTGGAATTCCTGCCTCACTCAAGTGAATTCCGATAGCTACAGGAGTTGAATGCCCAAAATAGTCTTTTGCAGTTCTCCCTTAAGGGGGCAGTAAGAGTCTCTATTTAAAGAGTTGCATTGACAGAGCTGATGTTGGGTGTACAATTGCAATGTGGTGTTTCAAAGGTGTGTAAGGATCACTCATTTGTTTCCCTTTATTGGTTCTTGTAAAGCATTTTAAGGCTGCATTTTAAAAGCCATTACATTAAAAAAAATCCCAGTGATGACTTTTCAGTGGTCTCCTGATCCTTTCAGTAAAGTCTGGGAAGGGGCTGAGATGAGCGTGGATGTGGCATGCTTTCTTGGGATGACAAGGTGATAGGAGTGCTGTAGAAGGAATGTGTTCAGCCACGTGCATGTGTGGTGGGAAGGAATTTCAACAGTGGCAATTTAGAAACAGTCATGATTGGTTATCTTAAAGGAAGTGTGTGTAATTCTTGCCCAGAAGGATGGTAGCTTGGAGAAGCTTTTGTGCATGGATCCCAGACTCCTTGCTGGGTCGCATTAGGGCATGACACAAGCTCTGCTTTTGCTCATTCAGGAACTGGCATTCTGGCAAAGTCATCTCTCAGGTATGCATTCTGTGTGCCAGTGCCGGGTGAACATACTCTGCAAACCAGTCACTTAACTTTACAACTGGCTCCTTTGTACTGGAAATGTACACCGGCAAAACGCCTTGGCCATACTGCAAGAGGAGAATCTAGCCCTCATCCCCCCTGCTGCCTCTTTCTGTTCAGTCTCTTTGAAGAAACGACAGGTTTGTTGGCTGTAGACGCTCCATGACTATTTTCTGTACTAAACAGCTTAATCTTAGTCCTGGTTCAACGTTTTTGATGCTTATCTAAGCACCAGTGCTTTGCTCCCTCTTCTGCCTGCAACCTGCTCCTACACTTTTATGGTCCAAATAGAATTTGCTTAACTATAAATGAAGGTAACTTTACCTGGAAATGATGCAGAAAACTTTCTCCCACACTAAACACGTGAGCAATGGCAAAATAAGGCTGAGATGGGTGAATGGACACGGTAGCCACAGGTCCTAAAAGGCAGCAGAACATAGGTTGTGATGCACTTTCTAGCTCAAAGATACTAATCTTAAAGCTGCAGGAATGGTGATGTAGCTGACTGAATAATTTACAGTGGATAATGTTCCCACCAGAGGAACTAGGCTTAAAACTGTTTGAAGATGCTTCTGTTTGTGACGGGGTGGCCTGTATTTCTTTTCCCAACAAGGTCCTATAAATATGAGAGATTTGCAAGGGATTGAACCAAAACAGAGTTAGTGATTAGTAGAGGAAAACTGCTATCAGTTTAAACAGGAATAGATACCCAGTGACTGAAGGACCCAAATTCTGCTTTTGAGACTTCTCTCTGTTTAAAACAACTTAAAACCCATCTCAGCATGGAAACCTTTTACTCTCAGCTGAGTCTTCAGCCTGTAGGAACTCTCGTCTGCAATACTTTATTGGGTAGGATTTGTGCCAAGGGTTCTTTGCTGGAAAAGTTCAATGCCAAACTGTAAAAAGGTGGCCTTGAGAACTATGGCACACAGCTGCCAGCAGGTGTCTCCAGCCATCAGATGTAGCTGCACAGAGGCAGTTTCAGAATGCATTCTACTGGCTGTGTAGCCATGTCCGAAATGTATACAGTCACACCGGTGACAAGCTGTAAGTCCTTGGGGGGAAGAATGGATGCTGGTTGAGGGTGCAAAAATCTCTAATTCACCATCACTGCAGCAGCTGCAAGGTAAAGAGCTTTAGAGACTAAAATCTTAGCTTAAACTTCCCTTGCACTTCTTTCTGGCACTGCTGCCTAGGAACTTGTGTGACAGCAAGGGGCTCTCTGCAGTGCAGACCCAGTCCTATACAGGCTTCCTGGGTACAGTTCTGCCTGTGAGCCTCAATCCTCACCTTCTCCCACGTGCTGTTAGTCCTGACCTAAGCTCCCACTCAGCTCTGCCAAGGCACAGGAGGAGACTTTAAAGCTGTTTGTTGTTAGTAGTAGGTAGCAGCCCTGGTGCAATATCGCTATCCACGCACAGTCCCTGCACTAAAGAGCTAATGGAAAGTATCTCTCTAACCTTTAAAACTCTCTTAAATCGTTATTAAAATTGTATTATGCCTAATGTGGTTATAAATGTCTGGATACTGGTTGTGACGGGTTGGATCACAGAAACCCTCTTGGGAGTTGCCACCTGATATGCCAAGACTACTTCTAGCCCTGCTTTTCCTGCCAGCTCAGGACCCCAGCACCCTGTCTTGCTGAGCCAGACATGGCCATCTGCTCCAACACAGACCCAGGGTCTGAATTACTTGCCCCAAAGCTGCAGGTTTACCTGAAAGCAGCTCACAGAAATGTTCCTGCCTTTAACACTCAGATGCCCAACTCCCGATTGGGTCTAAACCCAAGTAAATCCGTTTTACCCTGTATAAAGCTTATACAGCGTAAACTCATAAATTGTTCGCCCTCTATAACACTGATAGAGAGATATGCACAGTTGTTTGCTCCCCCAGGTATTAATACATACTCAGGTTAATAAGTAAAAAGTGATTTTGTTAAATACAGGAAGTAGGATTTAGGTGGTTCCAAGTAGTAACAGACAGAACAAAGTAAGTCACCAAGCAAAATAAAATAAAATGCACAAATCTATGTCTAATCAAACTGAATACAGATAATCTCACCCTCAGAGATGCTTCAGTAAGTTTTTTTCCTCAGACTGGACACCTTCCAGGCCTGGGCACAATTTTTTCCCCTGGTACTGCCCTCAGGTGGTAGCTAGGGGATTCCTCATGATGGCTCCTCTCCTCCCGTTGTTCTGTTCTACCCCTTTATATATCTTTTGCATAAGGTGGGCATCCTTTGTCCATCTCTGGGTTTCCACCCCCTCCTTCTCAATGGAAAGACACCCGGTTAAAGATGGATTCCAGTTCAGGTGTATGATCACCTCACTGCAAGGCTTTATTGCCCACTTGCCAGCACACAGGAAGACTTACAGGTAAAACACACCCATCTGCAGACAATTGTCCTAGTTAATGGGAGTCATCAAGATTCCAAACCACCATTAATGGCCCAGACTTTGCATAATTACACTAGACCCTCAGCTATATTTCTAGATTCAGATACAAGAGTGGTACATTTATACAAACAGGATGATCACACTGTCATAAATAGATAGGTAAGGTAAGGGTTAAGTTTCTTTTACCTGGAAAGGGTAACCAAACACCTGACCAGAGGACCAATCAGAGAACTGGATTGTTTAAAGTCAGGGGCGGGAATTTGTATACTCAGGGTCTTTTTTGTTTTCTCGGCTGTGAGTAAACAAGGTTTCCTCCTAACTCCTTCTTATTTCAAATATTATACCAAAAGTCTGTGAGTACAAAGGAACCCCAAAGCAATTCGGCTATGAGGAGCTTTGTGTTGTACGAATAGATGTGGATGGCTGTGTCTTTTTTTGTTTTCTCGGCTGTGAGTTAACAAGCTTTCCCCTAACTGCATCTTATCTCCAAGTGTCTCCTACACATCTGTGAGTACAAAGGAACCCCAAGCAATTCGGCTATGAGGAGCTTTGGGTTGTATTTACATGTATGTGGATTGGTTGGACTGGTTTAATCGGGCTATCTTTTAAATCAGACTGTTTCTTCATATTTTCTTATAAGCAAGAGCCTGTATTGAGTTTCTTAATGCAAGATTATTGTTTTATATTTTCTTTCTTTTTTTATATAAACTTTTCTTTTAAAACGTGTGGAAGTTTCTTTTCCTAGGGAGGCAAAGGGAAGGGAACAGCCAGGCTGTGGGCTATTTTCCTATTGCTTTCAGGGAAAGAGCAGGCTACGGGGAAAGAGAAAAAGAATCACCTCTGTATCAGGTATCTGTCTCCCTCACGGGAAGGCAGGCACGGGGAAAGGCAAAGCCAAGCTGTTGGTATTTTGCATCTCAATTGTCCTGAGGGTAGAGAACGCTTATCTCTTGGGAAGCAGAGAAACCGGTTTCTTTGCAAGTCTGGGAAGGAGGGGGGGAAGGGATTTTTTCCCCTGCTTTTAGCATCCAAGGGATTTGGAATCTGGGTGTCCCCCCAAGGGAGGGTTGGGGACACCAGAGAGAGGAAAGGGGGGATCAGGCCCCAGCAATTCCTGATCTGGTGGCAGCGAGAATATCCAAGCTGGTAGTGAGCTTGGGGGAGTTTCAGGTAAGCCCCCAGATTTTGGACGCAAAAGTCCAGGTTTGGGACAGGACCAGATTGTGGCCGCTAAAGTCCAGGCCTGGGACTGGGAGGCTAGATTACCACACACACTCCGTAGATTATAAGCCTTGTAATGATACCTTACAGGAGACCGTTTGCATGAAGCATATTAGGGTTACATGATATTTACTCATTAGCATATTTTTATAAAAGCATATAGACTGCACTGTGACACTGGGTCTTCAATATAGCCGGCATGGTTTAAGCAGTATAACAGTAGCTAATTTCATAATAAAAATAGTTAAAGCTTTGTAAAATACTTTAGCGTAGCATCTTGTGCCCCACTCAGTTCAATTCTCAGGCCTCTCAGTGCGGCATCCCCAGCTCTTCCACTCCCCAAAGCACCTCTGCCCTTGCTTTTTGCTCTCCAGCTATTCCTCTTGTGAGCCTAATTTTGATGCCATGATGCCACTTGGGGCTATACTAAAATCTCCAAACTCATTCCCCCACCCTTCAGAGCTGGGACTCGAACCTGCCTCCCAAGAGTCAGAGTTCCTTTTCCAGCTCATTCCCTGCAAAAAACCAACAGACCCCCCAGCCACACACACACATTTGGAAAGAATAATTGCTGGGTTAGAACTCCATTACAGCACTTTGTTTTAAGATTACAAAGCCCGGTGTGCAAGCCTGCATGGCCTGTTCTCCTTTGCTTTCACATGGCGATGGGATTGAGTCCAAGTCAAACATTACCAAATGCCAATTTTCAAGTCTGTTTCCCCTGTAGATTAGAAAAACTGCGAGTGAGCCCCTTAGCCTTTCAAAGGGAGGCCGTGTCAGCCTCCTGCTGAATTCACTCGGGAGGTGGGGAAGTAGTGGAGAGCTGCTACAACCAGGAAAAGGGAAATGTGCCCCTGTTTAGTTTGCTGAAGTGTTGAAAGGGGAACAAAGCAATTTCTCACCTGCTGCCAGAGCTGGGCACAGAGAAGAGTTTTCAGAGCTGGATCCTGTTTAGCCAGACCCTTCGGGGGGAAGTGGTGAAGGTGTTGGATAAATGCCCTCGGCTTTGCTTATTTTGCCATGAAGCTCACCACAGCCCCGTAGCAAGATTAATTTGGTTACTCAAAGTTTGCAGGAAAAAAACCTACCTGGGCCCCAATTTTGAAGTGGACACGGCTTATTTTCTGAGAGCGGATTTTGAAGCAGGCTCAAACTCAGCCTTACCTATGGCCCAACCACTGCAACTCCATCATATAGGGATGCTAAGAGCTCTGATGGGCCACAGCTGAACTGGACAAAGTGTGAGGTTAAATCGGCTCTGTGAGAAGCTTTCTGGGTGTAAAGCGTGGGTTCACATACGATTAGACAGAGCAGAAATTGCCAATGATTTATCCTCAAGTGGAACCAGCCAGTCGTGAGCTTGAATTATTGAGGGCTTGTCTACATGGGGAGAGGGACCAGACTAGCTCACTTGGTGGGCACTCAATTGTGGAATAAAAGTCACTGTATTCTGGAGTAATTAGTGTTCTCACAAAGCCCACTCATTATTTCAGAGTGTCCACATGGGCAGCTATTCTGGAATAGCTATTGTGGTCCATTTCCCCATGTAGCTAAGCCTGGACACTCCCTGTGTCGCTGAGCAGAATGCCAGTTCTGAATAGTGACTCTTCCTAGTAGGCTGACCAGACAGCAAATGTGAAAAATCGGGATGGGGGTGGGGGGTAACAGGAGCCTATGTAAGAAAAAGACCCCAAAATAAGGACTGTCCTTATAGAATTGGAACATCTGGTCACCCTAGTTCCCTGTAATAAGGAAATTGCATTCCCTATCCCAGGGAGGCCATCGCTTACTTTTTTCTGGGGGGGAAATTCTTCCCTAGATGTTGAATTCCACTGTCTGTTATATCCCTGCTGGTTGTTTATATTTGAGTATAAAACTCAATGTGTCCCTAACTGTGAAGCTGGGCCCGATGCCTCCATGTTGATAGTATCGCCTGGGAGCTGAGCCCTGTTGTGCCAGGCACTTCAGACAAGGACCATACAGTCCCTGTCCCAAAGAGCGAGCTCAGGCAGGACAGAACTGACAAATGTGGAGAGGGTGCACTGAGAGAATGAGAGAGCAACATGAATAAAGTTGTGCAAGAATCACAGCTCACCACTTGTCTGAGCAATTCCAGCAGGATGCAATTTGTGGGCATCACCACAGGGGTAGGATTTGGTGCTGATGCTGTGCAACTCCTGCAGGAGAGAGTCTGAGCTCCCTTTAAGTGCTAAGACAGCTTCATCTTTGCTTTGTGGCCATTTCACCCAAACAGTGTGACATGCACCTGTCGAGAGCTCTTCCCCTCTGTTGTACCTATTCGTAGATCTGAGTGTGCTTTTGCTGCTCAAAACTCTTGTTGAAGACCTCGACCAGCAGAGGGCATTGACAGCACATCAGTGCAGCTGCTGTAGCTAGCGCAACTAGCATCTCTGAGTTTTAGTTTAATCCTGTTGCATGGTTGCAGATCTTGGTAGTTATGTAGTTTGTTTCAAACGGGCTCTTTAAAGAGCCAACCTGATGCTTTGGTTGCAACACCACAAAAATATGCAATCCTCATGGAGCAAAGTCTCTGCCTGCTCCAGATTACGTCTTGGGCTGCTCAGCAGAGTCTGCTGATGTAGGCTGGTCCCAGCTCAGACTGGGTATCTTATACTGAATGGACAAGCCTGAAGTGCACTAGATGGCATGTCGGCAGCTGTACCTCTTGAGCAGCCATGTCCCACTGTCTAAGGCGAAGCCCTGGGAAATAGGAACTGGAGCGCCAGTGGCTTTCTAGGGAGCCTGAGGTCAGAAAAGAGGTTCAAGAGTGCTAACGAATAGCCAAAGCCCAGTGCAAGAAATGGAGACCCCACTCCCCGCCCCCCGTACCAAAGGCCAGCAGTCAAACCTGGCCGGGTAAATGCTGTTAGAGCAGCGTATAGTGGCTTCCAGGTACAGACCTAGCAAGAGGCAGTCTCTGCCCTGAGTCTAATTAGACAAGACAGAGTGCGGAGCAACAATCCCAGAGACTGGCTGACAGTCACACCGCAGAGCTGGGACTGGCACTAACATCGCCCAGCCCAGGGCCCTGTCCACTGGGCCAGCAGCTTGTCGGTACTTGGTATAATGGCAATTGGCTTGTTACCTGAAAGCTGCAGGGCACTGAGCGGAATCCCACTGATGCATGCAAACACGCGGCCCACTTGGAGTCTGTTATTAAAAACAAGCCCAAACGTCTGATGTTTAATCTGTCTGCTGAGGTGGCCGGATGCAATGCTGAGGATGTGCCCCAGAGAGCTCTAAATTACAAAACAGTGGAAGCCTGAGTGTTAGTGTGAAGAGTGCTGGTGTTCTGGGCTGTGGTAATAGTGTGGGTGGTGCCATTGCCAAGGGAATTCTGGACACGTGCAGGTAGAGGGGCAGGTGCTGTGCCAATCGCGGGAGCAGGGGAGCCACCCACTCCGTATTTCTGTTCCCCGAGGAATTCTTGGCGTTTTCCAGGCAGTGACAGCACCCCTTGTCTGGTGAGAGAGGAGGACACACCAACTGCAGGAGGGGGAAGAGGGACTTGTTTCCCCTGTTTAGGGTGAATGAGCATCCTACTCACATACCCGCAACTCGGCACTTTGGGCCTACAGCTGCCTGTTCGCAACTTTCTCTGAACACGGAGTAGCAGCAGCTGTAGCTCTTTGGTGCGTCAGCAGGAGATAGGCTGCATGCCCAGTTCATTCATGGCTGTGCACATCCCTGGGGTTCTGCAGTTGTCCGAGGTGTGGCAGTCAGGCCTGGCTGCTCATTGTTTAGGGCTGCCTGGCCAAGACAGGTGAGCAAGAGAAAAGCACAAAGCAGTGTATCCTCTCCTGCATCCCCAAGGCTGTGGAAGGGGGGACTTTAGAGCTGCAGCCAGTTAGCTACCGCGCTGATAGTGCTGTTACGAGTGAGAATGAAAGGAGTGGAAAAGAGCCCCACAGCACACAGGGGATCTGATTCTGATCTCATTTACACTCCTCTAATTCTGCTGGCTTCAGCAGAATCACTCTTGGTTTACACCAGTACCAGTGAGGTCAGAGTCAGGGCTCTGGTCACTGCACAGCCCAGTTGGCAGCGAGCTTTGAATGCTGAGTATTGAGCTTGGGAACTCTGCTGCCTGCTCATCCTTGCCGTGCAGATACGTGGCTTGATTTCCAGCTACATGGGTTGGCACCTACAGCTCCTGCTTCCTTCACAGGGGTGAGCTGAGAATCAGTCCAATGGTGCCATGTCCCTGGGGGCCCTGCATCACCCTGTTCCTCTGACCTTTCACAGGCAGCGATACTCAAGGCTCTGCTAGACCAGAATGGGAATTCCCAGGGCACCACGCCTGGTGGTGGGAGCAAACCCCCCCTCCCTTCTACACCTTTGAGAAATGGCTGCTCCTAATGCTACCCTGCTACTAATGAATCCTAAAAGCCTGATCTCAGCGACTTTTATTAACTTTTCAGTCTATGCTGGAGCTGCTGAACAGGGCTAGGAGAAGGTGTGACTGAGTCATTAGAGTGGGGAGTCAGGATTTCTGGGTTCTGTTCCTGGCCCTGGGAGAAGAATGGGCTGTAGTGGCTAGAGCAAGGAACTAAGAGTCAGGAGTCTTGAGTTTTATTTCCAGACCTGCTACACACTTCACTGTGTGATAGTGAACTAGTCACAGCCCCGGTTAGTGCCTCAGTTTCCCCACTTGTAGAACAGGGGTAGTGATCCTTGCTGGTATGGCCGTGAGAATTAATTAGCATTTGCAAAGCACTTGGAGAACCTCCGATGAGAGCTGCAGAGTACTAATGATTGATTAGCATCGATTTATGATCTGGGGAAGAGACGCTGCCGAACGGCTGTGGTTGTTCATACCCTCTTCTGGCAGGACTGTCACATTTTCCCTACAGCCAGTACAGTACAGATTGTCACAGTACAGTTCCTGTCCCGCCAGCCCCGGAGAGAGGGAGCAAGAACAGGCTTTTGCAATACAGTGGCTTTTTTTACTGGAGCAGCTGGGAGTCACATGACTTCCTATCCTGCCTGTAGCAGTAGAACCAAGGCCTGCCAACCAGAACCTCCTTCAACATCAACTGCCTTGAAACGCTCCCAGCTTTTCCTAAGATAACCTTTTGTATCGTCAAGGAATTCGACCACCCTGGGCTCTGCTGGGGGCTTGGAGGAAGCAGGACTGTACTAAACTTCCCTCTAACTGCAGGTCTGGCTGGAGAGCCGAGATTCCTGGTCCCACTGATGAAGCATCCCCTCCTTGGCTTAAGCTGCATCCTAAAGGGGGTTATGTTGCAATGAGCGATTTGCTCCAATTAATTTTCCCTTCATCAGAGAGAGAAAATGCATAAGCTTCCTCCAGATCCTCCGGGGAGGGAGCAAGGCTGTGGAAAAGCAGGTTCTGAAAACTCCCTCTCAGCCCCCACAGGAATTATAAAGCTGTGGAGTAATGTTCTGGGGTGACTGGGTCGAAAGCAGCCCAGCCCTGCAGTGAGAACAAAAAGCAGAAATTGCAGTAAGTGAATTAACTAACAAGTAGCTCATTGTGGACAAGGGATAATATGCAAAAAGCTCTGTCTGAAACCTACTGAATATTACCATGTGCTGTTTATAGGAAACAAATGGGAATGGCACGCGGCATCAATAAAACCTAGCCATGGCTGGAGTTTGGACGAAAGCTTTTCCAAGGCTTTAGATTATTGAATACCCTTCACTCTGATGTCGTGCCAGGGCTGACCCCAGCACACATACCATGGAGGGGAAAGTTGACTTGTGGGAATAATAAACATTCCTGGTGAACAATTTAACCTGGCAGGAAAAGAGGCAACTTGCAGCTTTTCATATCTAGGCCTGATATTAAAGATGACAATAGCAATGTGTAGACAAGGAATGGAGAGAGGGAGAGAGGTGGGAGGGATGACTGAGGCTGGGTGTAATGTAAAGTCGTGTCTTGCATGAAAATCTGCCTCCGGACTGCAACACCGAGTGTGCACACATAGCCCGCCCCACAGAGACATGCTGGCGCACACACAGCCACACACTCTCCTCCAGATATACAAAAGCACAGAGAAGCACAACCATACAGACAGGGGTGCACACACATGGGAACAACCAAAATCCAGAGATTCACAAACACACGAAGTTCCGTAGACAGGCAGCTAGGTGCACACAAAGACATGCAGACAGGAAAAACACAAGCCCACAAAACCCCTCACACACTCAACTTGCAAGAGACGCCAAATTTGGATTAAAACAAGATTGAAATAGTTGTGAACTGATCACTTTAATCCAGAGGTTCCCTGGGCCAGGGCCAGGCCTATATCTGGGTAAAACCTGCTGCTTGTTTGAGTTACTTTTATAAATTGTCTCCGCTCCTCCTGATTTGCTGGCTCTTCACTGAGCAGCTCCACAGGCCAGCCTAGCTCCTGCCCTCAGGGTTTGTATGGCAGAGGGGTCTGACTGTGATGTTTGGCCTCTCTCCTCTCCCCCAACCCAACACGTGCCCTGCATGCACACCCCATAACCCCTCCCCAATAACATATCCCATATACACGGCCATGGAACGTACACACCATAACACACACACACACACACACCCAGTGCCATGCATGCACACCCCCATAACAACCCCCACTCTCCAATAACATATCCCAGATACACAGCCATGTGACATACACCCACCATAACACACATGGCACTATGTACGCATACACCTGTAACTCCCAACGCAACCCATATGTACGCACTGAGCCAAGCATGCAAACACCATAGCACACACATGCACCATAACACACACAGAAATGGAACTCCACACACATTGACCTATAAACACCCCTCTCCCTGGTTACAGCCACCTCACTTCCCCAGACACACATGTGGTGCTATGGACGAACATGCCCCTAATGCACCCAGCACACATCTCATATGTCCACATGGGCACCACACACAGAGCCATGTAGCACAACTAACACCTCCCACCTACACACACACACACACGCTCATAACATACCCGCCATACTGACCATGTGGTGGGGGGAGCCCCGGGCTAGGATAGCAGAGGGCTGTGGGTCGGGACTGAGGGGCACTGGTAGAGCCATGGTGGGGGGAGCCCAGGGCAGGGGTATTCTGCACAGCGCTGTGGTGGGGTGAAACTTGCTTCTGCTGGACTCATCTCACTGGTTTCAGGCCCCAGGAAACGAAAGAGCCAAACGCAGAGAGAGATTGAGAACTGAGGCGGGGCAGCGCTGGCTCTGGGAGCCCAGGAAACCCCGTTCCAGGCTGGCCACAGGTCCCTGCCCTCTTCCCCTGTGGTCCCTGCTCACACAAGAAGGCTCCAGGCAGCAGTAAATCATGCAGAGTCACCCTGGCATCGCATCACTCACCCCCAAATTGGAGCGCTGCCCTAGGCCTGCTCCTGCCAATGCTGCCAATAGCCCAGGGCCTCCTCCCTTCACTCCATCCTCCCTCCCTGGGTGATCAACAATCTGGCTGCAGCACAAGGCTGGCTTGGCTGAGGAGAGCTGTCCTGGGATCAGCTCCTTGGGGTGGCTCATAAGGTTCGCAGCTCCATGCTGGGACCATGGGGGGCTAGCTGGAGCTGAGTCTAGAGTGGTTTAACCTCTTCCCTGCTGTCACCATGGAGGATTTGTGGGTGAATGGCAGTGGCATGTCTGCCTAGCTGCGTGCAACATGTGCCCCTTATTCAGAGCCAGCCGGTGTCTGTCTGGGGCAGGGCTGGTTTTCGTCTCATCCTCTCGTTGGAGTTTGTTGATGCTTCATTTCAAATGTTTAAAATCACCAGATAGTGTCGCCTGCTCGTGTGCTCTTTGCGGTTTTCTTTAAAGCACCAGCTCATGGAGTCAGGAGAATCTCCGCTTTCATTTACAAACACATAGTGAGTTTCTAGACCCAGTGGTTGTGGAGAGCATGACTCCAAAAGGCCCTCTGGCCAGCAGGCAAATACAGATTCCCCCCTTTATTATTGTTCAACATCTCAGGATTTTTAAGCCAGTCGCATGATTTTGGGGGGCTTTATTCATGATTTCTGAATGACTGAAATTGGTGAAAGTACAACATATTTTCAGCTCATATGGGACTGGTCTATACAGGGTGATATGGCCTGGTATAACAGATTGTCTCCCAGACACCATAATAATGAGGACAATTAGTTTTTTTCTACCCTTGTTCTCAAAGTATTTGATGAAGGTGGGTTAGTAACACTGTCCCCATTTTACAGGTGAGGAAAGTGAGTCAGGAACATTCCCATGATCACAGAGAAACTCACGGTCAGAGCTGGGACTAGGATGTTGCTTAATGAATAGGGAACACAAATGAGAGTAGGACTCCTGGGTTCTTTTCCTGGCTTTGTCCCTAACTTGCTGTGTGATCCTGAGTCCCTTCACTTCTCTGTGCCTCGGTTTCTCCACCTTAAAATAAGGCTGACAATACTTATTCTTCTCTTTAAAGAACTTTGAGATCAGTGGATGAGGGGTGCAATTTGAGAGGTAAAGGTGATCGCTGTTAGAGCGCAGGAGTTCCTGGCTCCCAGTCCTGTGCTCAGCTCACTAGGCCTCACTTCTGCCTATTTTGGCAGCTGGAAGGCTTCCCCTGCACAGGGTCTGGGCTAGGGGTCATTTTGTGCAGATGTGGGATGTGTCCCATTGTGATCCCCCCTTGAGTATTATAAGAACCCCAGACTGTTATTGGGCCTGTTGCTTAGCAGTTAGAGCAGGAGGCACTTGGAGTTGGGCACATCCTAGGTTCTGTTCCCAGCTCCAGGAGGGGAGTGGGGTCTAGTAGCTAGAGTGGGAGTCACAAATATTGGGCTCTATTCCTATCCAAAGGCGAAAATGGGCCACTAATATTTCTGCTGTTGGCTTCTCTTCCTTTCCTAGCCTCCTTTCTCTGTCTTTCTCCTTCGTTCCCTGTAGCAATTCCCATCAACCGGGGTTACTCCTGTGCCCCTCCCTGATCCAGCCACTCAGGCGATCAGCTCAGTACCAAAGAAGACAGTGTCTCTTCACGCCAAGATCAGCTCTCTCTCTCCTGTAATTCAGCCACCAGTTACTGGGTTTGATGCGGAAATTCTCTGGCCTTAAATGCCATCACTGTGTGACTCCCTGAATGGCACAGCCCAGCCTGGCATTCCTGGGGCTGCAGCAACATTGACCGTGGAGAAGCCGGGTGCTCCCTTGCATTTCCGTGCCAACTGGTGCCAACCCCAGTCACGTTCCCACCCCTGTGTCCTGCTGGCTGGGCTGGGAGGTGAGTACATTCTGTGCCAGCTGGCCATATGCTGGGGTTTCTTCCCTTGCCATGCTAAAGCAGGACTTGGTGCGAGCCACCACAGATGGGTTCCACACCCTGGGTACTGCCAGCCTGGAAACGCAGGGCAGTGTGGTCTGTGGCTTGTGCAGAGCAGGTGTGTGGGACACACAGGGCTTTGTGTGCAGGGCTCAGGGTGGTTTGGGGGCTGTGTGCGCATTTATGTGTTTAAAAACCGCCCGCACCCCTTGTTCTCCCCACGGCCAGTCTTAGTGCTGAGTTGGTGCCGCAGCTCCAAGGAGCTCTGCTTGGAAAGAAGAGATTAGATGCCATCTTCCTTGTACCCAGCCACGAAGATTTCTGTGGCTTTCTCCCCTCCAGCACCCCCAATTGTTACAGTCCCTGCCTTCAGGCCCTTGTGCGCCGTGCTGCCCCACTGCCAGTAGTAGGAAGTCATGCCAACATTCAGAGCAGCAGCAGCAGAATTGCTCCTGTGGTGCAAGCCCAGCACCCATTCTGGCCAAACAATCTCCTGCTCCTTAACCTCCCCCTCAGCAGGGAACCGCTGGCTCTTGTGGCCCAGCTGGTGTTGCTGCTGGGAAATACTCATCCTGGCTGCCCCGTGTGTGTGGGAGAATCCAAATGGCTCAGCTGTGTGTCACAGGCCCCATACTGCTAAGGGCAGTTCCACTGCAGCTCTAAGTCCTGCCCTAGCAGCAGCTGCAAGCCAACAAGGTGGGACGCAGCTCATTCCTTCCCCTGTCTGCTGTTGCAATATCATCACATCTCCCTGCTTTCAAGCTGTGCAAATAATGGGAGCCTTTCAATCCTTATAGGTCCGATGCCCTTGGGGGGGGTTGTCTGTGGGGCCTGAACCCAGGATGTCAAAGCAGAAACCCCTGCCAGCTGAGCAAAAGGATCAGCTCGAGTAGTTCACAGGCAGGAGCAGACTCATAAATCTCGACACTGGGCTAGGCACTAAACGGGGACAAGGTTCAGCGGGTATTACACAAGCACCCCGCGGTGGGGGTTGCTTTGTCTTCAGGCTACACCTCAAACTCCGTGGGAACTCGGTGGGAGCTGCTGAGTTGTACGTGGATTTATGCTGCCACAGGTGGGCCCAAGAGTTCATTGAACACAGGACTCAGGGTCCCTGGAAGCACCAGGTTGCCATCTGGGCCATGCACACTGCACAGCACGGGGTTAATGAGCCGCTGCTGCTCCTGAGTGAGCAGGTTCAGACCCTTGGGGTTCACACACCTCTGCACCTGTTCTTCCCCCAGGGGGACGACACCCGTGCTAACACCCTGCCACAGGACTACATCTGTGCTAACACCCTGCCACATCATAAATCTGAGATTGGAATTAAGCAATGAGGCACCACAGGTGTGAATTGTGTCACGCTGTGCTAGTCCCGGTCTGCTGTTAGACTGGAAGCCGAAGGCGGTATGAACCAAATCCAATGCCATTCCCACCCTGCAGTGGTGGGCTGCCAGGCCTGTAATGCTGGAATATGGCTAGGGTATGGCAGTGCTGACTCTTGGGCCTGTCGCTGGCACAGCTCGGGATGCCCCGTAGCAGCAAGGGACAGGCCGAGGTTTGTACAGGAACTGTGCTGGGGGCCAGATCCTGCTCTCGGTTACACCTGTGTCAATCCAGAGTAATTGAGAACCCTTTGTTTTTCTTCCTTTCCTATCCCCCTTTCTCGGTCTCTCTTCTTCTTCCCAATCTCTCCTTTCTTCCCTCTGCATTTCTTTCCATGGAGCAATTCCCATCCCCTGGCTTTCTCTCCCACCTCCCTGCCTGATCCATCTGCTAAAGCATTCAGCAATGCAGTCGTTAATATTGATGTCTGTGTCGTCATTTCAGCTGCTGCTCCCTTTTTAATAGGGGCTGGGAGTTCATGCCTCTTCAAGCAATGGTTTCAGGCTGTCTGCAGACTCCGGAAGGCAATGCTGCAGCGGTCTCTCCTCTTCACATCTGGAAGCTTTTCTTTCCTCCAGCACTGAGCCTCCTTCCAAGGTCTCCCAGTCCAGTGCTGACCTACTCCAAGCTCGGGAGCTGCCTGGCTGCAGGGCGTCATCCCCCTCCCTGGTATCCTGACCAATCAGCCCCTTAGGCCGTGAGCCAAAGCCCTTGGGAGGCCTTCCATTGACTTCGCTGGGCTTTGGACCAGGCCCTGGGAGAGGCCTGGAGAACAGATGTCTTGAAACTGGGTTTGGATATTCTGTGCCCCTGCAGCTCCTTATGGCTCAGAGCAGCTCATTCCTGGCTGACTCTGCTGGGGAGGTGGGGATCCTGGGGCTGCTCTTCACCCATGCGCCAGGAGAGTCGTTCTGATCAGCTGGGAATGTTTTGGCAGGGGCTTTGCAATAATAAACAGGGCTGATGCAATCTCTCAAAGCCTGACAGTGGCAGGAAGCGTCCACGTCACCTGCACTGACCTGGTAAAGGCGGCGGGTGTGGAATCACTTCCCTCCCGCACCCCAAAGCGTACGTGCATTTGGCAGAGCCCAGTGGGTCCTGACCTGCCGGGAAATGTGCTTCTCCTGCACTCTTCGCGGCTCAGCCGCCGCCTTCTCCTGCCCCGGGATCCTGCACCCAGGGAAGGAGCTCGCTGTGACATGGCAATTGCTTCCTCAGCACGCAACTTGGATGCTTCAGCCCTTCAGAGCCAAAGTCTCGTCTCCCCTCTCTTTCAGCCAGGCCACCCGTGTGACGTTCAGGGGGCAAATGGGGAGCAGAATCTGGCTGTCAGCCTGCACAGGTTTCCTCCAATGCAGAGGGATTAAGAGTCCCTCACTGGGCACCCTGGAGAAGCCTGTAACATCTGTCCCATTGTTTGAGAGAGGAGGCCGAATGCTGTGGCACGGCTGGGGCACAGAGCGTGGCGTTAAATCAGTCCCCCTGGGAATTAGAGATGGAAAAGGCTGTGAGGAGTGTGGGTAGCACGGGCCCGGACGTGTTGTTCTCAGCTCTGCTCTGCAGGGTTATTTCAATCCCAGGCGCCACTTTGTGTGGGGTGAAGAGCTCTGCGCTCTTTCAGGAATTGTCTCCGGTGGGTGTCATGCACAGAGATCCATGGGGAAGAGCCACTCCTGTAGCAGGCCCATTTCGTGTTTAACTTGCCTTTTGCTGTCCTGGAACTCCAATCACCTGTTTTATCCCTTTAGCAAGTATTCATTTCAAAGGGTGTTGGGGGTGGGGGCTGTGTCAGTGTAAGCAGGGTTCTGAGAATCAGACTAGATTGGCTCTCTTGGAGTAAAAAAGCGCCAATCCTCCAGGTACAGTGTGTGGGCAGCTGCCACTTCTCTCTCTGCACGAGCTAACAGGCAGCAGAGTTGCCATTCAGCAGGGAGCTCATGTGCCGATCCAGCAGCTCAGTCCAGTTGCTCCAGAGGCACAGCTACACTGCTGTAGTGTAGACGCTTCCTACATCAACAGAAGAGTTTTTTCCATCCAGGTAGTTAGTCCCCCTCTCCGAATGGCGGTAGCTAAGTCGACAGAAGTGAAAAGAGGAGATTAGGTGATTCCCAGCAAAAGGTCAAACGCTCCCAATCTCAGCGCTGACGCACTTCGGGGCAAATTCAGATTCACTCCTCTTTGTGTGGAAATGCTTGTGTAAAACCGCTCCTTTTCCAAACAGCACCGTGCGGCAGGAGCACAGGACACGTGGATGTTATTTCCGAAGGGGCCGCTGGTTGGTTCCAAACCACTCTTGGTGGGCCTGATCTGAAGCCCGATAAAATCGGCTGATAGCATCTCATTGATTCAGAGCCCATGGAAATCAGGATTGATCTCAGTCTCAGCCCCACATTTCTTTGGTCGCTTGTCCATGTCGCGAGAGCCCTGACAAAAAAGTCTACATCCCGCATAGGGAAATAGAACAGGGAGGCTGAAATTCTCCCCAAGCAAGGCCTAGGCACCGGTTCAGCCCTCTAACATTGTGTCTAGGCCTTGTGCTGCCCTGGTGGGCCATCACCACAGGCAAATTTTACCCAGTATGCCTACTCTTGCCATAGGGCTGCAGCACGGCTTAAGGGGTGCCCTGACCAGCCCTAGAGTTTCACCCCAAACCAACAGTGCTCTGGCAGAGGTAGGGCTCAGGCCCTCATGAAATTAACCCATGAGATCTGGAGGTGAGAGCTATGCCCTTTGGCCACGTTCATTCCTTTTGGAGCAGAATGTGGCCTGGAGACAGAGTCTGATCGGCTGGAACAGACCAGGAATGCCACGTCCTCACTGAATGCCTAGGCCGGGGTGAGGGTCCCTGCCTGGCATAGAAAGTGATGGTGGCTGGTGGGGCTGTGGTTTTTTTAATGCGTCCATAGAGTCCGACACTCAAGAGGAAGCAACATTTGAAGCCTTTCCTTCCTCCGTCAGCCAGGCTGCGACAGAGCTTTCCTTCCTCGAGTGGGATTGCCGCTCCATGCCAGGGAAGGGACCTTCCCAGGCTGAGTCAGGAATTCTGAAGTGATGTCCCATATTTGAAGCTGGGGGGTGAGGTAGGGGAAGCCATGTTTGTTTGAGGCCAGGGCACCCACTTCTCCTGATTTCTGCCTGAGCCTCTCAGAGAGGAAGAACGAGCTGCTGTTGGGGTCTTATTTTCTTGTCCTTTTAGGGCCTGATCCAAAGCTTACTGGCATCAGCAGGAGTCTTTCCATTGACTTCAGTGGGCTTCCCTGGATATTCCAAGGCCAGAAGGGAACTCTCTGATCATCTAGTCTGACTTCCAATACAACAGAACTGCCACAGGGTTACTCCTAGAGCAGAGCTCTTAGAAAAACAGCCAGTGATGGAGAATCCACCACAACCCTAGGTAAATTGTTCCTCACCTCCCCTTCGCCTGAGCTCACCTTGTTTGCTAAAGCCGATGCCTAAAGCTAACGTGCTGAAGCTGATGCTGGTGTGAACAGAGCTGGCGGAGTGCGAAGCCCAGGACTGCTGGACTGCAGTGAGCATGGAGACGGCCGCTCGCTACTCTTGTGTTACCAGCAGTGTCTAGGGAGCAAGCCAGTGGTGCTTTGTGCTTATGAGGTGAGCGCCACTCCTATACAGAGAGGGCCAACTGGCACAGTGAATGGCAGATGATGTGTGTGGCGGGGGGAAGGATGATGTAGTTCAGTGTTTCTCAATGAGTGGTCCATGGACCGGCGCCTGTTCCTGAGCTCTCCCTGACACAGTTTAGAAAGGCAGCAAGCCGGTCCTTGGAATCAAAAAGGTTGAGAAACACTGGTTCTACTGGGTAGGACTGGGTCTTCTGGGGACCTGGACTCCATTCCTGGCTCCCTACAGGCTTCCTGCTTGGTGCTAATTCGTCAGTCTCCTTGTCTGTACAATGGGGATAGCCCTTCCTCTCTCCTGGGGTGTTGAGGCTAAATCCATTACTGGTTGGGAGGTGCTGAGGTGTTGAGGGCCAGGCCAGGGGAGCTGGGGGTATGGAACCTCTCAATCTCAAGGACTATCCTTGCTCTGGGTGTAGCTCCCCAGCTCCTGGCCAGATGTGTGGTGGGTCGGGTCTCTGTGTGCTAGCAGGAGCTGTGTAAATGTCTGCCTGGGCTGGGATGTGTAAGAAGGAGTCGGCTGTTTCTCAGCTGACCTTGGCTAAGCTGTCTGGTTTGGGGCCAAGCCCTCAGCAGGTGTAAACCCACTGAGGCTGCTGAAGTTGACACCAATGATGAACCAGGCAACTTGATAAACAGTGCGTTCCTGTCCCACAAGCTCGCTGCCAAACACCACAAATGTGGAATGACAACAACCCACATTTATTTCTTTCCAGTGTCCCTGGGCCCTGCATGTCAGAACACCCACACTCGGCTCAGGCCAAGGCACACACACATCACTATGGTGACGCTGGATGCCTCTCCCGCAGTAGCGGAGTGACCCAGGCTCTCGACCCAGTAGGATGTTTGTGCTGTAATCAGGTTTCTGCTCCTTCCTCAAACACAACAGACAAACCACATTTGGACAAGCGGAAAACTGCGATTGGCTGCATGTTCCCCGGCTCCTGCAGGCTGCAGGATGCTGGGAGGCCGCCAAGCACCCACTCCACCTGCCTGCCCTGCGGATAACATCATGATTGGACCTCTGCTGGGCCCTACCCGGCTTGCTGCTCACTTGCTCACTCTCACACCCACCCCATCTCCCTCCATTTCTCAATACCCACCTCATTTTCTCCACAGAGTTTTAATGTTATTTATATATCAGTTGTGCTGACTGAGGTAGGGCCCCGCTGTGCTAGGCACTGCACAGATACATAGTGAGAGAGTCCCTACCCCAGCATTAATTTAAATAGGCAAGAAGATGGACACAGTGGGTACTGTTCTCCCCACTGTACAGCTGAAGAACCAAGGCACAGAGAGATCAAGTGACTTGTCCAAGGACACACAGCCTGTCGATGACAGCTGGAAATTGAACCCAGATCGTCCTGGGTCCCAGTCCAGTGCTTTAACCACTTGGTGGGGCTAGTGAGTATTTATACTTTGGTCTCGTCTCGATCCTTATTACTTCTTAGATTTGTTTATTTTGATTTATCACACTTTTAAAGCACTACTCCAGCCTCCTGGGATGATGTTATTTCAAGAAACAAAAGAACTAGAAAGAGCCTGCAACACCCTGAAAAACTCCACCTTCTGTGTGCCGCTGTAAGGTCTCCCGTGTAGTCACTCTGCCCTAATTAAACCACCTCCAATGAGCGGTGTTAACTGTCCACACCAGCAGTTTTCTCAGTGATACTTATGTGGTCCCGACTGACAAAAGTTTTGCTAACAAAAGTACTAGCATAGACAAAGCTTTAGTGCGATCATTCCTGGCTTTCCCATGAATAATACGAACTAGCTGAATTAATTGCTGTGAATAATATTCATTGAGAAATATAGTCCCTTTCTCTGTTCACATATCAGTCCTGCTTTCTGAAGCTATCTATCTAGCAGAGCAGGTTGGAAAGCCAACATCTTCCATGCAAACAACGTTTTGCCTGTCTGAAGTTTTTTCAGCTGCAGAATGTTGGTTGTCTGCAAGAAATTTCATAGTGAATCACAATGAAAATATTTGTGTGTTTTAGATTTTGTGAACTTGAAATATTTTGGTTTTCCAGTTTCAGGTTTGGACTTGTTTTTTTTAAAAAGTCACCCTTTTCCCCCCAGTGGAAAAAGTTTAAAGTACAAGAAAGTGTTTGTGTGCTGGAGGGGACAGCCCATCTCTCACACTTGTTTTTTCTTTTTTTAAACTGTTTTTTCCAACTGGAGAAAGCGTGAGAAAGTAAACTTCCCTGCTTCCTGATGGGCTCTAGTGACTGGCATTTAATTGCTCATCAGCTCTGGATTCTAGGGGTGCCCCGCATTGAACTGCAGAGCCTGCGTTGGGTGACGCAGCTTCTGTTCATCTACCAGGGAAAACCAAAGACTTTGCTGAGTCTTTAACTTCGGTGGATTTGAAAATAGTTGAGAAAGAATCCCTTGTGGGCCGGACTGTGTGGTCAATGCTGCAGGCTGCTTTAAAAGGAAACGTATGTGTGGTTTTTTCGTTTGTTCCCCTGAGCTTTCTGGCACCAGCTAAACAGTAAAACTACAAGTGTGCCCCTGCCAGTGTCTTGCATGGGGGAGGAGAGGGAGCTCTAGACAAAATAGTCAGCAAGGCCTTGAATCAGCACCTTTCAGGGTATTAGACAATAAAGAGCTCACACTGGGCACAGACACTCCCATCCTGCAAAGGAAAACCCTGCAAAACTCCAGCAGCTTTTTCACTCAGAGGCATAGCCCTGGGCATGGATGGAGTCATGGGACTGGCGGGGAGATCCGTGATTTACGCTGCTTATTGCTAGATGTGGCAGGAGGTGGTCCAAGCTGCTGCCAAAATATCCTATGTTAATCTTGGGAAAATATCCTGTTTTGAGTGTACATGGATGTACAGAGATAGACCAAACATGGGGCTGTGGAAAGACTTCAAGGTACTCGGTTATTGGAGTGTCACTTAGAGGCTTTGATCCTATCTGCTCAGGCAAATTAGCCCTGGGGGAGTTAGTGCAAGTGCATCTATTTGCTTTTGTTACGTACAGAGCAGGGGAAACAATTTGTAGGAAACAATTTAGTTGCAGAATTTAGGTGTTTTGTTCTGCAAATATTTTCCAATCATGGATGCAAAGAAGGAAATCATCAGCTTCTTGCCGCAAACGGGCAGGAGGCCAGCTATTCACCCACTTTCATTAAGGAGTCACATGACTCTGTCCGTCTAACCAGCCTGCCCACCCCATGCTTATTTGTCTGTTTATCTATCCATCCATCCATTCAGTAACAGACTGCCCATGTGTGCCTTTGTCCCTCTCCATTGGCTAGACCGGAGGTAAGTGGCTTTGCTATTCCCTCCAAGATAACAGATCCTGTCTTTTAGATTGAGCAGTTAAGGATCACGGTCTTAGCTCCAGAGCTCCTGGACTCAGTCCCCACTGATGACTCAACCAGGGGCACTGCTGGGTGAGCTTTCCTACCGTACCTATTGCTGTACTATCTGGGCATAATGGAGGCTGTGCAGCCTTGGAAAGGCCCAGGGAGGTGATGGGTCCATCATGAGAAGATATAGTATCTACAAGCTGGACAGGATGGCGCTTGGGATGGGCCGTGATGGAAGAGATGTGAGCTGCGGAGGGGAGATCACAGGCCGAATGGGCAGGGATAACGTCAGGGTAATCCTACCGGAAAAGGGATTAATAACTTCAAGAACATGGACTACAGGGAGGGCAGTGATGCTGAGTGGTACTGATAGTTCTGCGGAAGTGCAGCCCTGGGAACAGTCACTGGGTTAGGACTTGAACGGCCTGAAGCAGAGCAGGAAGATTCAAGAGAAGGGAAAGACACTGAGCTCAGCCTGCTCTCAGTTCCATGTAGACGTTGGAGACTAGTCACAGCCAAGGGCTGGAGGAGCAATGCTGAAATGATTCAAGTGCAGGATGGGTGGGACTGGATTGGAGACGGACGTTAGCAACAGGATATGGAGACTTTCGCCTTGTGAGAAGATGGAAAATCCATTGGGGGCCCTGGAAGATTACCAAGAACACGACTGAAAAGGACGCTAGGGTCTTCCCCAGAAATATCCCACTGGTGCAGGCCTCGGATTGGTAGAGCAGTAGGAGCACTAATGCGGGGCTGGGGCAGCAGGGAGCTGCTGCCTTTTGAAGTACCACATTGTCTAACCCTGCCCAGAGCAGGTGTAGAAGGGGATCTGAAGAAGATGTGGATTGAGAAGCCTGAGTAGCACAGGAGCAAGGTGGGCTAGTGAGAAACCCAACCCTGGTGACAGTAACAGGCTGGGGGAAGAAGGAAGGATTTAGTGCTAAGATGTTTTAAGGCCCCTGTCTGAGGCCCAAGTGTCCAAAGGTAGGAGCCGGATGCTGCCCACTCTCTCTCAGGCTTAGGGAAAGTTGAGCATGCAACAAAGAGTAACAGCTTGTTGCTTAAATATGGACCAAAAATGATTAAAATTCCTGTGTGTGAAAGTCCAGTATGCTGCCCTCCCTTGCTGTGGCTGGCCCAGGACTGGATGGGAGCTGGGAGAGCCCCTAGCTCCTGTAGTCTCTCCTCTTGTTTACACAAACATGAAATTTGACAGCCATTTTTTTCACACTTGCAGGGTGTGCGCAGGGGCAGCTCCAGGCCCCAGCATGCCAAGCACGTGCTTGGGGTGGCATGTCACGGGGGAGCGCTCTGCCGGTCGCCGGGAGGGCAGCAGGCAGCTCCGGCAGACCTCCCACAGGCATCCCTGCGGAGAGTCCGCTGGTCCCGCGGGTTCGGTGGAGCATCCGCAGGCACACTTGCGGGAGGTCCACCAGAGCCGCGGGACCGGTGACTGGCAGAGCGCCCCCCACAGCATAGCTGTGCTTGGGGTGGCGAAATGGCTAGAGCCGCCCCTGGGTGTGTGTTTCAGGCTCTTTTTGGAGTTGGCAAGGAATATTTTGAGAAAGGGCCCTACCCTGTCTGTGTATCCTCTGGGAGCAGCAGGATTAATTTACACATCCTGTGATAGACCCAGGCCAGTTGGGGACAGCAGAATAGTAGAAGGGCAATATACTGGTCACTGGATAAGCAGTTTTCTGTTCCCTGAGTGAGCAGAGCAGGGGCTGCTCCAGGCTAATGAGAACACCTGACTCCAATTAACCTACTAAGAGTCAGGTGAGGCTGTTAAGCACCTGACTCTAATTAAGGCCCCTCTGATGCTATAAAAGGGCTCACTCTAGTCAGGCCAGAGGAAACCAGGGAGCCAGAGGAGAGGAAGTGTGTGCGAGGAACTGAGAGTGAGCAGGCATGCTGCTGGAGGATTGCGAAGTACAAGCATTATCAGACATCAGGAGGAAGGTCCAGTGGTGAGGACAAAGAAGGTGTTTGGAGGAGGCCATGGGGAAGTAGCCTAGGGAGTTGTAGCTGTTGCGCAGCTGTACCAGGAGGAACTCTAGACAGCTGCAAACCACAGGGCCCTGGGCTGGAACCCGGAGTAGAGGGGGGGCCCGGGTTCCCCCCAAACCTCCCAACTGCTGATCAGACACAGAAGGAACTGACCTGGACTGTGGCTTCTACCAGAAGGGAAGGTCTCTGGGCTGTTTCCTGACCCACAGGGTGAATCTGTGAGGCGAGCAAATCCACCAATAAGCGCAAGACCCACCAAAGTAGAAGAGGATCTTTGTCACAATCCCTAAAGACTAATCCAAGATCAATAAACTTCCAGTCCACCCTTTGCATTACCCTTCCCTTTTGGCTCTGGAGTCTCCACTGGACAAATTACAAACATTAATTAGATATCAGCCCATGTTCTCCCACAGGGGATTTTTTCATTATATTTGCTGGAATGTTTTTCTGTTATTTTTATCCTCGTAAAAATCTTTAATATCTGCTTAATCTGAAAAGCATTTTCTCCAGTGTTTGGGCTGATGTTTCTGAAGCATCAGGGGTTAAGAACCAAAGTAGGGTTTGTTAGAACTAGGTGAATAAGGCAACACAAGATGTCATGCCGGTATCCCGTCACATTTTAAAAACGATCTTGCTTTGGTCATGCCATGTTTTGCTTTGTGCAAATGTTCAAGTAATCAACTTTTGATGCCAAAAATGATTCACTGGGGGGAATTTCAAAGTTAGATGTACAAGCTTTTGTGGGAATCTGCATGTAAATTCATGACAAATATTGTCAGCCAGTCAGGGGAAATTGAAACAATACCATGTGACTTATCTGACCAATCACCACGAAGCAAATCAGTTCACATTTCAGGTAGTCCCAATCAGCCCATTGAATAAAACATTTTGGGGGAAGCATAGCAGCCAGCTAAAATCAAACAGTGAAGAAGTTTGAGGAAATGGTTCTTGACTATTCCACAAGCAGAAAATCTATCTCTACCTAATTATTTATTTGGCCCCATGTCTCAATACCCAAGCCCATTGTATCTGAGAACCTTCCATAAGCTACATTTGTCAAATAAATTCAATGCAAATGATTCCCTTGGTATTATGTTATCTTGTTGCATTGTGTAACAGGTGCTCAGAAACTAAAGTGCTGACTATGGTGTTAAATTAGATAGATTAGACTGGATAGAACTACTATTATTCTGACCAGATTCGCAGCTAGTATACATCAGCCAGAAATAGTTATCTGACTTTTCTGTATCAATGTGAAAAAATCATTGTGACATTTACGTTAGTGACTGACCAGCCTTGCTTTATATTATAACTATACTGTAACCTTTGCTAGCATTTCCCATCAGAGCAGATCAGAGCACCTTACTGGCATTAATTAACTTAGCCTTTAATAATGTGGCCGCCGTTGGAGACAAGATACTGGATAAGATGGACCATGGTCTGACTCAGTAGGGCAGCCCTTATGTTCTCTCTTCTCCTCTTGCAGTTGGGTCATCCAAGAACCTCCCACATCCCCAAGATCCACAGTGAACAATGTTATTGAGCAGAATGGTACTTCCCCAAGCGCATTCCACACTCAATACTGAATCAGGCCCCACCCCGCCCCAAAAGCTCCCAGCCAAATACTTTCAAACTCCCTTTTGTGATAAAATCATGAGTTCTGGTTTTATAATACTGCTGGAATTCCAGCTCCAGGATCTGACATTAAACAGGCTGAAATGGGAATGGCATGAATCATCACTATCCTTCCAGCGTTGCCCTTGGCCATAACAATCGCCAGCACAGGGTTAAAGGAGTGGCCCCATCAGCGGGCATGACACGTCTTACAGCCAGCACTGGGGACTGTGTCATCATTCTTTCCCAAGATGAAATAAATATAAAAACAGAGGCATGGAATAGGATCTGATAGAATCACAGTATAAATAAATACGCACATTCTTCTCCATGGGAACCGAGCCGGGCCGTCCATAGGCCGGTGGGCTGCCCTGATCATTCCCACACTGAGTGCGCTATGTCAACAGAAGGCGCAGCGGCAGGGTTAGAGGGAGGGAGACTGGATGGGACTAGTGTCGGTAAGGAGGCCCTGTTCGGGTGGCGTGGCAAGACCACAGTTTGCTTTGTTCGTTGGTGGCATCAGTGTGATGCCCAATGCAGAGGGAATTGCACTTAAATATGGGAGAGAAGCCAAATTCCAAGTGTCAATGTTCTTCACCCCAGGATCTTGGGCAGTGAGTTCTTCCTGGTTAGGTCCAGCTGTGATGGGGCATTCCCTCGAATCAAGGCCTATTGCATCTTAAATACACAGGCTGGTGGATTAGTTGGTTAAATGGGACATTCTATGAAGAAAAGGGAAGTTTAGGCTGATTATTATGTCCTGATGTTGGGATCTATTAAACCAATTAATGTTCTTCCCTAGAGAAGTGGTGGATGTCTAAGGCTTGGGTCTCTTAAAGGTGGAGCAGGCAGGGCACTAGTGACTATATGGTAGAGGTTGAGTCTCCGTTAGCCCAGGGGAATAGAGTAGATGGCACAATAGGCTTTTCCTACTTCTGCTTTCCCTGGACCAGGTTCTGATCTCATGTACTGCAGGTTATATTGGAACAACCCATTGAATGGAATTGCACAAGTGGGAGATCAGAATCTGTGAGCCATTGGCTTGTTTTACTCTTGGGGGATTTCAGGCCACCTGGCTCTGACCAGCTTTGAAATCGAATTAGCTAAGCCAGTTTTAAAACAGCTTGGAAGGTTTTGGGAAATTTCCCTTGTCCACACCAGTGCCATGAAAGGTAATTTGAAATGAAGACCGGGATTGACCTTTTTGTAGGTGTAATGATATGTGCCTGCAGTCATGAGGTGTCTCTGTGTGCTGCATATATTTCCAGGCAAGTGCGGAGGCAGGTAAACAAGAGAGACTAATCTGGAACTCAAGCTGTGTGGAGGCCTGTTTCTCTGTCTGTGACCATAGCTGTTTACTTTAGTAACTGTCTCCTAGTTTAGAAGGACTGAATCCGTATATCATGGTAGCACCCAAGGCCACCAAAGGAGATAGTGTGAGACCTGGGATTAGAACTAAGGGGCACATGGCTCCTTAGTCCTGGAGACCAAATCAAGCCTCTGTAATACTTTGATCAATGTGGTTATCAAACGTATTTGCTGGCTAGAAAAGAATGTGGCAACTTGGTATAAATACATTAAAAAAAAAACCCTTTGTGAGCCCCTGGATCTTGAATGTAGAGTGCCTGGCTAAGTCTGTTGGTTACCATATAAGTCAACAGCTACACTGTTTCCAGCTATAAAGCAGACTAAAGCAGGGACAATCTGGCAGGGCTGTGTATTGCTCTGTGCACAGACAGTGCTTTGGAGCTAGAAAGTATCACTGAAACTGGGAAAGAATGGCTGGAAATGCTTTGATACACTCAGATAAACAGTGACTGGCAGGAAGCTTGTCAAGAAAGATTAGAGGCTAGATCCTGCTCCCATGGCAGATATCCCAAGGATTCCATTGGTATAGGAACAACTCCTAAAAAATAAACTAAAGCATGGATAGTTTAGCTAAATGATAACTGTCCACAAATAACTGAAGGGTGCGAACACTGTGGGGGGAGAGGAATTACTAGCAGCTGTAACGCACAGGGATGAAACTGAACGAATGAACATTTAGGATGCCTATCAGAAGAAATGTCCTGCTAGTGAGATGTCAGCCTCTAGATGCATCTCTGGAGGGAGACAGTGGGAGCGCCATGGCTTGGAGAATGTGAAATGAGGCTGCACAAAGCACATGGAGGGTGCAATCCTACGGTGGAAGCTAGGAGATTAGAGGAAGGGTTTTTTTGTCTCCCGTTGATGAGCCTGGGTGGAATTCACCCCCATGTGGAGGGCTCATGTGCCATGAGAGTCCTCAAGATAGCTTTTAAATAGTGAATAGGCCTAGCGCAAGCAATGGGCATGAGGGTAAATCTCTCCCTTCATGAATCCAGTGTGTGTGTAAGACAACAAAACATAACCTTGCCAGTGCACGTGGCTGGGATGAAGGGTCAAGCGGGTGAATGCCAGTTACCATCGACCAAGGCTCCTGCTTGCAAACTCAGAGAGCGCTTGGAGTCTTGAAAAAGCAGAGGGGCAGGAGGGTTTGGGACTTCACTTATTGGCACTGATAGGATTGGTGCATCCTTTGCCTGCTACCCTGGACATTGTGCAGGGGGAAAAGGAAACTCCCAGCACCAAAGGATCAAAACCAAAACGGGATATTTACACCAGGTCATATTGCTTTACTTTCAGAAAACTAGGCATCCTTCCACAGGCTGTGCTCAGTGCCAAAAGAGTTGCAATGGCAGCTTATCGTTCTAATTAATGTTATTATTACTGTTGCAAGATACGATCCCACTGTTACGGAAACATTGTTTGGCCGACAATGCCTGCAGAGTACAAAGTCGATGGGGAACTTTCCAAGAACACAAAAACTAGCCCTACCCCTTCCCTCAGAATGCACGGTTGTTTCAGAGGAACGTAGTAAGGATCATCATGAACGAGAGATGGAAAAATAAATTCCACTCAAAGGGAGACCTCCCCGCTGCACTGGAGAAGAATGTAGAAGTCGGCCAATGTAGTTAATGTCATTGGAATATGTAACGATTACTCACTGGCTTTGTTTCTGCTGCACTCTGGAGGCTGTGCTAACATGTAGCAGCGCTTGCTCAATAATGCTGCACTAGCAACACACATTACCCCATTGGCAGTGAGCTTACTGTGCCACTGGGATGCTGCATAGTTTTCGGCACGGGTTGGACTGTCTGCTATGGCCATGGAGACTGTGAGCAAAAATTCCAACTCTGGCTGCCCGACTGAGTCTCCTAAATCTGTATTTCGGCCCCTTATGTGAAAGTGGCCTGGTCTGGGGAAGTGCCAAGCATCAATGAACCCTGCGGAAAATCAGGTCACGTTTATCGAGGCAGCCAGGCTTGAAACTTTGGCGTTAGGGTTTTGCAGTTATCTGGTTGAATCCCAGCCCAGGTCCCACTTAAACCTTCATTGTGGTGTTGAGGCCTCGTGCTGACCTGCACAGGAGTGAATGGCATCCTATGGCCAAGGCTGTCAGAAGGGAATAGTGATTTTTGGCACCCAATTTGAGACTCCGCAAAGGGGGCTGATTTTCAGCAGATGAGTGCCCAGCACTTTCTGAAAACCCAGGCCTGCTTATGAAATTTCAAAATCTCTGGTCACTTAAAGAATCTTGGCCTGTGTGTATAGTTTATGCCATCACAACACACCAGCTTGCCGGTGGGGGAAGCCACTGGCAGGTGTCTCGGGCAGCTGGACTCATCAGGGTTGGGTGAAGGTGACAAAGGAATTGCAAAGTTTAATTGAAAATATTAATAGTTTTGCTTCAGGCATGAGGCTTATGCTCAAAATCAGGATTGTTCTTAGGTGCAAACCAAGGACACTTCCCAGGTTTGTCACTAAATTGAGCCTTTTCTTCTTCTTCAGGTTGAGGTTACTATTGATAGCGCAGATACAAAGTACCGGACAGCACTGACCTTGGAATGCAGATTCCCCTTGGGAGGAAGGTTTTCTTGTTGAATCATTTCTGGGCAGGCGTTAAACCTGCAGGAAAACAGAGGTCAGACCAGCAGCTTCAGACAGAAAGATACTGCTTCTCTCTGTAATGCAACGGGCGATCTTCCCGCCGGGTCCTCGCTGCACTCCCACATCCTCATGCAAAGGGTGTTAGACACCTGGGAGGGTGAAGTGTCTATTGTGCTCTCCTATGGCCACAGTTTGAAGTCAGTCTGTAAAGCAGTTAACAAGGATGTGGGCTGTCTCTGTAGTGGAGGTGTAACCTACTGACCATTGGCTGTTACGAGTCCCTCCAGTGGGTTAGAGAGACTCAGGGCGTTAGTGCCTCAGTGTGAGTCTTAGACCTTGTCTACATACGCCCTTGCTCTGGTTTAGCTAAGCCAGCATAAACCCCATGTAGATACTCTTGTTTGGGTCTGTTTTGGTTTAGCTTCAACCTTATGATGATAGACTGGGCCTCAAAAAGCTGAACCAAAAGAAGCCTTATTTAAACTGAATTTCCAGGGAAGAAGTTATGAATTTTGCTCAGCTCTACCTCCAAGCTTCCCGCTGGAAGAATATGAGGCTTGTTGAAATTCACAGCAGTAAGAGGAGAAGGTGCTGTGACTGACAGGCAGATGTTTGCACAGTACAGGGTAGCAAGAGCACAACCTCCCTTCCAAGGCAAGGCGTGCTAAGAGAAAACAGCAGCAGAAAACTCAGTACAAACCTGATCTTCCCGCATCACTGGTCTGAAGCAAGGCACAGCCGTGAAGGGGCAGGGTGAGAAAGTGCCATTCAGACTACATCAGCCTGGTGGGTTCATCAGAGGGGAAGGATGGGGTTGTGGTTAAGGCACTGGATTGAGACTTAGCAGATTTGGATTTAATTCCTAGCTCAGCTGCCTGACCTTTGGTGAATCACTGAATCTCTTTTGGGCCGCAGCTCCATGTCTGTAAAATGAGGATTGTTCTACTTCCTGCCTCCCACCTTTTGTCTGTCTCCTTTATTTAGACCTTAAGCACCCCCAGGCAGAGATTCTCTGTTGCTATATCTCTGCATGGCGTTTGGTGTGATGGGACCGTGGTCTTGGATGAATCCTCTAGGTGCCATTGTAACATGGGCTGGGATCTTCAGCACCTAGTTCCATGAGACCCCTTTGAAAATTCCAGCCAGAATTAAGAATAGTCAATCTGACCCCCAGAGACGAAGCCAAACCAGCTACGTTAACGGCTGGATAAAGCACCGTCCTTGAGTCACTCTGCTCCCCTGTGTCCTTTGTGGTTTTATTCGGACTGCAGGCTGCAAAGCCAAGTTTCTGTGTTAGTTCCGAGGCACCTCTGGGGAGGAGCTGGCATGCTTGGGTGCTGTGGGATGCAAACACCCGGCTGCAGCATTCCAAGGTCTTGTTGCTGAACTTCACTCGACACCAGCGTGGGCACCGGGCAGCCCAGACAGTGACTCAGGATGAACAGTATGGGGGGGGGATTAGGTGAGCTCTCGAGCTCCCTTCCAGTCCTACGATTCTATGCTTCTTTTCAAAAATACATCGGTGGCTGAAGAAGCCACGGCCCATTTTCAAAGCAGTCCACTGAAAGCCCTTTGAAAATGGGCCTTCAATTCTTAGCATGTAGACGCTTTTGAACATTTTGCCCAAAATCTTATTATGAATGTCCCAGGCTGTGGAATACCAGGGATTCCTATATCTCACAAAGAAAGGAGGCCATCTTTCCTTCCATGTGGCCCTAAGAATGCTGTACAGTGGTCTTTCCAATGGGAGAAAAGCAGCTTATCTGTTTTGAAGGTGCATGTAGATTCTGTAATCTCACAGGAACGCATCTGCGTGGACGGATTTAAAGATGTGAATGTAGATTCCTTGCAGTTGGAAGCCTTTATTCAGCGCTATCCCTCTGAAATCCAGGCCAGATGTCTGGGATTCACTCCTCTGAAGAGCCCATGGCTGTCTACAAAACAATGAAATGATATTAAAAGATCACTGGCCCAATCAAAAGTCAAAGGAAAGTTCCTAAAGATTCAAACATGGCCACTGGAGATTTGCTGCTCAGACAAGACAAAGTCAGATCAATGTTGCCCACAAATCATAGAATCATAGAATATCAGGATTGGAAGGGACCTCAGGAGGTCATCTAGTCCAACCTCCTGCCAAAGCAGGACCAATCCCCAACTAAATCATCCAGCTGGGCCTGGTGATTCTATCCTGTGAACTGAACACAGGGCTTTTCACTGGTAGCAGGCAGAGGCAGCAGGGATACCTGATAATGTTGGCATTCATGTCCTTGATTCAGGCTGTCTGGTGCCATACACACCCCTCTTTTCTCGGACTCAATCCCGTGTAGCATGGTGGTTGCCATTATTATTATTCCTGTTAAAGCTGCTATGTTTCCAGCACACCTACCACTACTCCAGGGACAGACTGCTCCAGCTCCATCCATTCTCAGAACTCAACCGGGTCATAGCACCAAATGGGGCCCAACAGACCTGTCCTGCTCCTGGGGTTGGTGAACCAGACAACCATTCCTCAGAGTGTACCATGGCACAACCCGCTAATTTCACCTACTCCAGTCCAAACTGGGAGGAAGTGCCAAGGGAACAGCAGTGCAGACCTCAGAACAGGATACCAGACCTCTATGATTTAACCACTATGCTGGACAATTACCTGTCGCTGGCTTGAAGAGCTCAGCACAGAGTTACCTGAACTAAAATCGGGGCGGATCAATGCAAGATCTGTCACCAGCAAACAATACATGGCCTCCTCAGTGATGAATCACCTGATACAGCCTACATCACTGAGACCCATGAATCCAATCCATGCCCTTCCGGGCTGGTGAAAGAGCAACTGGTACCACTCATGAGTCAGATAGCCACCACATCCTTCAGGGAAGACATCGTCCCTTCCTCTTTCAGGCACGCAATAGTGAGGCCAACACTGAAGAAACCTACCCTGGATACACTGGTTCTAGTCAACTACTACCCAGTATCAAGCCCCCCTGCTCTTGAGAAAGTGCCAAAGGCCAACTACAAGCTCATCTAATTCTATCAGGTCTAGGATGGGAACAGCTCTTGTGACATGGATGGATGATCTCCTGCTGTCAATGGACGAAGGGCAGACTTCTCTCTTCTGCCTTGATCTCCCTGCAGATTTTGACACTGTTGACCAGGAGAGACGTGGAAGGCATCCAAGAGAATTCACTAAAATGCATTAAAATCCTTCCTGGAGGGGGTGCATCTGAAGATTAGGCATGGGGAACTGCATCTCCATCAGTCAAACCCTCACTAGAGATGACCTGGCCTGTGTTATGAATGCCTTTGTCACCTCCCATCTGGACTATAACATGCAGCATACCTAGAAATGAAGCCACCAGCCTCAGCAAAGTGCAACTTGTCTCTCAGCAATACAGGCTACCAGGAGCACACCGGACCTGTCCTCTACAATCTACAAGGGCTTTCCATAGAATATGGGGTCAAATTCAAGGTCTTGGTCTTTCTTGTCAAGGTGCTCAGTGGTCTAGGACCAGCATTTCTGCAAGAGCTTGAAGCTCCAGGATGAGGTCTGTGGTGGACAGCTCTGCTCTTCTGGGACAATGGAGTTTTCTAGCTAAGGGTAAAGCTTGTCTGTACAGGAGACTGAACTTCCTTGGGGGCGGTCCAAGACTGTAGAACGAACTCCCACAGGAACCAAGGACCATCGCAAACCTCCCCGCCTTCCATGCCAAGTGCCCGTCACACTTCTCTGACTTCCCTTCTCTAACAGGAACATGGACATTTAACAAAATGAAACCTACCAAAACTATCCACTCCACCGCACACACACTTCTGGGGGGACGGACGGGGGATGAACCACATGTGATGGATGGTCGTGTTGCTTAATCCATGATGGATGGTGCTTGGATACTGCAATGATGACGAGGGAGGGGTAAGAACCTACCGGTACATAGAATAGAATAGAACTGCAAAAAATCAAGTTATTTATTCTTCAGCCAGCGCTAGTGCCGCCTGTTTCAGCAAACCTCAGCAGGGAAGACTGTCTTTACCTGGGCTCGGTAACCGACCATGTGGTCTTTGGTTCACTTTGGGATAGTCTATAACCTAATTTTCTACAGTGAAAAAATCCAGCTGCTGGGGAGACCCAGCTCAGGGCAGAGGAGGACTCTGAGCTCTACTCTGGATGACCTTTTAAAGCAGTAACCTACAGTCGTTGGCGTATAAACTCGCCATGGTACATATTTTTGGTTTTGCCTCTTCCTGAGCAGACGTGAGGCTTCAGGGAGTTGTGGTTCTCGGCTGTCATTTGGGGACAAAACAAAACTCCAAGTCCTTTCAGCTTTCGCGATTATCGAGGCCAATAACTGTGGTGAGGTGGTTGCTTTATATTCTGATGTTTGCTCTGAATGATGTGTGGGGAACTCCTCCACCGATGCCCATAAACATGCCACCTGTCCCCACACATGCAGAGAAACACAACTTGCCCATGTACACCCACACACAGAAATACTTTCCAGCTACACCCATCATAGATACACATCCTTGCCGCCCGTGCAACACCGACCCCCCCATATACTCTAGTTCTATCACAAGTTGTTGGCGGAATTGCTGGGTGAAATCCTATGGCCACTCTTATGTAGATCAGACTAAATAGTCATAACGATCCCTTCTGGATTCAACAGTCATGAATGAGATCTTCTGGGTACACACCCAAAGTATGCAAGGGGGATGCTACCGGATTAAGGTTCTACTCCACACGAATAAAGATAGCAGGATCTTGATTAGAAACTCCAGTGCAAGTTTTGCAGAGTCAGACCTGAATAACATGCTTTCCTCACTTTGTGAGATTTTTAAAGAGGGACTTGGAACATTACACACATGTTTTATCACCTGCTGAAGGGAAAAGAACATTAGCATTAATAGCCAGAGGCTTCTTCAGAACAGCCACTGGATACTCAAGAGATGTTTCAGTGGGTCAGAACTTTCCAAATTTTGATGGAACTTTGATAGAAAATAAAATAAGATAAATTTTTCACAAGTTTTTTGGGAGGAGGGGGGAACAGAAGGGAGGATGAAAATTCGCCTCATTTCTTGACCAGCTGTAGCGTAGCTCAGAGGATTTTGAAATTTAAAGTTTCAATGAAAATTTTTCATTAGAAAAACAGAGATGAATTTTTCACAAAACTTGTTATGAAAAATGTTTCTGATACTCAACCAACTCTCTTCACCTGTTTAGAAAGAAGGAGCATGCAGTGAATCCTGGCATCTGAGCTTCTGGTATAGGCGAAGAAGTACGTGCAGTGAATTGCTACAGAAAGCATATGTGGCAAAGCCTCAAAGGATATTTGCTCAAGAAAAATCTATGTCTGTCTTGGAGTTCACCTACACCCCATTGCTCTGCATCCTGGTGGGATTGCCTTTCTGTTGATCTAGCCAACAGATCTCTAGTTTGTCATTTAGGTGACAGTAGCTGAGGCTGGGTCTTGTCAGGAAAAAATAGCTATGGGCAATGCAGTGACAGTGGGGGGAAACATTGATATCAGTTTGGCTTTACAGTCAGTTTGTTCTAAAAGTCTGTTTTACTACACGTTGCAGAAAGGATGTCAGCGTGTTCCCATTAAATGAAGACTGGCCCTGCCTCTTCCCTGAGTGTGAGAAGACTCCAAGTGGGCAAAGTAATTTTGTCATCATCCTTGTGGTTTCGTTGCTTGCAGTTTCTCATTATACTAGACACAACTAAATGCTGATTATTAAAAACACAACCTGGCAACACAAGATTTAGCATTCCTAGAGTTCCAGACCAGAATGGACGTTAGATCAACTAGTCTGACCTCCTGTAAACCCCACCCAGATAACTCTGTACTGAACCCAGTGGCTAATTAGATCAAAGCATTTCAGCCCTCCAAAGACATCACTGGTGTGTGCCAGAGGCAGAGAACAGGAGGGACTGAGGTGCTACCAGTGCCCAAGGCCCCTGCACTGGCAGGGAAGTCATTAGGTGAGACATGCCCAGATAATCCAGGCGACCCAGGCTCCAAGCTGCAAAGGAAGGTGAAAAACCCAACATTCCTGCTGAGCTGACCTGGGGGAAGATTCCTTCCCAACCCCAAAGCTGAGATCAGTAAGAACCTGAACATGTGAGCAAGACTCACCAGCCAGGAACAGAAAGGGGATTCTCTGTACCGCCTCAGAGCACTGGTCCTCACTTGTCCTGCATCCTGTCTCCAGCTGGGCATGAGGGAGCCTAGGGAAATGGTGCTAGAGGGAATAGTGATGTCTACTGATGGTACTGCATCGGCTCCAAGCTAATAACAGCATGATGTGCTGCTGGAGGCTCTACATTTGGATGCGACACAAAAACAAGATCCTGTGCACTTGTTTGTTGAAGATCTGAGGCTCTGTGCTGGTTGCTGTGACAGCCAGCTACTACTGCTATTTGGCAGGGTTACTCCTTTGGCTTGCGTGGTAGAGGGATGTGTTTGGGTGCTGAAGGTCCCAGGGTCAAACCTGGCTGATGGACAGAGGATACAGCACTAGCCGTGGTGGTGTGACTCAAGTCTGCTTTAGGGATTGCATTCTGCTGAAATTAAATCCCTCCTGCTGTTTCAGCTGGATACAATATTCTTTTTCCCTTTCTGTCCAAAAACCGTTGGGTAGCATTGCTTTGGCTGTGACGTGATTGCCTTCAGTGGAGGGTGAAGTGACCCCTGAACACCTATACACGCGTTTATCGGTACTGCCAGGGATAGCCCAACTGGGTGACGGGATTAATCCTGGTGGGGAAGTTGAGTATGTGTAGAAGTGTTTGCAAGATCAAAGCCATAGCTTGTAAAGACCTTCTGGATGAAAGGAATGATACAAATGTCAGATGTTACTCATTAGTCAGTAGAATTGGAAGATCCTGGAAGGATCAAGGCAGTTATTACAATCCATTATTTCCTGCATAGTCTGATGCAGAGGGGGTGCAACTTCAAAGACCATCTTTGCAAATGCAATAAGGACCCGCAGAGCCAAAAAGTGAGGGAGCTGGGCTTTGGGGAAAAAATTCTGGTGGATGAGGAGCAATTTGGGAAGAGTTTAGAAAACAGCAATTTTGGGATGAGCATGTGATAAGGCCGTTAGCCAATGGCTCCCTGCTGATGAGGCAGAAAAGAGACATTTCCATTAAAACTCTGGTTTGTTTTGTTTATTTTTTAGCTGGAGGGAAATTCTGGAACCATCTGGGTTTGACAATGAACATCAGTTTTAACTGCAGGAGGGAGGATGGTCTTGCGGTCAATGCGCTAGAATTCAAGAAGTTTGAGCTCAACTCCTGGCTCTGCCACAAAGTCATAGTGTGATTTTGGGTGAGTCCCATGACCTCTCTGTGCTTCAGTTCCCCACTCGTGAAATGGAGATAATGGCACTTCCTTTGCCTCTCTTGCCTATTTAGATGGCAAGCACTTTGGGGCAAGGACTGTCCCTTGCTATGTGTATGTACAGCGCCTGGCACAACGGTAGGCAGTACTGGCATATTAATAATGTCTAAAGTCTATTTCTTACTGGTATGGTTGGACTGGCAAATCCACCTGTCACCCCACTAGGTTGCCCTGTGGTGGGCAGGAGTTGGCATTGACTGTACTAAGCTCAAAACCCAGTGTCTGGATTTAATCATCCCAATCTATGCAATCATCAAGCTCCTGCATGTCTCTCTGCCACCCTCTCTCGTGTTGGTGGGCTACCTTCTTCCTCTTGGCTTAAGAAACGTTTCTTCACATGCATCCGACGAAGTGGGTGTTCACCCATGAAAGCTCATGCTCCAAAACCTCTGTTAGTCTACAAGGTCCCACAGGACTCTTTGTTGTTTCTTCTCCTGTGACTATAACCACCAGCATGTCTGGAAGAGGAACACAAGTGGCTAAAAATAGCAGGGTGCTTCCAGAGACCCTGCCCTGTTATCAGCCTCATGGGCAAAAGCTCCTGAGTACCAGCACTGCAGCCTGCCTTGATCCAGGTTTAATTAAACCTTGGGAAGAGGTCTGAGGCCTGAGAGAAAATCTGATACCCTGGCTTCATGGCTGTCCCCTCTGCTCCCCAAGCCATTCCACTTGTTTCCATGGTAATTTCTCCAAATCCAAGTCATGTGACCTTCTCAGCTTCTTTTGTTGATTTCTTCTTTTCCTATTATCATTAGTCTGTCTGTTAATCCAACCACCATCTGTCTCTGGCAAACAAGAGCTGAGCCCAGTCCCCTGCCGGCATGGAGCCTGAACATTGGCCAGCCTCAAAAGTATTTCTCACTGTTTGGTCTTTACATCTGGACAACAGCTGAAATAGTCTGCAGGGATGGGGGGCGGCGGGGAGAAACCGAGTGAGGCCATTGCTTGGTTCTGTGAAAGGAGCTCAGATTTTGCCACTTGGTCCTTCCCCCTGCTGGGACGCAAAGAGTGAGTACGGTTGGACCTTTGCATCTGTTGGACCCTGAGCCAGGAACAGGTGTGTGTGGGGGGGGCTATTGAAAGTGCCCAGGGGGTTGGATGGCACAGGTCTCGAGTGACAGACGGTGCCTCTTGAGTAGTAGTTTGTAGAGGAGGAAGCCAGGGAAGCAGCAATGTCCCCATCTGAAGTGCACAGGCTCTTCCAGCACCTGCCCTTGTCCATGTGGGAAAGCAGGGAGGGCATTCAGCTCACCGGGCCCCAGACAACAAAGGAAGATGGGGCACCACGCACCTGAACGCTCATCCTCCAGCGATGCCTTGCAGGGCTCAGAACTTCCAGCTAATTTTGCCCAGGTCGGTTGGCAAATCCAGTGCTACACTGGGGAACAACCTAATACATTTGCCTAGGATCTGTCTGTACTGCAGCTGGAGGGGTGACTGCAGCACTTGTGGACACGCCCAAGATAACGTTAATCTGTCTACTGATAGCAGTGAAGCTTCAGCAGGATGGACGTCAGTGCAGGCTAGCCTTGCAAGGAATCACTCAGGGTCCCAAGCAGGTTTGTGAAGCCCATGCTGCCATGACTTCACTGCAATCACAGCCAGCTAGATTAAAGCTGGCTCAGGCACATTGTGCCGTCATACATCTCAACTGCAGCGCTTTCTGATGGAAACCAGCAAATGAAGCACTCCCGGATTAGGAAGCTGTGCTCACTAGTGGTTAGAACAGAGGACTCTGAGTTCGGACTCAGGTTTATTCACAGCTCTATATAGCAGCATCTGTGGTCAGGGCAGGGAAACGGTAGCCAGGACTTCTGGTTCTTTCTCCAGCTGTGTCACTGCCCTACAGTGTGATGCTGGCTGAGTTGTCTCAACTTTTCCATTTGTTAAACAGAGGATAATGCCACGATCACCCCGCCCCCACCTGAGGGGTGGTCGTGGGGTTTCATTAATGTTTGTAAAGCATGTTGAGAACTGGACCGGGGTGAGCTGGTATGAGTGGGGCTGTTGGAAAAGTAGGAATTCTTTTTTCTGCAAAAAAACCCCAACAACAAATAGTTTTGTTCAAAATTTTCCCAAAAATTTTTGGGGAAAAAAGAGTGAGGAAAAACCCAGCCTCCCATGTTTGTTCCCAGCCTGGGCCATGGAGCAGGGGAATGCTGTGCAGTACCAGTGCATCTGGTCCTGGGGGTCTGCTGTTGCCTACTGGTGTCCCCCTCTGTGACCAGTCCAAAGAGAATACAGGTTTGTTACAGCCTCAGCCAAGGCAAGGTGGCTCTTCGGCTCAAGCTGGAGCAGCTTATGCTCTGATCCCTGGACGTCCCTGCTTCAATCCCCTGGTGTATCAGCCAAGATAGCTGTTGTCACACTGCTGTGCTCTCTGGAGACACCTGGAATGTCCCACTGCACAGAAGCAGGGAGAGTTCCTGTATCTCCCCCATTTCACTAGCAAGGAGCAGAGCAGAGCATGAGCAGAGGCCAATATTTGTCACTAGCAGCCTGGCTTGAACCCTTGGTTTCCCCCTTTAAATGTCCCCCCTCCTCCCTTCCCAGTTCCCATGCTACATCCCATTGCAATGAGCAGTGTTCCCAGTGCAGCCCGTGGTCACAGTTAAGGACAGGAAGGTAAGCGGGGCGGATGCTGTCACTGACCTGCTCTTGCAGCAAAACCCAGGCCTCGGAGTGCTCCCCCGTGGCCTCTGTGTGGCTGGGTTTGGCAAGAACTTCCTGCCTGCTTACAAAAAACAAACCAGCTCTTCCTAGTTATTTAATGGCTCCAATGTGCTTGCCACGGTCTGGTGCTTAGACAGAACAGGCAGCAGGGAGGCACGGGGCTGTCAGGAGCTTTAACTTTGCGTCAGGATGAATCTCGTTCTCGGCACTGGGAACATGCTGTACTGTTTAGCACACAAGCTGGCAGCCTGGGCTTGCATGGTAACTTAGGCTGAGCGCTGTCCTGAGGGCCGAGAGGCCACACAGGGAGGAGCAGCACATTGCACAGAGGTTGCACGTATGCCCCTTACAGCAGTCCCTGGGAAGCAGTCAGTGGGGCGTGCACATCCAGGACGGGGGCTCAAAGGGAGTAAGGGATGTGGGCAGGGCTGCTCACTCCCACGATTTTGTTGCAAATCTGAGATTTTCTTAAAGCCCCAGCTCCAGGAGTCAGATGATTATGGGAGAATCTCAGCTTCCATTTTCTTCTAAACAAGTCCGTGTCTAGCTCTTTTGGTTGCAGAGAAAAGCTTGGGAAAGCCACCCTGAAAGGCTCAGCACCCAGAAGGCCTATAAACAACTCCCAGATTTCTAATTTTACATCTCTTGATTTTAAAATCCAGCTCCTGGGTCTTGGGAGCCTGACTCGATCTTTGAATGTGGTAGGTGTTAGTTCAGTGAAGGTGAGATGCCGTGTTTGGCTTTAAAAGTGTCAGTATGGCACAGTGGTGGTACACAGGGCTGGGAGCCAGGAACTGCTGAGCATCAAGGCTGGGTTTTCAAATGGGCCCATGTGACAAAGAACATCAGTCCCTGTGACTTTCCTGGGGCCTTGTGTGACCCAGTCATGTAAGGTATGTCACCATTGCAGTTAAAGGTCAGCTGGCTCAGGTTCATGGGGCTCGAGCTGCTGGGCTCTAGACATATGGGCTTAGGCTGGAGCAAGGGAGCAGGGTCCCACAGCTCGGGCTCCAGCCCAAGCCCTTGTGTTTCCACTGCAGTTTTACTGTCCCACAGCCCAAGCCCTGCACCTAAGTCAGCTGACCCGGGCCATCTGGCTATGTCGCAGGTCTGTTATCACAGTGGAGACATAGCTTTAGGGGCTTCTGCAAATCCCAAGCTAAGCTCTCAGCTCTGGCACTGACTCACTGAGTGACCTTGGCAAGCAACGTGACTCTGATATAGATCCATCCATCCATCCATCTATCCACATAGTATTTAACAACCAAATTATGAGTCACATGACATTTGCCTATAAAGGACACTATTTTACATTGCTTCTTTCATTCAGGTAATTCTCTCTCTCTTTCTGCTTTCCCTCTCCCCATCTTTTCCTTCTCTCCTTCTCTGCCCTTCCACAAAAGACCATTAGAGCATCTACCTACCCCCCAGGGAGTAGAACTCTACAAAGACCACTAACGTTTTCCCCCGCAGTAGGAAGTGGTGTATATAGTGTGAATAAACTAGTTACACCTCTGACCGGCAGGGTTCCAACAGCCACTACCACTCCACACAGGGACAATGTTATCATTAAATGAAAATCCCTGAACATACAGGTACCAATTAAGGCATTACACACAATAGCCCTCAGCTCCAGAAGTCACATGATTACCTCTGAATCTTTGCTCTCATTGGGGGAAAAAAATGTTTTGAGCCTTCAGGGATGCAAAGAAAAGTTTGAAAGCACAACCCAAGCTCTGCCTGAATCTGCAGAGAGCCTGAAACAATAGTTCTGAAAGTTGTGAACCACCCTGTTCATCTTAACTCTGAAATGTGCTGCCACCCCAAAGAGAAGCAGGGCTATGGGGCTGCAGAGTGCCTTAATGGTCCACGTGAGAGAGAGAGAGAGAGTGTGTGTGTGTGTGCATGCGTGTGCATGAGTGCTAGTCAGATACTCGTGCCTTGATTTGCAATGACTGTTGGCAAATAGGTATGTTTCATGCCTGCAGCTCCGGCATTGCAGTCTCGGTGAGAACCAAGGAGCTATTTTACAAATGACTATTTCAAAAACCACTTTCTCGGGGCCATGATTAGGGATATATGTTCTGTAATTTACTTTCTGTCTGGGTTTGATACGAGGCTGGGTCCCACCGGTACTAAAGCCTTTTAAAGTAATAAGAGCATGCATGTGGAGAGCTTGCGCTGAAGGAAGTTGTCAACTTGTTTGCTTGCAGGGACACCTGGCTTCTACATTTTAGTGGCTGTCACTTCTGAAGCAATCGCCCTGTCGTGCGAGGAGAAGAGGGATTCCAAACTCCAGGAGTTAGGTATGGTGGGCAAGATCCTCAACTGGTATAAATGAGCCTAACTCCCTTAACTTCACTCCCTGGATCTCCATTCATACTCACTATCTCTGCATCTAGTCTGCTGCAGATTTCATGCAGTCGGAGTCCAAGGGCCAGGCCAAGGAGTCAGAAATAGTTTGAGTCTGCAGTGTGCAGTGTGCATTGGATATTGGGAAGGACATTAAAGGTCTTGGCGTCCCCTCCCTACCGTCTGCTGGGACCGAATTTACTCCCAACAGCTGGGGGCTGTCATGCAAGTGCAGCTCCTCAGGGTGGATGCAGGGGAAAAACGAAGGCAGAGAAAACAAAAGAGGTAGGAAATAGAAAGGGGGAGGGAGACATGAAAGAGAGAGAGAGAGGCACGAGAAAGAAGAGCAGCAGGAGATGGGTGCCTGTCTTGTGTGCAGGAGGGGGGACAATTTATGGAGGTTTTCAAGCTTTGTCCTTTTATTAGTATTATTTTATGATTATTTTGAATAAAAAGGGCACTACCCCAGCACTCACTTGCAGCTCTGCAATAACAATCTAGTCTGTGCCACCTAGGGTCAGGGAGTGACCCTGCAAAGCTCAGCGTCCAAGAGCCCCTAGCAGTAACAAGCTGATGCTCACACCTCAGAGCTTCACAGCAACCTGACTTTAACCAGCCAAGCCTCACACCACTTTCCAGCCCACAGTAACACACCTCGGTGCACAACTCACCATAACAATAATAAATCTACGTCTTCAGCTCTGTCCAGCAGCAGCCTGACAGCAACAGGGGGTGCACATGTGAAACCTATGAAGGAAAATTAATCTCTGTAAGGATCCCAGCTTATGTTTCCAAGTGGTTATGTTTCTAGTATTGGAGAGAGGAAAATGATTATTTAAAAAAGAACTTTTATTTAAAATCTGCCTCCCTAACACAGAATTTGTGTGCGTGCATGCGCGGGAGGTGCATCAAGGTGGTCAAAATATGGGAACATTTACATTTTTAGGGAAACTGTTCACAAAAAAGTCTCTTTCTAATGGCAAATGATGAAATTTGAAAACTTGTTGACTAGCTCTAGTGTTGAGTTCTGCCTCAGGTCCCGATACAGGAAGACATCTCTGTCCAGGGGAGCACAGGCAATCAGTGCCACTTAAGCACAGGAATAAAGTTCAGCATGTGTTTAAGTGCTGCCCTGAATCAGGGCCCAAGATAGCAGTCTGGGCTGTTCTCATTTGGTAATAAATGGTTAGAGCTGGTTTGAGCTACGGTCCCCTGAACCCCGGTATTTTTAATGTCAGTTTCATATTTTAAGCATCTTCTCACTCAGGCTTTGGGTTTTAAGCTTAGGTTGTGCCTTTATTTCTCCGACCCACTTTGCTCTTAGCAGAGTGGTTGAAAGCCATTGCTGGGAAAGCTGTTGGGGGAGAGAAATCACAGACAAGCTCAAGCACAGCCACTGGGAGAGACCGTGCTGCACAGTGTCACTCAACCCACACAGTGTTCTGGGAGGGAAAGATGTCACCTGAAACCTGCAGAGACCTTCAGCAACTGATGGATCACAGCCACAGTCCAAACCACCAGGTGCTGTTTGTATGTCAGTAGTGTGTTCTCAGCAACACTGGCTACCGCCAGCACATCAGAACTGCCCTCTGCTCTACATTGGCTTCTCTCATAGATGAGAGACCCCAGTTCAAGGTCGTCGTCCTTATCTTCAAGGCCTGGCCCTGTATTTCTACAGGTCCCCTGAGCTCCAGGGTGAGGACTGTGGTTGGCAGCTCTGCTCCTCGGACTCTGTGGATCTTTCTACCATCAGGATGAAGCTTGTATATGTAGGTGATAGAACATGGAACCAGCTGCCCCATCAACAAAGGACCCTCCCAACCCTCTCCACCTTCCTCTCCAAACGGCAGGTGCACTTCTCTGGCTGGCCTTCCAGAGCAGTGTGCACCTTGGAAAACAAAACGCTGCCAGAACAAATGTGCACTTCTGGGAGGAGGGGGTGAGAGATGCTGGCCACACTACTCAGTGAGTGACTGGAAGGTGCTCGGACGCGGCAGTGATGAGGGTGGGCCAAGAACCTGAATGGAATAGATGGACTCCCGGAGGGGTAGGCTCGGCATCCTCTGTTTACAGGTGGGGAACTGAAGTGACTTCTTCAAGATCACAAAATGACTCAGAGAGAGAGAGTCGGGATTAGACTCTAGGAGTCCTGACTGCAAATCCTCTGCAGCAGCCCCTAGACACACACTTAGCCACTCACCTGGCACCCATCTGAAGAGGCCACGGGACTCGGAAGGAGGCCCAGAAATGCTTCACCCCTGAACCTCTCAGGCAGCGTGGGGAGCACATAGTGGAGCGGCCTGTGCTGCGGGTCGAGAGAGCCGAGGGAGTTGTGCAGCAGCAGGAGCTGCAGCAGGTGGGCCTGGTTGGGGCCTGCTGTGGTTTCCAAGGCCCCCTACAACCCACCCTCACCCCTGTAACTAAATAACTGATTTCAAGCTGGTGACTAAGAAGGGACTGACGTGGGGCCTAGGCTTGTAGGTGTGAAGAGGTTCTCGAGGGGCCACTGCAATGATCCTCTGCACCCTGAGGGCGCAAATCATTCCTCACCCCCCATCCCTTTTCTGCCCCCCTCATTTCACATTAAGGGCCATCCTCCCCCTAAGCTGCAGGAACGAGGGACCGGATCGGGGGAGAGAACTAAGAGGCCTCCCCAGTGCTGAGGAAACCAGACAGCGCAGAGTTAAGTCAGGAAGCTAGAAATAATAATAAAAATAATAATAATCGGAGCCTATGGAATGAGGAAGTTAAGGGCTGGGTACCTCGTAGTTTGTGAACCTCTTGGCAAGTGCTATGGAAAATGGAGGCCTAGAGAGATGTCACAGCGGGCTCAGCTTGTTCGGAGAACCACACAAGTGTATTTAAACCATCAAGCCTGCCATTGTTCTCCCCTAATTATTCCCACTCCCTGAGTCTTACACCCCATAATTCAGGAAAGCTGAGTAATGGAAGAAACAACAACAGTTTTAATCTCTCAGTACCGGTGGTCTCCACCAACAAAAATACTTTCAAGAGCTCTGCGGTTGTGGCTTCCTCAATTTGGTGGGCAGTAAAAGGAGGGGAAGAAAAAAAGCCATTCACCTATTTGGGAAGGTCTTTTTTTAAAAAAAAGGGCTAGGAGGAGGAGGAATCTTCTTTCAGATGGAAGGAAATAAGAATTAGGAAGAAGATGTGTTTGAAAGCCGGTCCAGGAGCCGCTGGATCCATACCAAATATGGTAACGAGATGTTGTATCACAGACTTGGTTAGGCCGTCGATGCGTGAATCATGTTGTACCAGAAGCCATGATGTCTAGTAGTGATAGAAGAGGCCTGAGACTTCTGGGTTCTGTTTGCCAACTTACTGGGTTATGTCTGCAAGCTGCTGAGCATCTCCATGTCTCAGCTCATCCATGTGCAAAGCAGGACTAATAACCTCTGTCTCACAGGCCTGCTGCCAGGATTAACTGGTGCTTGCAAAGGGCTCAGCAAGTCACAGGCGCCCAGCTATGTGCAAGGCGTGGTGATTGTGACGGCAGCTCACTGTCCAGGAGAGCATGGCACTGGGGAGATGTTTGCAAGAGCAATGGCTCTTTGATTGCAAAGACTACATCACCCGCGCGACCACCATTGGTGGGTTATCGTCCTCTAGTGGCTCCCTCTGACAGACAGAGAACAGAGCTGGGTGAAACTTCTTGGTTGAAACATTTTTTGGGCTTTTCAACTGAAATGAAAATGGCCATTTCTGTAGAAATAAAACAAAACAACATGATTTTTTTTAACCAAAAATTCAGTTTTTCATCTACCCACCCCTCTTCCAAGTGGACATTTTTCAGTATAGAGGTTTTGGAGTCCACTGCTGCATTTGCCCTAATAAACCCAGTCCTTTTGGCTCAAGCAGCAGATGCTTGTGCTTTTAGATCCCCAGGTTCAATCCCCGCTGGTGACCTCAAGGACACTGTTACAGATATCACTTTGGGTATTTCTACACTGCAATAGAACATCCATGACTGGCCCAGGTCAGCTGATTCAGGCTCACGAGGCTCAGGATGCAGGGCTATAAAATTGCAGTGTAGATATTTAGGCTCAGATTGGACCCAGGGCTCTGGGACCCTCCCATCTCATGGGGTCTCAGAGCTCAGACTCCAGCCTGAGCCCAAATGTCTCCACTTGGCGCTTAAATGAAAGCAAAATCTCTTCCCACCCCTCTGGCTTTTGGAATCTAAGTCCCACTGCAACCCGTACCATTTTCTGCAGTCACTTTGTGAAGGCACCTTAAATCCTTCAGGCTTGGTTCAGCTACTGAGCCCCACGTTCCCTAATGGGAAAGCACTGCGCAGTTCTGGTAATGGCTCCACGGGTAGTTTGTTTCCAGAGCCCTGGGCTGCCAGCTGGTGAAGAGCACAAGTACAATGAGTCGATGGTTTCAAACGAGGCTCTGTGGCCAGGAGGGGCCCGGGAGTGGACTACGAGGGGGCAGGACTGAGGTGTATTGGCAGTGTATGTTTGGGGCCCAAAGACTGGAATAGCAGCAGGGGCTGCAGGGCGGGACTGAGGGGCGTTTGCAGAGCTGTGTATTTGGAATCCTGTCCAGGGCTGGAGTAGCAGGAACTGCAGGGTGGCATGGAGGGGACTGGCAGTGCTGGGTGTCTGAGCATGGACAGTATGTGCCCACTGAGGTCTGACACTAGCCACTGATGTCAGTTCCTGACTCTCTCATGCATTAAAAATTCACCCCCCAAAAGGAGACAATTAAAGGAAACTATTTAACCCCCTGACCCCACTAAACTTTCAAACCCCTCTTCCTCATGCTGCACTCATGCCTCCGCTCTCTCCCCCACACAATGGCCCAAACTTCAGCTGTGCAGCTCAGGGCTTTACCAGTCAGCCAGGAAACAGCATGAGCAAGAAGAGGGATGGTTGTAGTCTGGTGCTGCCTCTCAGGGCTGGCAAGCGCAAGCTGAGCCACGCTGCCCCGAGAAGCTGATGTGGCACGGGAGTATCCTGGAGCTGTCCTCCTGGGATGTGACTGACGCAGAGAACCTGTGTATCCAAGGCGAGGAGCAGATTGGAAGCTGGGAACGAAGGGCAGGCAGCGTGTGTCATAAACAGATAGCTAAGAGTTAATGTTTCTTTTACCTGTAAAGGGTTAACAAAGGGAACCAAACACCTGACCAGAGGACCAATCAGGAAACCGGATTTTTCAAGCTCAGGGAGCGAATTTTTGGGGTGTGTGTCCTTTGTCTGTGTCTCTAGTGCTCTCTCGGCTCTAAGGAGTGATCTTCTATCTCCAGGTTTCTAATCTTCAGTTTCCAAGTTGTGAGTACAAGGTAGAAAACAATAGGCTTATATTGTTTTTTTTTTGTATTTACATGTGTGTAGTTGCTGGAATGTTTAAATTGTATTTCTTTTGGATAAGGCTGTTTATTCATTTTTTTTTTAAGCAATTGACCCTGTATATTGTCATCTTGAAACACAGACCATTTTTATGTTTTTTCTTTCTTTTTATAAAGCTTTATTTTAAGACTGTTGAGTTTTTCTCTGGTTAGGCTAAGGAATGAAGGCGGGAGGAATCCCTTTGTGTTAGATTGACTAAGCTTGAATTTTGCATAGCTCTGGGTGAGGGGAGAGACACTTAATCTCTCGGTGGTTGTGTTTCAAGGAATTGAAGCAGGAATATCTCTAGTGTACCCAGGGCGGGAAAATCTGGGGAGTAGGTAAAGAGGGGAAGGGAAGTGACGTCTTGGGGTCCCCCAGGGAAGGTTTGGGGAGACCAGAGTGAGGCAGGCACTGATTCCTGTCTGGTGGCAGCGCTATCAGATCTAAGCTGGTAAATAAGCTTGGAGGTTTCATGCTAGCAACTTATTTTCTGAACTCTAAGGTTCAGATCTGAGTAGGAAAGCTATGACAGCGTGGTCTAGGGTTTAACACAGGATTGAGAGCCAGGCCTTTCTTGCTGCAGTTTCCCTTCTGAGACGTGGGGCCCATAATGCCAATGTGTCCCACATGGGCATCATGAGACCAGCTGACTAATGTGCGTGACTTGCCTGGAGAACTGCAGGTGATGCTGCAAGTGGGAGCAATTATTATTGCTGTCAACCTTGTGCTGACTTGGCTGGAATCTGGGCAGGGAAAGAGGAACTCTAGGGCCAAATCCATGCCAAAATATCCCCCTGTTGCTAATGCTGGCTCAGCTTCCCGGAGCCCTGGTGCGGGTGGGGTGACTGGCTGCCATTGCCAGTTAGAGCTGTCCTGGCCCAGGCCAGGTGAGAGGGTGAAAATGCCAGAGCTCTGTCCCCACTAGAGCTGTGGTGGGGGGAAATGACCCTAAATGGGCCCAATTCACCCAGGAGCACCTAGGCCCCATGGTGGCCTGCTGCACATTGGCCTTTGCCGCGTCATATCCTTCATCTCTGCCTCCTCCAGCCATTCCTCCCCACTCTTTCTAAGCTCCTTCCTCCTCTGCTCTGGCCCCTCCCTGCTCTGTGCCACTAACAGTTTTGCCTGATTTGCCTTAGCTTGTTTTGTTTGTTCATTCATTCTGCGGGGCTCTGTACTCCTGTCCCCCTGTAACTCCTTGCAGACTCCTCTGGCTGTGCAGCAGAGCGTCACAGGCGTATTTATTTGCAGTCAAGCTATTTATGTCCTTTCCCATTTTTTCCCATTTGAGACATGTAGCCCTTCCTTCAGCTAGGCTCCCCTACCCTGCAGCTCTGGAAAGTCACTTTGTGCCACTAGACTATTAAGATGTTATTGACAAGTCTCACAGCCTCTTTCTCAATCTTTCTCTCTCTCTCTTTTCTTCCTTGGCTCTGCCTTTGCAATACATAAAACAAAATGAGTCCCACCGTATTCCTACTTGGCTTTCTGCAGATGCGGCCACTAACCTATAATAAATTTAAAATGACTGTTTTCCCTCCTGTTTGATGTTGCTGCTTTCCCAAACCCCTTATAATAATAATAATAATAATAAAAAATAATAATGCAACAACTTGTCATACACAAAACCACATCGCAAAGGGCAGCAGGATTCTAGTCTGACACAGTCACACTTGAGGGAAGGAGCCAGACAAGAGGAGAGTCATTTGGATGCAGCATTTAGCATCAGTTTTGAGCAGCTGAGTGATAGTTTATTCTAGGAGGCTCAATGAGGTTTCCTAGTGGCTGGTAAAGCCTCTAGCAGGCTTCTTGTTCCAGTGGGATCTATTAACCTGTATGCAGATGTAGCCATGTGAAGAAGGGACTGATAGTGCTGCATAACACTGGGGTTTCTATCCGCCAGCCAGAGAGAGCAGCGCAGACTCCTTCTGCCCTGCCCTGCCCTGCCAACATCCTTCTGGAATGACCACTTGTGCGGCAAGAACCACCTCCGCCTTTCAGCTTTTGGCTGCTCTGCTAAGTCTGATGGCCTGGCTATCTGATCCATCTAGCTCACTGTGCAAAGGCTGATTGATCCCTGGAGCTTCAGGTCAGAAACCAACCACCAAGCAATGGGGGTTCGGAAGGAACTTACACGTTGGGAAGTTTATTTATACCTGCTCATGAGGGTTAACACTCCCACTCCTGTGATAAGTTCCAAGCGATTAAAACCTGACCCCTGGAACCGCTTGCAGCAGCAGGGAGCCTAACACCAGTCTGGGGTGGTGGGTCAGTCCTGCCTCAGAGGGGCGAGCATCTCTACCTGCATCAACAATGCTTCTCACTGCACCAGTGTGTTCCTCAAAGGGCCCCTCCCTGCCCTGAAGGCTACATTTGAGCTGGCGTGATTTAATGGGATCACCGCAAATGCTGGCATGGCTGCCAGCAAAGTATCAACCCATGTGTGCGTGACTGTCTCTGGGTGGTCTGCAGACATATGGCCATGTTGAGAATCTGGTTACAGCAATTGTTAAAAGATCAAAAATATTTAGGGCGACCTGGATTCTTCTTGCCTTTTTTGCATTTTTGAGGACTTCAGTCTGCAATCTGACAGTGAGGCAGGGCTGCTGTCTGGGCTGCTGAGGGAGGGCTTGGCACGGCCTTGCGGAAGCTCTGAGGGCCTTTGGCAAACTAGGGCAGGGGAGCTCTGCAAGGACTATTCTGACATTGGTACGCTGGCAGCATTCCAAAACCGCAGTGAGCCACCTGGAGAACAGCTCGAGGAAATGTTCTGCTCTATCATTTGTTTGTATCTTGTGCGCAATCATCAGAATTGTGCCAGGCTCCTGGCCCAGGGATTTTCATTGCAATGGGCACAGAGCTGCAAGAACTGCAACTGGCAGGAAAATGCTGCAGCCACCTTCAGTCTATACTTGACACCCCCAGTGAAATATACATGAGGTGAGACTTTCTGCCAGTGGGTGAGGAGGTGGGAGAGCTGAGGGTTCTCTGAAGGGGAGCTGTGGCACTGACTCACGGTATGACTTCTGGCACGCCACCCGCTCTCTGCTCCTCCGTCAGTCCAGCTGTAAAATTGGTCAAAATGCAGAAACTTCATGCTGAAAATCTTCCTGGGGGAAGCATGTCGCAAGAAAACAAAGAAATCCCCTTCTGCCTGAAATGGCAGCCGAGCCTAGAGCAATCCTTTGGAACCCAGAGAGGAAATCTGCATCATTCTCAAACCAAAATAAAAACACTCCAAAGGGATATGTGTGTAAATGCAATTCAGTGCTTCTTTATTTGGGTCACTGCTTAGTCTATAGGCAGGAAGGGAGCCAATGCCATGGTCCCACTAACAGTGGGGGACAACAGCCGCCTCACACTCAATAGCCACTCGTCTCCCCACTAAAAACAAACAGTTCAGCTGAGGGCAGCAGTTCTCCAGCTGTGGGATGGGGGCTGCAATCAAGTGATGCGTGGTGAGGTTTAAAGTCCGATGTCGGAATAGAAACCCTTTCTAAGGACACTGCTTAATAGGAGGCAGGTGGCACACCGGGTGCTTTTGCATTTTCAATGTGGTATGCTAGGCTTTAAAGTCAAAGCGTCCTAGGGCCTGGGCAGTGAGTATGGGCTTATGGAACAAGTTTATTCCCGGAGGAACGGGCACTACACCCATGTCCAGCTTCAGCCCCGTTGGAGGACAGCCTCAGTGGGACTATGGCCTGTGCTGTGGATGGGCGTTAGGAACCATGCTGGGCAGTGACCCCGGGGCACAATCGCTTAAAACAAATCCCCATCCACACAGCTGTTGTTTATTGCCTGTGTTACCGTAGCCCTGAAAGGCCTGGACTGAGACTGCACCAGGCATTGGATGGACCCAGGGGGGGCATCAGTCTCCACCCCAATAAGCTGACAGTCTTACTAGGCATGCTAGCATTATGCCCATTGTACAGACGGGGAGCCGAGCCGAGGTGCAGAGGGATAAACGGACTCACCCCATGGCTCTGTAGCACAGCCAGGAACTGAACCCAACTAGCCCAAGCCCATAGCCAGTGCCTTAATCACATGGCTGGTTTTTGAATGTTGCTGCCAGCAGCATGGGCTCGTTCTGAAGGTGGGCAGAGGTCAAGCAACAGGCACTGAGTATGGAACGGTCTTCAGCATGGAGTGCGGGTTTGAGCTCTATGTGTGTTCTTGATGAATCGAGAGTTGGACATTCAGGATAGGGGCACTAGTCGTTGGCTCCAGTGACTTGTGACTGGATGTTTATGGACCTGATCTGGGGAGGTCTGTGTTTGCAATGAGATATTTATAAGACTTGCATTCTAGGTTCTAAATCACTCTGTTTAACTCTGGGTAGAATAATATTGCTTACAGTCATTCCCAGTCACCCCACATTTGAGCACTCAGAGGCTACCATGTCAGTGACCAAACAAGTACTTACGTAGATAGATGGGAACTTGGGTGTTACCAGACTGGATCAGACCAGGCCATTTGATCCTGTCTCTGATAGTGGCCAGCGCCAGCTGCTTCAGTGGCAGGTGCAAGAAACTGAACCTCTGTATTATTGGGGTAACCTGCCCCTTGTGGAAGTTACCCCTGTCCCCATCAGTTCAAGGTTGGTTGTGCCTTGATGCAGGAGGGCTGAGATCCCTGCCAAATTTCTCATTGTTTTGTTCTTTGTCATTTTGCTCTGAAGATTCTTGTTATTATAGAAACGTCTAACCCTCTCCTGATTCCTGCTACGCTCTGTCTTAACACTTATCAGCTCCCCATTGCCTTAGACCCTCACAATCTGCCACTGTCTATCCCCTCGCTCAGCCCTGCCTGCGTGGTAGGGCTGAGCTGTTACCCCCATTTTCAGAGGGGAGCTGAACTGCAACACACAGTGATTCAGGCAGTTGCTGAAGGCTGCACAGTGAGTCTGTGTCAGCGCAGCAGATAGAACTCAGCTCTCCCAAAGGGCAGGCTGGTGTCCTCAGGGTGGGACCAGCTGGCCCAGCCTGTCTCTCAACACTGAGTTCTTGCATTCAGCACTGTTCACAGGCTGTGAAAGGATCCTGCCATGTCAGTTACCATGCATATGCATGCTGGAAACCCGTGCTAATGGAGCGATGCAGGCAAGCCAAAGCCTCTGAGCGCAGCACCCTGCAAAACACATTCCTGCGGTGCACGCAGTGGCATGAAATGAGAACAGGATGTATGCCTGATGTCTGGGCTCTTCCCCCACCCCCGGCTGCTGTCAGAACAACGTCTTCCATGGACATGCCCCAGAGCGAAGGAAACCACATCAGAGACGGGAGGGGTCTTGTCTATACTGCACCCGCTGGCTTCGCTATTTCACACTGGAGCCTGTCCTGGGCTCCTTCCTTCTCTCTGAGGCAGCTCCTTCCCTAGGGCCTTGGTGAATTGCAGAAACTGCCCCTTTGCCCCCTTTCAGGAGAACGCCAGCCTAATCTTAACTTCCTCCATCTGGGAAAGGCATTCAAGAGGAAAAGGGGTAAAATCCCCCCATTCGAACCCCAGCTGATTTCAGGGTGGGGGGACCTCCTATTGTCTTTACTGCCCTCTAAAGTCCCACCTGCTTCCTGCTTGAGGCAGCTGAACTTTTCTGAAAGCTGCTGTGTATTTTCAGTTCTCCTTGTGCTGCTTTCCTGTCTTGAACACTGTCCTGGGTTTCTTATTGCCTGGATGGAAGAAACTCCACCTTGTCCGGCCTCGCCTGGCAACATCTCTGGGTCTTTATTAGCTACCTTCATACAGACAAGCACTTTATAGCTGTTCCATTCTTAGTGCCAGGCCCAGCCTGCTTCCATAGCAAATAGCTCCTCTGATGCAGATTTTTGCCAACCAGAGAATGCATCTGTTTGAATATGCTGTGGGATCTACGATAGCCCCCTTCTAATCAACAGCACATGTCTCACCCCCCCATCCCCCATCAATCCATATCACCTCTTGGCTGCGCTAGCCTACGGTGGATGGTCTGGATTACAGATGGCTGATGTGTTTTGTGCCAGCCACACCTGCAAGGTTTTTCTTTTCAATTCCCTTTGAAGCACAGCGATATGAAATATGTCAGAAAGACTAGTGCATCTCCATGGCTGGAGCGGGCTGGAACTAGGTTCTCAGCACTTTGAAACACAGCCCACTTCTGCGCTGATTTCTATTAGTTTTTTTTTTTAAAACTTGTGAATAAAGATGGCCTGAGTCCAAAGTTGTGCATTTGGATTTCAAACACTCAAAGCCTGGGGTCCATTTGGATCAGATCATTATAAAAATTGTATCAGCTACCTGGGGCTAGGAACACACTTCCCTAGGGCTGTGCCAGTGCAGAATTGTCTACGATGGGAGCTTTTCTTCAGCTTCCTTTGAGGCAGCTGGCACTGGCCACTTTTGGAAACAGGATAGTGGAGTAGATGGGCTCAGGCTGTTTCTGATGCAGCAGCTCTTATGTGACTAACGACTGATGGCTATTTGGGACATTTGGCTGCAGACTCGAGTTCAGACGCAATCACCCCAGTGGATTGAGGGCATTCAGACCCAGGCTTTTTCTAAGTTTTAGCATTTACTCAGCCCATCACAGACTGCAAGTGGCTCTAACGCAGGGGTCTTGGCAAAGGAGAACCAAGACAAAGCAATACTCACAGGGACTCCGCCCCTTAACGCCCATGTTCCCTCTCTCTTTATAATGACATGTTGATACAATGCATGGCCCCGATGCTGAGAGCTGGGAAGCCCTTCTTTCTGCTTGGATCCTGCCGGTGTTTGCACAGAGAGGAGGAAATGGCACTGGGTTTAGTGTGCCCATTTCAAAAGGCCGCCTACATCTGTATAAACACAAGCTTGTTACGAGAGCCCCATTAATTGCCGAAGCCACATGCTCAACGTTTAACTCGGACTCAGCTGAATGGCAACATGCATCCTAATGTTGTAGCACCAGGTGATGGCAACCAGGGCAGGCCCATCAATCAAACCCTGGTTCACATGTGTGTGCTGCTCTTTAGAGTTCAAATCCAAACAAACCAGCAGGATCTAAACTTTATTATTGTAACAGCAGATCAAGGGAAGGACCTTTCAACAGAGTTCCCTCTCCTGGCCCGAAGTGTCTGCAGAAAAGTCGCCGTGTTGATTTTGGGATGGGATAAAAGTCGAGCTAGTCTGGTGGTGTAGCTATTCCACTCGCCTCAGATAATTCAAGAAGATTTGCAGGTTTTTCCTGTTTGTGGCTGGGGTTTATTAGGGTTCTGGAGGGAGGACAAGGGCAGCAGTTTGTTTCAGTGTCTGAGAGGTCTGGGGGATCTAGTCAGGTGTTATTTTTTTAGGCCAAGATTCAATGGGACTCAAGCGTGTCTTGAGCGCTTTGCTGAATAGAGTTGGACACAAGCACATGTTTAAAGTTAAGACTTGGCTGAGTCAAGGCCTTCGTATCTGTACAGCATTCAGACATGGGCAGGAAGCTTTACAAATCACTAATAACTGTGAAATCTTTCAGGTACATGATGCAGGAAACAGATTCACCCCTGTGCAGGGAGCCAGTCCCAGGCCTAGGAACCACCTAAGTGTTGCAACCCTAAGAGGCCCAGGAACTACTGACGCCCTCACCCACTCAAGGAAGAATTCACATTCCGTGGAGGCTCTAACCTCCACCCATTTGTCAAATGTTTTTCAGTCCCAACAGAGCAAAGTGTGTGATAAGTCCCCTTGCAGGAAGGCTCAGACCTGACTCCACAAGCCCCACCTGGCATGTGTGTTCTCAAGGCTGTCAAAGCTCCCAGGTTAACACATGAGGCCAGAAGTCAAGAGCTCTGAGTCTGCCAGATTTCCTCTGTGATTTGGAGCAGGTCACTGCACCGCTGCACATTAGTGTCCTCATCTCTGACATGGGGATATAGTAACATAAGAACGGCCATACTGGGTCAGACCGAAGGTCCATCTAGCCCAGTATCCTGTCTTCCGACAGTGGCCAATGCCAGGTTCCCCAGAGGGAATGAATTGAACAGGTAATCATCAAGTGATCCATCCCCTGCGGCCCATTCCCAGCTTCTGGCAAACAGAGGCTAAGGACACCATCCCTGCCCATCCTGGCTAATAGCCATTGATGGACCTATCCTCCATGAATTTATCTAGTTCTTTATTGAACCTTGTTATAATCTTGGCCTTCACAACATCCTCTGGCAAAGAGTTCTACAGACTGACTATGCATTGTATTAAGGAATAGTTCCTTGCGTTTGTTTTAAACCTGCTGCCTATTAATTTCATTTGGTGACCCCTAGTTCTTGTGTTATGAGAATGAGTAAATAACAGTTCCCTGTTTACTTTCTCCACACCAGTCATGATTTTATAGACCTCTAGCATATCCCCCCTTTTTTCCAAGCGGAGAAGTCCCAGTCTTATTAATCTCGCCTCATATGGAAGTTGTTTAATACCCATAATCATTTTTGTTGCCCTTTTCTATATGTTTTCCAATTCCAATAGCTCTTTTATGAAATGGGGTGACCAGATCTGCCTGCAGTATTCCAGATGTGGGTGTACCATGGATTTATATAGAGCCAACATGATATTTTCTGTCTTATTATCTATCCCTTTCCTAATGATTCCCAACATCAGCCCTCTGACAATACCCGAAGCTGGGGAGGTCTGACTCACTGGTGTGTGCAAAGGGCTTTGCAATTGTACAGAAAGAAGGGTCTATTAAAATGCAGATTATTCTCTATGCAGCCACTGCAGGGGCTAGTGCTGTCAGTGACCCTCTGGATGCCAGCAATCTCCTTTTCAGTAAGCAATGGTGTCCGAGCGCATGGGAGGGGCTGGAGATACATGTAGGGGGCTCCTCTGCTTTCTGAAAAGCTTCACACGTGAAGCAAAGACCCCCCAAGCCCATCCCAGACCATTTTCTCTTTCTGCTAGTGATTTAGTGACATGTTCCCAAAAAATCCCTCTTTGCTGGTGCAGTTTAGAACCTGAGTTTTCACCAGGAGTGAGAGATTTTGGAGGCTAAAGGAATGTTTTTTATCAAGAAAGCATAAGATTTCAGAAAAATGGCTAGTTCTGGTGCCAGAAGAGAAAGTGAGGAAAGTACCTAACCATCAGTGTGTCACCTGTAAGTTTTGCCCAGCAGAATCCAAGCAGTGGATCAAACTCTTGGCCTCCACCCTCTGCACTTAACCAGATGTGGTCATGCAAAAGGCTAGTGCACTGTTTTTCGGAGTGGCACTCAGCTGGTATTGATCCCTCAATTCCAAGATTTTAAGGCCAGAAAGAACCATTTTGATGATTCCTCCAGTAACTAGTCCGACCCCTTGTATAACAGGCCAGAGAATCCCACAAGGGATTTATTCCTGCTGCGGTGGGAACTCGTCTTCTCTACCGTGTGAGTGACATTGTTGAGCCTAATCTGCCTGTAAGTGCTTCACATGATGATGAGCTGTTCCCCTCGTTCATGTTCCTGGCATCTTATCTAACCTCAGCCTTCAGCCACTGGCCCTTGACCCCCCTTTGGCTGCTGGAGAGTTCCTCCCTGGGAAGGTATTTACAGGCTCTGCTCAAGACACCTTATTAAATAAGTTAACTAGACCCAAGGCCAGAGCCTCAGCTAGCACGAATTGGCAGAGCTTCTACTCAGGACAGGCGCCAGGTTTTCTGGCGCCCTAGGCGCCGGGCCATTTCGCTGCCCCGCACGTGGGTCCCGCGGCTCTGGTGGAGCTGCAGGTCCACCGGAGCCACGGGACCAGCGGACCGTCTGCAGAAATGCCTGCGGCAGGTCCACCGGAGCCGTGGGACCAGTAGACCCTCCACAGGTACGACTGCGGCAGCTCCACCAGAGCCGCCTGCCGCCCCCCCGGCAAAATGCCGCCCCCCCCCATATTGCTGGCTCCCTAGGCGACTGCCTAAGTCGCCTAAATGAAAGCGCCGGCCCTGCTTCTACTGGAGTCAATGGAGCTATGAAGAGCTTGCCTACACCAGCTGGGAATCTGGCTTAGAATGGCTTTCTATAGACCGAAGCAAATAATTTGGACCCTTGGCTAACAGCTGAATGGGGCTGCTGCCAAAAGATCCCTATTTTGATGTTAAAATGAATGGTCTCACCAAAAAGAGACTATTTCCCAATTTTACAGGGACAGAAATATTTTGAACCCCACTTCCCTCACTGGGAAAGGCCTAGGATCCCACTACTACTTTGCCCGGCAGTGGTGAATGATGGGTCTTTCTCCAATGCATAAACAAGACATTAATTATGCGTTGTGAGTGAAACATTATCCCTTGTATTTCTCTGCAAACTTTTTCAACCAGATCATATCTGACTTCAGGCGCTGGCAAAGACAAAACCAAGAGATAGGTTTTTAAAGAAGAAAAGAAAATGCACGACAAATGTTACCCTCTGTGCTTTTCAGTACAGCTGTTTGACTTTTGGAGAAAGGAATGTTTCACTAGGAAAATGAGGTAGTGTTACAAGGGCAAATGGAGTTCCCTCAAGGGCAAATGTGCAACTGTGTTTGAAGGATCAAACTCCACTGCCTGGCATTGTCACAAATACCCGTATGGTTTCAAAGCCAAGCCCATTTAGAGGCAACCACTGCTGCCCGGTGTTTAAGCAAAGGGCAACAAAAATGATTAGGGGGCTGGAGCACATGACTTATGAGGAGATGCTGAGGGAACTGGGATTGTTTAGTCTGCAGAAGAGATGAATGAGGGGGGATTTGATAGCTGCTTTCAACTACCTGAAAAGGGGTTCCAAAGAGGATGGATCTAGACTGTTCTCAGTGGTACCTGATGACAGAACAAGGAGTAATGGTTTTTAACTAGGAGGGTGGTGAAGCACTGGAATGGGTTACCTAGGGAGATGGTGGAATCTCCTTCCTTAGAGGTTTTTAAGGTCAGGCTTGACAAAGCCCTGGCTGGGATGATTTAGTTGGTGTTGGTCCTGCTCTGAGCAGGGGGTTGGACTAGAGACCTCCTGAAGTCCCTTCCAACCCTGATATTCTGTGATTCTGTGAAAGCACTTTGCCTGTGTGCTAACTGCTGTGTGGAGAGTGGCCTGAGGGCACCTGGGGAAACATACAGAGAGAAATAGAACCTTAAGGGATTTCTACCAGTTGGGTGCTGTAGATATGAAGAGATACGGAAAAATTTAGGCCTATGCCTGGGACAAGGTGTTCTTAGCAAGTGTTACCAACCCTGCCCTTGAGATGGGAGGAGCTCTTGGAGCACTGTTTATATAGGGAGGTGCCTGAGACGGAGTTAGAGGCTGGACTCCACCCACATCACATTCGAGCCCACCCACAGCGGGAGAGGGTATAAAATGTGAGCTCCGGGAATGAGCTCTGGTGTTTGGAGTAGGAAAGGTCTGTGATAACTGCCAGGGCAACAATTAGGTTAGCTGTAGAAATGGGGATTAGGTAGGGAATCCCAGTTCCCCATCCCAGCTGGGATTGAAAGGAGGGTGTGGCTGGGACAATGCCAGGATGGGACATATGCTTCCTTCCCAAAGTCACTCTGTTTTGGGGCTGAGAAGTGCAGTATGTGCTTGCGCCAGGCTTGGATCTTCACTGCCTTGTGCAGTCATTTACGCTGATGCAATGGGGGGGGTGGTGAAATGTGGCTCTTTTGGTTTGTTACCCTTGTACACCCACTTTGCCCCAGGTGAATGGCTGCACAGGCTGTGGGAAATGAGGCCTTGTGCATTCCCCCCTGCTCTCTCTAGCTTCTCTTTTCCTGTAACTGACCTTCCAAAACAGGTGGCTTGTTCTGTAACAGGCTAGGTAAACTGTCTCTTTCAGTGGTGTTCAACCTATGGCTCATGGACCCCTGGGGATCCACAGACTAAGATTTCCAAAGGGATCTGCAGAGCCATTTGAAATTTTTCAGGGGTCCACAAATGATGAAAAGGTTGAAAACCACTGGTTTAGTTAATGGCCACATGGAGTTGCTCCTCTTTGTTCTGCATCCCTCATCCAGCAAGAGTTGTGATCCAAGATGACTGGCAGTCAGACAGGTGGGTACCTTCCCCTTCCCACGGCAGGACCCCCATCTTATCTGGAACCTTCTTTTGATGAGCCTCCCAGTAGCCTTATCCCCTGCTCTGATGTCACTAGGGGGCCGCCGGCTCTTGTTCTGATTTGTTTTGCAGTGGGACCCAGAAGTCCCAACCAAGGATCAGGCCCCATTACGCTAGGTGCTGTATGCCCATGTAAAAAATAAAGTCCGGTTGGCTTCTTCCACATCCCGGGCCTTTAAGGGGCGATTCCTCCCGAATCTCCCTCCTCAAATTTAAGTCTAGCTCTCCATGAATGGGGGCAGCACTTCCAAAGACTGCCTCTCCCCCTCGATTAAATCTCCAGCCCTAACAAACGTCTCAGCCCGCCATCCCCTTCCGCGTTACGTTAAGGTAAGAAGGTGAAATTCTTGCCCTGTGCAGAGGGGCCAGCACACGGCCTGGGCACCACTGAAGTCCTGCTTCAGCCATCTGGGTGTCCAGGCCTTGTGGGGTTTCTGCGGTGATCAGGCCTCATGCTAGCTCCTCTGCCCAGAGGTAAGTTTCAAGCCCCCACAGGGAGAAATTTGGTGAGTGTTGCCTAGCAACTGTCGCTGCACAAATGACCTTCTTCTCTGAGAAGCAACCTGGCTTAACCCCCCCATACAAACTGTTGCCTCTTTAAGAGCCGGGGTGGAATGTGGGGCCTGTTGTCTCCTGGCATAGACATGGTTAAAAATCCACGACTGAACCCCAGTGCCTCCCCGTACAGTAATACGGGGAAGGTGAAATCTAGAGGGGCCTGGAATGTGGGAGAATCAATAGAGCCTTTGTTAGGGACCTGGTTGACCTGACAAAATGGCTCAGTCCTGCATGGGGTTTCCCTTCTCGGCACATTCCTGGTGCCAGATCTCCTAGCAACTGGCGTTCTCCACAGCGCAAGGGTGGGGAATGGATTTGGATGGGGCTTTTGTGCCTTACTGTATGGAGCGGAGGAGAGAGGTGGAGGGGAAGTGGAATGGTCTTAGTGACACCTCACCCTGCTTCCTGACAATACCATTGCTCATTCGCTTGGGGAAATCCCATTGGGATCCCAATACAGAGCCGTAGGCAGAGATTCCGTGTTCTTCTTATCACACGATCTCTATGCCAGGAGCATCGAGAAACTTTATCTGAGATCAGTGGGCATCATGCAAACGCATAGTAACAGACAGTCCTTGTTCCAAAGTGCTCAGAATCTAACTAGTCATGGCAGAGAAGCGGTGGGAGGGGAAACTGAGGCACAGAGTGATGATGTGACTTGCCAAACATCATGCTACAGGCTAGTGGCCAAGCTGGGACTAGAATGCAGGTTTCCTGGCTCCCACTGCCTCCTCTACTCCTGACCTTGTGCCCAGGGGGTCACCTGCTTGCTGTGCTTGTCTCCATTTTCCAAAGCTTGGAGGCTTCAGGCAGGCGGAGGGAGGGATGGCGGAGTGAGAGATTAAGACTGATGCTGCCCTAGTCCAGGCTCACTGAGATGAAACCTGGGGGAGCGCCGTAGTTTGTGGCCCAAGCGGCTCCACATTCAGAGGCCCACCCAGGAGTCACTCCTGGTCTAGGGGGGCTCAGGCTAAAGCAGCCCCATGTCTGAGACGCAGAATTTGATATGGATCAGGAGCTTAACTGGTCCCAGCTCTTGGGCACTGTACAGTGGAAATAAAGAGATCCCTTGGAACCTGGGACCCCCCAGGACACTCAATGTGCTTCCAGAATGGCTGGTGATTCAGTAGGAGGCGCTCTGCTCTCCATGTTAGCACTGACCACAGTGCCTGGAGTCACCTCCCGCAGGTGCTATGCTGCTGGGAGCAGTGTAAGTATCTCAGTCACAGGAGTTCTCCTCTCTGAGACAGAGCTGTCACTGATACCCCAGTGCTAGGGGGCGCAGCCCAGCAGGGTGCAGGGTGGGTGACTCAGTCTGGGGTGTTCTGCCTCTGAGTTCCTGCTGTGCCTAACATCCCAGTGAAGTGGTTTCCCCTCAGCTGAGAGCCATGTCCACCTGGACATCACAGCCACAGTGGGGATAGAGCTTAGAGTTCATGCTGCAAAAGCACACAGTGCTGGCACTTGGGCTAATGAGGAATCTCTGTTAGCAGTATAGAGACTATGCCACTCAGCTGAGGAGTTTAATCCCAGCCACATGCACACTAGCCAGTTCAGACCCGTACTGGCTTTAAGAAATGGGTGAATTAGGATGTAAATGGTTTTGGCTGGGGCCAGTAAATGATATTTTTATCACCCATGGAAGTTAAGGCTTCAAAGCCGAATTTTGGCAATAGGATCCAGACATCCTGCATGAGAGGCACAAGACCCCAGTATGTGCCCTCCTTTGCCTGAGAGAGAGCTATCCCTTTGCAGACTCAGCAGAGAGGGCATGTCTTTAGGGCATGAATGATGATCCACTTTGGGTGCTTTAACACAGGTCCTCAGGCCTGGCTTGCTGGAGGAACGCAGAGTCTCTTTCCCCGATTACTTGGAGAGATTTAATTCTAGACAAGTAAATCTTGGCTGAATTTCTCACCTCCACTAGATGGTGTGATCCATCCTTATCTGTAGCAGTCAGAGCAACAGCAAGCCTTATCTCTCTTGGCATGTGTGCCTGGGAACTGACCGAGTTTGCCCCCTCCCAAGGTTTCACACCTGGGGGCTGCTTTCTGAGACCTGTTGTTCACTCACCTTTCCAGCAGATGTCACTGAGTATTGCGATAGTGCCTAAAGGTGCCCTCTGAAATCGGATCACAATCTCAACAGACAAAGGAAGGATTATTAGTATCCCCCATTTTACAGACCGTGAATGGAGGAACCGCATGATGAAGTGACTTGCCCACATTCCTGCAGGGGATCTGTGGCAGAGCTGGAAATTAAACCTTGATCTCGTGCGTTCCAACCTAGCGCCTTAACTACAAAACCTCTCAGGCTAAGGTTTATTCGGGGCTAAGCAAGCCTGTAATAACCTGCGGCAGCGTTGCTGTAACCAGGTCAGGGTTACAGTTCTGCAGCAATCTGAGCTTTTCTGGAGGGTCCAACGTCTTTTTGGAGAACCTTGCTAAGCCCCACTTCATAAAGCTCCCATATTCCAGCCAGAAAGGAAGGCCTGTAGTTGGAGAACTAACCTAGTGGAGACCTGAGTTCAAGTCCCTGCTCTGCCACAAACTACCTGTGGGACCTTGGGCAAGTCACACAGCCTCTTAATTCCCAGTCTGTACAATGGGGGTGATAGCACTGCTCTGCTTCCCAGGTGTGTGGCAGGATATGGGATTGGGAGGTGCTCAGATACATATTGCAGCAGGGGCTTTATACCTATATCCAGAGATAGACAGAGCCCTTACCTTCTCTTGTGCAGAAACGGCTGCTTAGAGTGAACCGATGAGTGATAGGGATTGGAGTGTGCACAAACATGAAATAGGATGGAAGCACCTACAAGACGTTCTCCATTGTGCCCTAAACCAGCTTCTGCACTTCACCCCCCTAGATTGAGCAAATACACCCCATGTATTTGGCCCATTGGAAGAGTTTACATGAACGAGACTGGGAAGGCCTTGTGCCAATAAGCATCAGTGCAACTCGGGACAGGGGTCAATAGAACTAAGTGTGTGCATGGAGGAAGTCCTTGTTAGCATTCCCACTTCGGTTACACAACTGGCTTCTGTCCGGAGATCAGGGGAGGAACATGCTGAGACACGTGTAACTTTATAGGTGTAGATGTTAACATCTTTTCTTTTCAAACATCCCAGCAGCTCACCTGATTTACTGGCACAGCTATGTGTTCCGTGGGAGAGCAGGCATGTTGCCCTGCAAGCACACTGATGGAAGGGCTCATGCCTAGGCCCATGATGAGAAAGCGCTTGGACATGGTCCGTACTTTGCCTGGGGGCCTGGCTCAGAGAGTTTGGAAGATAAATTGCCTTATTTTGGCTTCAGACGCCTCCTGGCAGCCAGTGCATGTGCATGATGCATGGGCTGGGAGTGACTTGGGACAGGGTGTTTGCAGTGGGTTAGCAGCTGATTTAGAGGACTGTTAACTAACATGCACAGCACAGGCGTCAGGCTGCTAAAATCACAGTAAGCTACAGTTGGATGGACAATTCATTGTGAATCGTTTTTTTTGATCACCTTAGCAATTTCCTCTCTTGGTGGACAATTTGCAAAGTGGTGGCAGCTGCTACCAATCAGCACGACTCCCCACATGTTTGTGGGGGGTATTACAGTCCTGAGTCCACTATACATGTCTCTGATGCTCATCATGCATTTCCTGTACCAAGTAGCACTGTAATTAGAACTCCACGGGAAAGTCACCCCCGGGCAAATCTTAAACCCCATTGCAGCCCTACAAGGACTATACACCAAATAAGTCCTGCTTCAGCTTGTGGGGCTGGAGTGGGACTCGTCCATTGCATAGGCCCTTCTGTCTAGGTGAACGTCACCCTTTAGTGCAGATATTTAATTATACTGCCAGCTAGTTTAGGGTCAATCTTTAAGTTTTGTGGCCAAATAAAAACATCTCACAAAAGCCAATATTGGAATTTTCATGATTTTTATTCTAACTTTAATGGAAACAAGGTTTTTTTGCTTGTTCAGTTGAGTTAAAATGCCCCTGCCCCTCACCATTTGCAGCACCAACTTTGCTTCTGGTACTAGCTTGCGGGAGCCAGAGAGAGCAAATGACTAGAACCAGCGGTGAAACTCTCTTTTCTCCATTCACCCAGACCCAGAGTGAAATGAAACCATGAAAAGCGGGGGCTTAAAATCCTGAATGGTGCTTATATGCTGCAATTCTCCTTGTCTCCAACGAGCACAGCAGGAGCCAATGCACCTCACGAGCTGGCCGCAGGCTAGATGGAAAAATCCTTCCCTTTCGAAAAAAGGTAGGTCCAGATCCTCAGGTGGTGTAAATCAGCATACCGCCTCTCGAGTCAATGGAGCATCACCAGTGTTTACTACCTGTGGAACACAGGTCAGGAAGTGTGTGTGTGTGTGTGTCTGTGTGTGTATACATACCTGGCTATGAATATTTAATCCCTACTGTCTCCCAATGTACTTTTATATTTACTTTGAAAAAGGCAAATAAAAATACTCCCCTCAGCTATGCATACACAGACACAGAGAGACACAGACTATGCACACACACGCACAGAGACACACATACGCCCACAGATACACCCATAGGTGCACTCTCAGCTATGCACACAGAGACCTGTGCGCACCCACAGGCACACAATACCACACCCAACCCTGCAAGATTTTTCAGGTTTCTGTTGACTCCCTGCACTTGAGCTGTTCAGAAAGCAAAGCATTCTGACAGTCCTGGTAATTAATAATTACTGTGTTCCTTATTAAAATGTCAGCTTTGATACCCCCATTCCCAGTGGATGCCGGGAAGCAGGAGTCGGAGAGGAAGGGAGGAGTACTTTCCTTTGCCAGGCCTTGCCAACACTGACTGAATGGTTCAATCATTAAAAGGAATGGGGCTCCTTGTGCTTTCCCCTTGCACGGAGGGCCTGTCTGGAAAGGGGCCACTTACTGTTTTACAACTAAAATAACAAATTATTTCATAGTGAAGGGAAGCTGCTGAGAGCACTTTTCTGGCTGCAGCAGAGCCCTGAAGTCGGAGCAGGGAGTGTGGCTTTGACTGAGCTGTTTGGTGGTTCTTTTTTCTCCCTGACGGAGTTGCTGTGTGCTGCAGCGAACTCCGTATAGTAGAACAAGGCAGCCTGGCAGAGAAATGGACGGTGTCCTGCTCTTCTCTCCCAGTTGCGGGAACAGCTCTCCTGACTGGGACTCTCAGCGCCTGTTTCATGTGGGAATCTCGGTGCCTGGCTCAGGCAGTGTGGCTGGCTCAGGGGCCAGGGGGCAGTGGGGTGGGTGTATTTTGAAAGCCCTTTCCTTGGGGCTGGGCATGTTTGATGTCAAACGTTTCCTGGGTGAACGGCACACCTGGGTGAGCGCTACTGGGGGAAGAGGGTTGCGGAGCAACCTTCTGGGTGTAGGTGCAGGGAGGGGTGTCCAAGAAGCAGCTAGGGGAGACTTTTTTGAGGAAAAGGTGAGGAAGGGCAAGGCAACAAGAGGCGACAGGCCTGCTTGCCCCCACGTGCTCTCAGCCAGCCTGGCTTGGCAGTGGTCCTCTAGGTGTCTGGCTGAGGGGTTTACAAGAGCTAGGAGAAAACCCTGGGGACGCTGCCCCTTTCCAAGGACAGGTGGTGATGCTACTTGACAGGTGACCCTGCCAGGAGAGAACACAGGCTGTGGAGCGGCCTAGGCTGCCAGCAGGAGCACCTCAGACTCACCCCACAGGGGCTTGTAGGGAATTTTGTTGTAGTTTCACATGCAAACAACCCCCTCCAACCACAGTGCCCATCTCGCTGAAACCACCAAGCACCACAGCCAGCCCCACGGCAACAGCCTTTTCCCAACAGGGTCCCATAGCCCATCTCAGTCCATTCCCAGCTGTAGCATCTCCCACCCCCACTCCGAACAAGGTGCATTTCCAGTGGATGGTGTGCATGGTTCTCGCCAGCCATCCCTCCAGCAGCTGGGGGCAGACCATCCCCGCGCCTACCTTTCTGCTGCCTTCCCTCGGCGAGCCGAGTAGAAACACGGCCGTGGTTAGTGATGGACAATAAGGAGCTCTCGGTATGAGGGTGGATTAGGAACTCCTTTGTCCAGGAAATGAGGCCTTGCATTTTCCGCTGATGTTCACTCCCCTGCATTCAGGCACCAACAGGCTCCATGTGTGAGGGTGACGGTTGTGCCCCATATAAGGGCCTCTCTTATGAACAGCCGTTTACACTCTGGCTCCTGATGTCCCACTGCAACCAAAGATGGGGCTGGTTTCCTTTGCTCCCCAGGAAGCATCAGTTGCCATCTGGGAGTGCACCATGGGGCAGCACCCAGAGGGGCTTCTGGGCAGGGCGATTCAATCTTCACAGGTCCCTGGCCTCTTTGCAACAGGACCAGTCAACCACAGGCCAGAACTCAGCTGGCGTGAACCAGCATCACTTCAGTGGAACTGCCCCAGAGTCTGGCTGTGCATTGGAGAGCGGTGCTCAGCCCCAGGCTAGAGGCCACAAGCTGTAAGAACCAGCCCAGCATCTGAAAGGGCACATAGCAGCTAGGTTCGGCCCCTAATCTGCTGATTTTGTCCACTTTCTGAGGCAAAAAGTTGTCCCAATACACTTCAAGAACTTAATGACAATTTTGTGTTTTGCCGTATGATGTCTCGCACAGCTGTCTGGGGAGTTAAACTCCCCCCTTACTGCCAGGTCTTGTATTTTGGATATTTCTGTTATTTGTTCTACAAATGCCTCATCCACTTCCTCCTCCTGGTTTGTGGCCTGTAGCAGACCCCCGACCATGACATCAGTCCTATTTTTTCCCCTTTCTTATTTACCCAGAGACTTTCAACTGGCCTGCCTTCCGCCTCCTTCTGGCCCTTGGATCAAGAGTCTCTATTTCCGATGTACTGTAGAACCTCAGAGTGGGAATGGAGATTGTTCGTAGCTCTGAAATGTTCGCAACTCTGAACTAAACATTATGGGTGTTAAGTCAATTGAGCAGGGACTTAGCACAGCTTTGAAACTTTGCTATGCAGAATTAAAATGCAGCTTTCCCTTTATTTTGTTAGTGGGTTACGTTTACCCAGCACTGTACTGGACTTGCTTTTATTTTTTTGGTCTGTGCTGCTGCCTGATTGCAAACTTCCAATTCCAACTGAGGTGTGGGGCAGACTGGTCAGCTCGTAACTCTGGTGTTCGTAACTCTGAGGTTCTACTCTAGAGTACAACACTTCCTCTCTTTTTTTCCTGCCTCTCCTTCCTGAACAAGCTGTACCAATATTCCCATCCCAGGTCTTCTCTGATGCAAGTTTAGTCATAATTTACCTTAAGTGCTAATACTCCCAGTTCCTCCTGGTTATTCCCCATACTCCTTGTATTTGTGCAGAGAGTGGAGTCCCTGATTTCCCTCTTGGTGCTCCTAGGACCCTGTTGTAATCGTCCATGTCCCCACCAACATCTACTCCTCTGTCAAGGGAAGCCTTTTCTTGATTTCCTGTGGACCTTTGTCACTTGCCCCCTTTGAACCTAGTTTAAAGCCCCCTCCCCAAGTTGGTCTGTGAAGATGCTCTCTCTCCCCCTTCATGTTCAGGGGACCCCATCCATTCCTGGCAGTCCTCCTCCCCAGAACAGCATCCCCCATGGTCAAGAAAGCCAAAGACTCTCCTGTTGCCACCATCTGCACCACCACACATGCCCTTGCCTGGACCCTTACCCTCAACGGCGAGGATGGGCGAGACACAGGTTTTGTGTAACACCTAGCGGTGTCTCACTTCGGACTGGGCAATACTGCAGTCATAATATTAAAGAACAACAATTACTCATCAGAATTAGTCAGAAAACAGACCTGTTCCATCTCGCCAAATGTGCTTGCTTCTGTGACATTTTTGGCCCATTCTGGAGGTCTCCCCCCAAACACCACTTCCAAGGAGTTTACGGTTTTGTTATCAGTATTTCGCATCCACCTGCCCCTCCTGCAGACAAGGCCAGAATGATCCCACTCAATACTAACCCGACAGGAAATACCTATCAGCTGGCATCAAAGGGAAAAAGGTTTTGGAGTCCCTCTGGCACCGTGGCCACAGCCAGAATACCCCTTCCAAGACAGATTTCTGCTTCCAGCTGCCAGCCCAGTGGAGAGAAGGGGTTCCACACTGGCCAGGCTGGTTCTATCTGTCATCAGTGGAGCAGACACTGTGTTGGGAAGTGTCATGGACTCACAGGTTGTGCCCACTCTTGGCACTGTACGGTCCCTGGGGGTAACCCCCTTCAGTGTGATAGCCCTTCTCGGGGTCCACTCTCTCCTGGGGGTTAAGCCCCTCCGCCTCCTGGAGTTGCACCTCTCTGAGCCTTAGCACGTCTGTCTCTGCCATGGGCCCCCTCAGGGAATCCACTTGCTCTGGAGTCCTGGGGCCTCCACTCCCAGAAGGAATAATGCAACCCTGTTCTCTAGACCAGAGCGACTCTGTCAGCGTGAAACAGGAGAGTTTATTGAGTGTCTGAACACAGCATAGAAAACTCTCAGGGCCCTCATGCCTGGCCTCCCTCAGCACAGCACATCCAAGTCTCCCTTGCATCCAGCCCCAACCCCCACCTCTGTCCATTGTCTTCTCTCCAGGTAAACAGAGTTGCCTGGGTCTCCTCTCCTCTCAGCCTGTCCTCTTCTGTGCTTTGTTCCCCTCTGGCTGGAACTGGCTGGTCAGGTCACCGGGATCCTCTCTCCGCCTCCCATTGTCGTCTCACTGTCCAGAACCATCTGTGACTCCTGAGTTGGATCACCAGGTCACCAGTCGCTGGGGTATCCATTCTCCAGGCCATTGGCTGTGGTCTCAAGTTCCATCGCTGGTCCTCTGTAAAAACAAACTCCCTCTCCCATCACCTCATTAAACCAGTAACACCCAGGGAAACAGAGTCCCACCCCCTCAGCATGCAACTCTTGAAAAAACCAAGAAAACACAAGAAAATCCCCCACGTCATCACAGGAAGCTGGGCCATGGCCAGCTTTGGGTGAGAGGGTGGAGAAAACTTGACTTTCCAAATGTCATCAGTGGCCCAGGTGATAATCAGAGCATTATTCAGGCTGCAGGAGACAGCTGCTGATAAAGGACAGAACCCAAACTGACGGGGCCTGGCTGGGATACAGCCATGAAAGGGCATGTGTTTGTGATCCCGGCATTGCAGCAGAGAAAGGGGCAGTTCCTGAGCCACTGCCCCTTCCATGGCAGTCACTGGCCTAATAAAGCAGTGTGGTCAGGAGGGCTGAGCACAGCGCCAGGGTCAGGAGGGCCTGGGATCTGCCAGAGATGCACGGTATGTTCACTTTCCCTATATTTAAAAAGGGGACATTAATACTTAGCCTCCTGCTTCCAGGGTGCTGTGAGTATTAATTAACATCTGTATTGAGTCTGAACCTCAAAAAGCAATAGCATCTTATATTCCTCTAGTGCCCTCCTCTCTGAGCGATAATAGTTTCAGTAATCACTGAAATGCAGCCACTTCTGGGGTTCAGTGTGGCAGCCATTTAGCAGCATGCAGTGACTGCATGAAGACAACCAGTGATAAAGAACACTGTGTCCAACTGAAGCTGGAAATGGGCCAGGACAGCGGTACAAAGAGCCAGATGATGCTTGTGACAAGTGCTACAGGGTCCACAAGAGGAGAGGATCTCTGAACTTTGCTTCTCATTGATGGCTGCGCAGAAAGGATGGCTGTGTTACACACTGTGTGTTCTCCATAGATTGCCTATCGCCCCATGATACACTGGGGTCAGCAGAGGCACTCAAGGAACACAAGGGACCTGCTGGCAGGACATTCTCCAGGTGGACTCCTCAATTCTGGAGCTCACTCGCCTCTCGGTCTGCCAGAGCCCAGAGTTCTTAGCCCGCCAGGCATGCTGCAGACCAGGGCCACCCAGAGGGGGGGGACAAGTGGGGCAATTTGCCCCGGGCCCCACAGAGGCTCCCGGGGGCCCTGGAAAACTCTTGCGGGGCCCAGGCCCCCGGAGCATCTTTGGTGGCAATTCGGCACCGGGGGGTCCTTCTGTTCTGGGAATTCTCTGGGCGGCCCTGCTGCAGATCCAATCTTCCTTCCGTCTTTGGCCTGGTCCTCATGAGGAAGAAAGAAGGGTGCATTTAACATATGCAAACCCTTGTGTGGACAGGGGAACTTGACCAGGGGTTAGCAGGTTAGGAGCATTTACGGATTATCTCCCCCAGCAAAAGTGTTCAGAACACCCCTCTCCACCTCATGCAGACGTGGCCCCTGAGGATGCCGTGGGCTGGGATAAATATATGTATGGGCAGTGTGTTATGTTTGACGGATGGGACACTCACCTGTAGCACTGGCTGGCGCCTGTAAAAATGAAACAAATGGAGAAAGAAATAGAGATGCAGCCAAGACCCATGGGTAGTTCGTGCTTCTATCAGCTCCACAGAGCCCTTGCCACACTGAATCAGGCTCCCAGCACCTGTCTGTCACCAACTGCCCACTTGTACCCCTGAAGAAGTGTCTCCAGTGCTGTGGATTCATTTATAGCCCATACAGCAGGAGCTGGCTTGTGTGGACACAGTGTCTCCTTCACAGGCCACTGACAGGTGTCAGATTTACTAGCTACTAGCCAGGGGTGTTTATGGTTGGGAGGAATGTTCGCTCCAAGCATGTGATGAATTTACAGCGTGCCAGCAAGTGGCTTTATTTCCAGCCCCTCTGTCAATGAATTCATCAAGACATGCAAAGTGACATCTGCAGCCCTTGGAAGTGGGTTTTTGAGGCGCATGTGTGTGTGGGTGGGGGGTTGTCAGAGCCAGCTGGAGGCATGTTAGCGTGAAAAGGACATTGCAAAAATCCTGCTTAACTGCCGTCTCTGCCGTTCCCAGGAGGGCCCAAGCAGTGCGGTTTTAAGTAACGCAAGGATTTCAGTCCAGCCCTTTCCTCTCGAATGGGCTTTTGGAGCTGGCATTTCTGGGAGCTGGTTTGAATTAGGTGAAATTAGCGAAGCAGGGCAAAGAACACTTTTATCCAGCTTACGCCATATTCACTAGCGTTCCCTTTTACAAGAACCTGGGATTTCCCCCTCCCCCTGAAGACCCTCCCCACTCAGAGGGAGACCTTTGGCCGAATTAGAAATCACACAAATCATGTTTTTGTTTTTGCTTTTTTTCGGTGAATTCCTCACTGCAGAGGCCTGCTTGTTTGTGGAGAGGAGAATGGGCACCACTCAAAACAGAACTGGTCTTTTAGCTAGAAAATCCATCTGCCTATGGACCATAACATATGTCAAGCAAAGAAAATGCAACTATAAATCTGTATGTAAGGCCTGATCCATAGCCCATTGAAGTCAAAGGAAAGACCCAAATCAGGTCCTTAAAGGAGGGACTGTCACCAGGTGAAACTGAGGCATAAGCCGGAGCAGCAGTGAGAACTGATGGCTCTGTGCTGTGATACGCCTTGTGGAGGGGCTGGGTAAGCTGCCTCAGGCCTGTGTAGGAATACAGGGGATAATGTTTGTTCTGTAACACTGGCACTCTGGAGAGGGCGGCTCCTGTGATTATCTCTTTAATGCGACTGGCAAGGTTGGATTTGCGCTCCCTCCAGACAACACCCTCGTGCAGTGGAGCCCAGCACCTCTGCTCTGAGGCTCCATGGAATGGACCCTGCCCCAAGTGTCCCTGGGATGCGGGGAACAGGGGGCAGGCAGCCTCTCTCACTGCTCTTGCAAGCTGGGCAGAGATCACATGCCGTGTATGGAGCATGAGCAGCACAACCAGGCCGGAGTGAATGTGCAGCTGGCTTCCCGATGCCGAGGCAAATGTGAGCTTCTCAGGACTCCTCTCTGCTGGTCTCAGCCTAAACCCGTGGTTCTCCACCAGGGGTACGGGACTCTCCGGCACATCTCCCTCTCTTCCTGGCATCCCTGGCCCCAGAGGTGGGTCCCTGCTCTGACCAGGGCATCGCTGAATTGGCAGGACCGTGGCTTTATGTCGCAGCTGAATGGCACCTCCTCCAGCAGTGCAGCGCCCCGTGAGGACTCCCTCCAAGGGGGGAGTGTCCCCCTGGGAGCTCCGCCACCCCTTTCTCTGGAGCACAGCACCCCCTAGCTATACACTGTGGCATGGGGTCAACACCCCCATCCCACTCTCTGCAGCACAGCACCTCTTAGCCCCGCACTGCGGTATTGGTGCTACTATGGACTGAAGGGATAGTTCCCTCCCCACCCTGAGCCCACCCTGCTCCCTGCAGGGCAGTGCCGCCTAGTGCTGCAGTGAGTCATTTACCTCCCTCTGGGCTTTCACGCCTTCATTTTCTCTTTCCTTCATTTTCTTGTTGTACTTACCGTTATGTTTCTCTCTCTCTCTCTGCACCTCCTTCTTTGTCTTGCTCACCTTCTTCCCTTTCCAGTTTCAGCGCTTCTCCTTTTGCATCGGTCTCCTCTCGGGCTGGTTGGTGTGCTGGAGCCCAACCGCTGAGAAGCCAGCCTGCTCTGACTGCCCGGCCTGCGTGCAAGGAGCACCGCTCCGCTCTGCAGCGGGATCTCTCCAATACGTCTCCCTCCAGGAAGAAGCCGAAAATTAATATCCTGTCCTGGAAAAAGAGGATTAGAGATTATCAGCCATTGCAAAATTACACTGCGGCGTGGAGCTGGGATCAAAGGCAGGTAAATGCCCACGCTGCATTTCTGAATGGGGAAGTCACCTTGGATGAGCCTGGCCCGTCTCAGGTTACCCAGTGTCCACCACTGACAAGGAGAACAAGCAGGTGTCTCCTCCCCACCTGATGCTCATGCCAAGGGGCCGGGTGCCCTCAATGGGCAGGACTTCACAGGGACCCCTCAGGGGCAGGACTGGTGCTGTCACTGCACTGGCCTTGGAGAAGCAGGGCTGCCCTCCCCCCTGGGCCTCCTGGAAGACTGTGAGACCTCGGCTTCCCTCAAGGGGTCCCTGGAGTGACACTGAGAGAGGCAGGATGGAGCAGTGCTTAGACCTGGGTTCAATTCCTAACTCTGCCAAAGACTCCCCCTGGGACCTTGGGGTCCCTGGGCCTCAGTTCCCTGCCCACAGAATGGGGCTAAAAGAGCCCTGTCCTTCTGTGACAAACTGGGACTGTTCTTAATGTTTGCTCTGAACACTGTGTTGGTGCCTCAGTGTCCCCTAGGCAGTTCTTAAATATCTTGGTGGTGGGATAAGGGTGTGTGATTGCTACACAGGAAGGGGCCAATGCCCCTAAATGCCGGGCACTCTGCCTCCTAGCAACTGATGGCCTGGGTCCCTCCTCTGCAAAGGTCCCAGCTGAAAGTGTTGGAGACAAAGGGATCAGGTGACCTCCTGGCCCGGGAAAGGAGCTGAGCAGAGAGGAGGGGCTGGAGGGAGGTTAGTCTGGAGCTGCCTGGGGACAAGGAGTGAAGTGCAGACCTAGGGGTCTGGCTCACTGCCCCCCAGAATGGACCCGGCCGAGGGGTCTGGTTCGCTGTATCTACAAGCTCTGTTTTAGACTCTGTTCCTGTCATCGAATAAACCTCTGTTTTGCTGGCTGAGAGTCACGTCTGACTGCAAAGTGGGGGTGCAGAACCCTGTGGCTTCCCCAGGACCCCGCCTGGGTGGGCTCGCTGTGGGAAGCCCACGGAGGGGCAGAGGATGCTGAATGCTCCAAGGAGAGACCCAGGAGGTGAAGACGTGTGAGCTTCTTGCCCTGAACAAGTCTGCTCCAAGGGAGAGGAGGCTCCCCAAAGTCCTGACTGGCTTAGTGGGGAGCAGTTCCAGAGCATCGCCCGGGGACTCCGTGACACCTTCCTCACGGGGGGCTGCAAGGGTAAACACGACCAAGACTGTGTGATGCACAGAGGGGCCATTTGAGTAGCAAGGGGCGCAGCTGACAGCCGGGTGCCCTGCTATTCCCCGGCTGAGGGAGCCCTGGTGCTGCACAGGTGGCCTAAGCAAACTGGAGAGCCCTAGGGGAATCCTAGATTGAGGAGCATGGGCTGGGCAGTCCATTGCTTTGCCAGCCCACCCTGTGTAGGTGTGAAATTGCTCACACATTGAGATCACTTCACCCATCAATGATTATGCAGCCACCTCTTCGGTGAGACTAGGAAGCTGTTTATCAGCAACACTAGGCAAAAATGAAGATCCGTCAAAGGAGGAGCTGAGAAAGGTGCAACAAATCTGCTAAAATAATAAACTCGCCGGGTCCAGCAATCTGAAATGAAATAGAAATACATCCGAGGCGATAACAGACTTCAGGCACCAACTGTCCCCAGTGGGACCTTAACAGAATTTCCCACGCTGGCTGCATTTGGGCATGTCCCTGCCTGCACCCCAATCTGAGCTTCCAAATGCGAACGTCCAGTTGAGCCCCTGGTGTTTGAAGACTGGGCCCTGAATGAGGCTGTTTGTGTGCACCCATCAACCCAGGCCTCCGAAAGCAGCAACGCTTGTTGGGATCAGTCAGCGCAGAAGGAGACAGGCCAGTGATGGAATAGCGTGTTGGTGCAAGGAGGTGATCTGTCTGTTTAACGGTTCGCAGTGTTTGCACGGTTTGGGGGATGCTACGTAGCAGGTAGTGTGAGCTGCAACAGGCCCATCTTTCGTCCCCATTGTTCTATCACATGTCCCGCTCCAAAGGGAGCAATGGGGAGAGATTCAGGCTGGGTTCGTTTGTCGTTATGAATTAAGATATTTATGAACAGCTGCCTCTGCATAGGCAGCTCCCACCTGGCTCCGTGCTGGAAAGGAGGCCTTGGAAACGTTAGGTGATTGCAGATTTTCCATTCATATGTCTATAGAAGGCGATACAGCTGCCAAAATAAACACGACCCTTCCCTTTCCCAAAATGTCCTCCAGGAATTGTAAAGGATGCTGGGGAAAGAACTCCAGCCAGGATCCCATACGCTTTCTTTGGGAGGTGGTGGGGGAGATGCATACAAACCCGCCCCCCAAAGCTGAGTGAAGCACGCCTTCTGAACATGATTTTCTGACAAGTGCCGAAGGAACTGGGAGCCTGAGCTCTCCTTGTGCGGACCCGCCACAGAAAAACAACCACAGCAAAGCGCTTTCTAGCCACTGAGTAATGTGAACTTTCCCCCCAGCAGACTTACAGCTGCTCTGCTCCCTGCTGGGATTCACTCTTTGCCGGGAGCAAGTCACCGTGGTTAGAGGCTCTGCTGCCCTAGTGGTGTGTTAGGATGGGGGACTGGGAAATCAAGCTCCTTTCAGGAGGGCTGCAGCATCTGAGGGGGACAGGAGGGCCCAGACTGCAGTCCTGAGGTCTGTGACAGACATATGGCTCTCCAGAGCAGGACAGAAGGGGGCCTTTCATCTCCTTAGTAAGAAGATGTGTAGTCTAGTGACCACAGCAGAAGGGCTGGGAGTCTGGACTCCTGGGTTGTATTCACAGCTCCAAGAGGGAGTGGGGTCTAGTGGGTCGGGTTGGGTTGGGCTGGGGGGGCACAGCTGGGAGTCAGGACTGTGGTTTCTGTTCCCAGCTCCGAGATGGTCTAGTGGCTAAGGCAGTGGGATGCAGAAGACTTGCTGCCTGTCCTTAAGCAAGTTTATTCTGTGCCTCAGCTCCCCTCTGGAAAATGGGGGTGATCCTTCCTGGCAGCAGTGGGGTTGGCAGGATAAAACCCACTAACGATGGTGAGACAATCGCATGCTGCAGTGATGAAGGGCAGGTGAGTGCTTACAGAGAGAGGAGCTCCGGTAGTCTGGCAGCTCTCCAAGGGCCCCCTGTATGGACAGGCCCAGCTCTCTGGCTGACAGGCAGAATCCCCTCTGGATCTCACACCTTCCCTAGCACGTGCTATTTCACCTTCTCCCTGCCATGATGTGACACTCTTGATTTATTTCCCTTAATAAATGCAGAGAAAAATAACACTCTTGCTCTCAGGAATGCCAGATTTCAAGGCGCTCTGGTGTAAATACATCCCCTATCCCCACCATTGCTACAGCTTCCTACTAGCCACTTTGTACTGCAGCCAGAGAAGAATTTCAGACCTTGGTCCAGATGCTCAGCTGGTGTAAATTGGCACAGCTCCACTGCAATCAACAGAGAGAGCTCCACCAATTCCCAACAGCTGTGGAGCCAGGGCAGAGCTTTTAAAGCCAGAAGGAACCATAACACCCAGCTAGTCTGACCTCCTGCCTAGCCCAACCCAGGGAACTCCACACAGTTCCTGCCAGGGAGGGAATTACTCTTTCCTCCTGTGTGAGGGACGTGAATAAGCGCTAACTTGCAGCTGAACCAGAGTGAATCTTCTAAGATGGTTCTCTGGGCTCAAGTCAGCGGCTCCAAGCGCAGGAGAATCCACCACAGCCCCGGTAAGCTGTTCCAGGCCCTTGCGGCCCCAAAAGTTCCTTCTTGTTTGGTGACAATGCAAGTGACTTGTGGTCACCATTTGCACCGGGAAGCCATTTCCAGTCACGAAGTATTAAGTTGTTTGCTAGCTGAGCAATGGGACTTTGGCTCTTAAATCATTGAGACGCTTTTAAAAATGTTTCTCCCTCAGAACTTTCCGAGGTGTGTGTGACGTGAAGTGATTCTCTCCACACATGCCCAGCTGCTGCCCCTCCATCCCCGCCAGTTCTCTGCCTGTGGGGGGTGATCGTCTGGGCTTCCTTGGGCTGGGATCCTGCAGTCTCATTTCGGTTGTTGGATTCAGAGGATGGGTGCTGGCCTGCGCTATCCAGCGGTCAGCCTAGATGGCCTGGTCCCTTCTGGCCTTCAGCTCCATGACCCTTGGACAAAGTGGTTGCTTGATTCTGTTTAGTCAGCCACGGAAAGATACCCCAAAGTGAGTTCACACTGGGCAGTGCCTTACTTTGGGCTGGACTGGGATGTAGTGCAGCATTCTCCTCTGGGTGGGGAGTGGGGCTGCACCTGTGCCCACATGCTGTGCTGGGTGGGATCAGCAAGGCAGGGCTATGGAAAGCAGCCACAAAAGGCAGCATGTGAAGGAAGGCCAGTCTCATGGGTTAAGCATTGGGCTGGCCTGGGACTGGGGTGGCCTGGACTTAAGCCCTGGTTCGGCCACTGACGTGCCTTGTGACCAGCCCCTGCCTCAGTTCCTTGTCTGTGAAGTGGGAATAATCTTTGGCATGGGAAGAAGCTGGTCAGAGCCATAGAGAGAGGTAGAAAGTGGCAGCCGGTGAGTGGTCTGAGCACTGAGCTGGGAGCCAGGAACTCCTGTGTTTTCATCCTAATGTTGCTTTGTGGTGTGGCCTTGGACAGGTCATGAGAGAAGTGCTCCATGCCTGAGTTTCCCCACTGGGAACATGGTTGCGGTGATGCTTTCCTGCTTGCCTGACAGCGAGGCTGGGGGCTAGTTGCATTAGTGTCTGTAATGTGCTTTGAAGATGAAAACATTTAAGTCTTATTATAACTGGCTGCTGGAGGCTGGGTGGACTCAGCCCTGTGCTGGGGTTTTGTCTGAGATGCCGTGTGCCTTCCGGAGCTCCCACTGCACAGGATACGGCACTAGGCTCCCACCCTGCAAGGGGTGCAGCAGGTAACCCCACACCTTTGCCAGGGCTGCAATCCCACCCGGCCTTAAGTTGTGGGGGGTCCTCTGGCTCCATTCTCCCTCCTGACTCTGCTCCCAGGAGCTTGCACTTTATTCTTGCAGTGCTCCGGGGGAGGTCCCCTAAAAGGAATGGCTGTAGGTTGTTGGGTGAGGGTGGGAGGTATTAAGGGTGCAAAACAAGATGCAGTAGTAGATTGGGGCATCCGTCCCAGCCATCAAAGGTCCCTGCCCTGGTTGCAGGCCCAGCTCTGGCTGCAGAGTCTGATTTTATTCCAGAGCTGCTTTTTCAAATCGCAGGATCTCATGTGTTAACCGAGGAAAAATGCCAGTGCTCTGCTCTGGATGCATCCGGTCAGGCCAGATCTCTCCTGCGTTCCTGGGGAGGGACCCAGCCCGCTCACCTGCTGCTTGGGAGGGGTGCCCCACCCCAGGTGGGTATGGGTGGGAGGGCAAGGGGGGATGCTGAATCGAGCACTTTGTGCTTGCTGACAAGGCCAAGAATTCAGAATGAGCAGAAACATTTTCAGCTCTTGGCTGCCCGGCCAAAACTCACAGTCCCTTCCTACGCGGCCTTAAGTTTTTCCTGCTGAGCACTAATTGGTTGTTTGCAGAGCCCAATTATCCCCCTTATAGAAACATGGAGCCGATATTCCAAGCGCATAAGTTTGATTACGTCTGTGACCCACGGAAATTAAGTGAATGTTTTTTCACCGCTAGATTTATTATTCAATTTCTTTTGTGAGTGGCAGGAATGGCTGGAACATGGGTCTGAGGGGGTGGCACATCAGTCCAGGACAGGTCCCCTGAAAACTTCAACGCAATCTTTGCTGGGCCAGCTCTGCTCTCTATGGTTGTCCTGTATGGTTGAGTGAGGCATAGGCACATAGGAGCTGCCAGCCTAGATCAGACCTGGATCCATCTAGCCCAGTATTGACAGTGGCCAGCCCCTGAATGCTTGAGGGAGATCCCAGAACACTGCTGTAGAAGATGTGGGATAATCTGCCCTGCAAATTTCATCTCCTCCTGCTCTCTAATAACTGGAGACTGGCTTAAGCCTTGCACATGGTGGGGCCTGAAGGTTGCTGTTCATTTCTTCCCTGTCCACAGCCAGTGCTGCATGGCGGGATGTACCTCTGCAGTAAAGGCCTGGGAGGCATCAGGAGTGCAGTGGAGTCTCGGGTCTGATGGCAGAGCTCAGCTGCCGGGGAGAAGGCTAAAGGAAGCAGGACGATGCAGGGGCAGAACCTGGGGATGGGGAACGGGGGCAGCTTTGCAGAGATGATGATGCTGGCATAGAAGAGCCTAGAAAAACTAGAGCAAAATCTGATCTCTGAGCTAAGCACAATTGAGCTTGGTAGTTAGGGGTGTGGGGAGCATCTCGGGAACACTGAGGTCTGGCTTCTTTGGGGAACAGCACACTGGAATATCCGGGGGCTGCGCATCGGAACAGAGGGGCACTGGCAGAGCTGTTTGTGAAGAGAACGTGCTGTGCTGCCATGTTTATGGGTCCAGCCCACACTCTGTCTCTCAACAAATTCACTAGGTTTGTTAAACTAATCCCAGCCCATTCACGCTGAGCAGCAGGTGGAAAGCTCAGACCAGCCCCAGGAGCTGCACCATCACAGCAGCCTGGTCCAGGACAAGGTTCTCCGCTTCCCTGTGCAACCGGCTGGGAGACACAGGGACTCAAAGGGGCTTTTCGCAGCAAATCCCTGGAGGAAGCGAGTGTGTGTGTGTGTGTGTGTGTGTATGTGTGTATGTGTGTATGTGTGTGGAGTGGGCTGTCCTTAGCAGTGTGTGGTGGGCCATGTCCCCCACTGCTGCCAGACCTCCCTGGCCTGCCAGCTGGGCAGTGGCCTGGGGTACTCCAGCATCCCACAGGATCTGTGATGCAGAGGGCTCCTTATCCTCATGAGCCTGGACGAGCCCTTTGGCACCAGGTAATCCAGGGCAGCGAGCAGGATATTTAGTGTCTGGTCTGTTACAAGCGATATTGGACTCTGGCCATTTATCCTCTTCCCAAGGATGGACGGTCAGCTGTGGGGAGCCCAGCTCCTCTGTCTGGCACAGCCTCAGCACCACACAATGTGTAAACTGCTAAAGGTGAGAGGCAAGGGGCCAGTAAATCCTGGGTTAAGCTCGGTTTCCATTTTCCAGTAGGGAATGGGAGCATTTCTCACACTCTTCTGCCACCCACCAGGCTGCTGGCACGTCCCGAGCTCGGCCACCCTGGGAGAAATGCGCAGCCCTGGCAGGCAGATCGTGCTCTTCAGAGCAGGTCAGAGCTGAGATGCTTTATGCGTCTAGGGAGAGCCGGACGGTGAAGGCTAGGGCCTGTGTGGAAACTGTTGTGGGAGGTACAGATGTGTGCCATTACACAAGGGGCCACTGTGCACTCGTGCAGACTTGCACCACTCCCCATGCAATCACATTGCTAGGCGCACACTGAACTCCACTGTGTTTCACCCTCCACCACCTATGCTCCTGCAGCTGTGCGCACACAACTCATCTATGCTGCACACCTTTGTGCACGTCACACGTGCTCGCAAATACCTAGCACACTCATCCCCACAGACTGGTATTGCACAACTACACTCGCACTACTGGTTCTCATGCACTCTCACCATGGGTGTGTGCACACGTCTGTGCACCGAGGGGGCTTACTGCGACAGTGCAGTGGATTTCCTGCTGCTCTGCACCCTGCGCCAAGCTCCAGCTTTCAGAGACAGGTACACAAACGTTACTGGCAGCAGGTGGTGGCTGCATGGCCCTCATTTACCTGAGAAACAAAGGGAGCAAACAGTGCTGCTGGGCTCAGCAGGGCACGGTTTGCAGTGGGACAGTTTGAAATCCCCCCTCCTGGGGTTGATGGCAATGCTGGAGCGTGCAGACAGCACAGGGAGCTCTCTCTGTTCCCCTTCGGAAGGGTTTGCTTGGGAGTATTTTAATGTTGGCTCCCCCTGCATCTTGGGGGCTCAGGTCTTGGAACAAAGATACGACCCTGAGTGTAAAGTGCCACCATCCTGCTCTGGCAGTGGTTCACGGCCACTTTGCCCCGCTGTCAATGGCTGCAGCAGGTGCTGAGCAATGGAGTCGAGCCACATATCCCCCTGGCCACACGGGCCGATCCCTCCCCTGCCCAAAAGGTGCCTGGAGAGAGAGTTCCCTCCGGGAGAGCCTGACAGTGGACAGGGCTGGAGCAGTCATTTGCCTTTCCTGGCAGGCAGCTGTTTGTGCAGTTAATGTGAGGGACTTTGGAAAGCGCAGGGCCTGTGAGCACAAATCCCACTGGGCTAAGCTACGCTGTTCATGGGGAGCCTGAGGCCTGGTATGCCGCTGCTTTTAAAACCCAAAAGGCCTAGGGTAGAGCACACCCGGCGCTAGCTGGCCTGGCATCACGCACCCCGATGCTCTTCACTTGCATGACATTTCCTGTAAGAGGCAATCTGCATTGCTGACCCCAAGTGTGCGAAATTATCACTCACCCCCCAGTCATGGGACTGCCTCATATTAAGGAAATCTCATGGCTTTGCAGCCAGCCTGGTTCCTTTTGTTTGCCTCTTGCTTTCTAAGCCATTGGGCATCACCTTTACCAGCTACTCTCCATAAGCACAAAGTTTACCACTTACTGCAAATGCAAGCTTAGATTCTTCCAGGGCCTCCTGCCTCCAGGAGCTGGCTGCTAAGAGAAACAGCAAATATCACGATGCTCGGCCACAGTGGAGAATGGCGCAGGCAGCTGCTACGTGCCAGGTGTAAGGAGGCACGCTGCAGACACCGTTTGTACTGCACAGCAAGAGTTTCTACTGCTCCTAGAAAACCCAGGATCAGTGTTGCAGATTCTTAAGTGCCACCAACTAGTGGCTTATCTATTCACTCACTCTGTGCATGTGTACGGACACCTCAATCCACCAGCTAGGGCAATAAGGGAGAAATCACCCTTCTCTCCAGCGATGGTGCAGCAGAAGAGAGATGGGGCCAGAACTCCATACGCCACAGGCAACTTGTTGCTAGCGGCTCCAACGTGTGTGCTTGTCTCCGGGCACCAAAGAGCCAATGGCAGTGTGAACCAGCTCTGTGCACCAGCACAGGAAGGGAAAGAGATTTGTTTGTTGTTTCGGACCTTTTTAATTTAAAGGAAAATCAGTCTCACAAGCTGCCAGGCCTTCAGGAGAAGTGTTTGGAGAATTGTGCTCCTGATTAAAGACGTGCTGCTCCGAGCAGCTGTTTGCTGGCCTCGCTCCGCTGCATGCCAAGCCGGCTTTCCACAAACCAGCTCCTGAGCCTGCGGAGGAAGCACAGCTGAAGGCACCTTCGGTCGGCAGAGGGCGGAAGGCTCTGTTTACTCAAAGGCTCCATTTAATCAGCTACGCTTTTGAAAAGTGGAAAATTGTGTTGCTGAGTGAATGGAAAGTATCTCTTTGGATTGTTGTAACAAAAGGGGATGCAAGATGCCCCAACTGACATCCAGCAGAACTGAACCCCCATCCCACTGCCCTGCTACCACCCCCAAATGCCGATCTAACCCTCATCACACAGCTGCAACGTTCTTACTGTAGCTTATGTGCATTATGCTAGCGCTTAGGAGCCCAGTCATGGGTCAGGACCCCCAGGTGCCAGGCACAGTACAAACTCAGAACAGCAAACAGTCCCTGCCCAAAGAGCTTCCAAGCAAAGTGTTTGCCCGAGATCCCAGCCTGGGGCGTGTGTTTTAGATACTGAGCTGTTTGGGCCCAAGCTGGAGATTAAAATAAACATCCACACTGATTTGCAGCAAGTGCTGACCACCTGCCCTGTGGAAATCTGGCTCTGTTCAGATGGCTGGAGACTGGCGCCAACAATCACTAGCCACTTCTTCCAACCTGGGAGCTGGCCTCAGCCTAAGGGGCAACCATAGCTGGGGCCTGATCTGAAAGCAAATGGAAGGAGACAGCCACATGCGATGGAAAAGACCCAGAAGCAGGTCACGGCTGGGATGCTAATGAGGAAGGGGGATGACGGGAAAGGTCTCAGGGATTTGCCAAAGGCTCCAGCCCAGGCCATGGGGTGAAAGAGGGAGATACTGGAGCAGGGGTGCTGAAAGCAGGAGCCATGGATTTGGGTGGTGGTATTATTTCACGCTGGGGGGTGCTGCTGCCCCCCAGCCCCCTGCACTGGAGTGAGACAGGGGATGACAGGCCTCACCTGGTGGTGGCTTCCTTTGGTTTCCTTCACAGGAGAGCAGACCCGGAGCCAAAGGAAGCCACCACCAGAATGCAGCCGATGGTAAAATCTGTGGGCCTGAGGAATGTCTGTGCTCACTGATAGCTCTGTTTGGAGAGGAAATGCCTTGCCAGTGAAAGCTTAGCTTAAATAAGGGCTGATCCGCTTCAGAAGGAGCAGCTGGATTCTCTGAAACCTTTTAATGGATCTGACTTGTGGACAGGATTGGCAGGCGGATGGAACTGCGCAGGGCATAGTCATCGGGGAGACTTCTCCCTGGTGTGAGTCGCTGCTTGCCGCAGGAGCCCCCCAGGAAAACGGAGACTGGCCATGCCCCCGATCTGTCCCTGTGTTAGGAAACAAGCCTGGCGGCCAAGCCCTCCCCCCGGCCCTGCACTGATCGGAGGGCGTCCAGCACAGTAAAATCCCCGGGGGCTGTTTCTGCCCCCTTTGCACAGCTAGGGCAGCACATGACTGGGAATCAAGGCCCCAAAGTCCCAATACTGGGAAACGCTGCAATGCCGAGGTGGGGCTGGCAGAGCTGCTGTTGCTTCAGGCAGCTGGCAGGTCTGTTTTGTTGGAGGACACGGTCCCTGTATGAGGGATGGCAGGCAGAGCGGCTCCCCAGCCTTGAGTAGAATCCTTTGTTCCGTTTCTCGGCTAGCCCCAAGTTGGTGCTGCTGGATCCGCTTTGGCTGCCCGTTGGCAAGAGGAGGGGAAGGTGTCGGCGCATATTGCGGCTGATCTCCTAAACCCTGGCTAATCCCACTTCCCCTGTTAAGTGCTCCCATCAGGGCTTTCGCTGAGCCCGCACATTAATCTTCCTCTTTGATTTCCTCCCCAGCCGCAATGTGTGAAGGGGAAAGGCGGCTACGTTCTTGTTTCTGGGGCTCCTGAGGCTGGGAGGAGAGTCGCAAACTCTAAACACACAAGCTCCTGTCGCCCAGCTCAGTTCCTGTGCGGCTCGCTGGATGCTGGCGCGTGGGAATGGGATGTTGCTCTTTTGTTCTTTTCCCAAGCAGGAACATCGTCCCTTGGCTGCTTCAGCTCAGACGCTGCACAATGGCAAATTTGCAACCTTCCTTCCACGCACAAGCCCACCTACATGTCTGCAAATAAACCCGACAAAAGTGCGCCTGGCTCCACGTGCATATCCCCAGGTATCTATTCCAGAGCCCCCAGCTGAGTTCAGAGCCCGGCTCTGGCGGCTGCTGTACATACACGTAGCAACGGAGGGGCCCTGCCCCACCAAGCTTGCAATTTACATGGGCTGGACAAAGAAAGGAAACTTTATCACGTCTGCCTTTTCGGGCGGTGAAACGAGGAAGAAAATGAGTATGGGCAGATTTTTAGATGCCTAAATCCCATTGAAATAATGAGGCATCTAAACACCTTTCAGCCCTTTATCCCTTGTCTAAGGACCCCAGTGAGTTCTTGTCACTGCCAGTAGTTGAACATCAATCTCCTGGGCGCGAGGCTAACACCTTAATTGCAAGACTACCCTTCCTCTCTTGGGCCAAGCTTGCAGAGTTCGCTATTCTAACTGTTTGTTTCTCTGCTAACTGTGGGCCATGCCCCACACCTAGTTGCACTGTTCTCACTAGGCTTGCTCTGGAGTTGCACTGACATAACTGGAACAAATCCGGCCCATGGTGATCAGGATGCTAGCGGTATCCTCGGAGGTTCTCCAGGTCTGAGCAGGAGGCAGATGCACATCAGCTTTCCTGGGAGGATGGGGTCATCTCTGGGATGGCAGCTGTTTGGAGAGAGGCATTGACTGGGGGATTCACTGTTTGACGCACCCGCCATCAGCACACTCAATACTAAAACCAAACCCTGGGTTGCCTGTGTGTTTGCTAGGCCAGATTCTTAAACCTTCATTTGGGACTTCGTCAGCCAGGATTCTGCAATAACCACGTGGAGCAGGCTGCCCATCCTGAGAGAGCCAGTCAAGGTGAAATAGCCAAGAGTGCCGCATTTAAAGGGGATGGTGGGGGCAGGGGGAGATTGCTGAGCCTGTGGTAGGGACACCATTAAGCTCTTTGAAGCAGTGACAATCTTACTAGATCTTCAAGTATCAGGGGGTAGCCGTGTTAGTCTGTAACCACAAAAACAACAAGGAGACTGGTGGCTCCTTGAAGACTAACAGATTTGTTGGCCATAAGCTTGGGTAAGAAGTGGGGTTTTTCACCCACAAAATCTTATGCCCAGATAAATCTGTTAGTCTTTAAGGTGCTACCAGACTCCTCATTTTTACTAGATCTTCGTAGAGCACCTGGCATAGTGGGTCCCAGATCTTGGTTCGGGGCTCCAAGCATTATCTTAATACACGGAACAAGTCAGCATCATCTGCAATTTCTAAACAGAACTGTCGTTTTCCCCTCCCTTTTCTGCTTTGGGATCAGCAGGGGCAGATGCTGCACTAGCTTTCCTTGCACAGCTCTTCTGACACCCCTCAATCCTGACCGACAGCCCTCTGCTATTCCAGATCCGAGTCCCCCTGCTCTCCACAATTCTGCCAATAAACTTCAATCCTGTCCTACAGCACCCCCTACTGTTTCCATCCCTGAACTGACATTGGGTTGCTAGTTATGACAGAAAAAGACAAATGTGTGACCCCTTCCAACTATTGTGGCCCTGGGCTGGATTTGAATCAATGACCTAGAGGTTGAAACGCCCCATAGTCCATTCCCCATAATTTCCCTAACCAGATACTTTCCATGGGTTTATTGTTTTGCCTGTTGGGAGCCGGGTGCCAAGCCAGCGCCTCCAAAGGACGCTTGATCTCTCTATTACTTTGTGTCATTTCTCAGTTGATCTAAGAAAATACAGTGCTTGACTTGGTTTGTCCGTGCTCATTCAGAGCAGATAAGTTTCCAGATAAAGAACCCCAGGGGTTCAGAGACTGTCATGGTAAACTTGGTGGAAAAAGCTTATAGTAGGTAGGGAGATGTCTGGGGCTTGGCAGACTGGTAGACTAAAGAATTCTGGCAGAGGATGGGTTGTGACTTCAAAACTTTCTCTGGCAGAGGCCCTAACTTGAGGGACTGTGTATAGAAGTGAAATGGGAATTCATTCTCCATGGCTGTGGGTGCTGAGCAGAGATTGCCAAGACCCACGGAAGGGGCAGACAGCGAAGGTCACCTGCATGGTGGTTTTTGTGATGTGAGCACCTGTCTCGGAGGAGCTGGACTGAGACTCCTCAAACTCATTTCACAAAACAAAATGCTGTAGTCAGTTCTGAAATGACCTAGGACATCTGAAATCCTAAGTCCTTGCTGGATTCCCTGCAATTCAGATGTGTGGCTCCTGCCTGCCTGCATTCACACTTACATCCAAAAGCGTCAGGCCCATCTAAACAACACAGCCACATGTTGCCCAAGCCGGTCTCTGGCTTGCTCCAAAGACCTCTAGTCCTGCACCCGTCGATGTCCAACACCTGCTGTGCTAAGCCATGTGCCCGACAGCGGGGCTTAGCGATGCATTGTAACACTGGGCAGAGATCTCGCCCTGTTCCAAGGAAACCAGGAGCTATTGCAGAACCGGAAGCGCTGCCCAGGAAAATGTGCTTTGTGATATGCCAGGCATGAGAGTGCCACCCTAGTGCAAGGCTGTGCACAATGACTCAAGCGGCAGACAACCGCAGCCCTTTGGCAGAGGTGACGGGACCTGCCCTGACCATTTTGGCCATCTAAGGAAAAGGCAGGAGAAATGGAACATTCTCACCTGTGAGGTGGGGGCAAGGCACAGAATGCTGAAGGCCCAGATCCCATGGGAGTTAGGTGCCTAAATACCTATGAGGATCTGGGCCTTAGAGGAACATGCCCGGGGTCACACAGGGAGCCTGCAAGAGCTGGGAAGTGAGCCCAGCTTTCCAGAGTTCCCTCCCAGTCCAGTGCTGAAACTGTAAAATCCTCCTTCACCCCATTCTTTGCTTCTCTCTGGGGGCTGGAACCCTTGCTCCCTACGGATTCTCCCCTCACTCGTTTGGGGGAATTTAGCCTGAGGAAAAGATTTTTAAAGCCTGAGTGAGTGAAGGCCTGTGGATGAGACCCCAGGGATTTGCTGGTGTTGCTAGAATTTCACCTTTTTGCAATTTCTTGGGAAACAAGTAGCAATAAAATGCTTTAGAAAACCCGAAAGCTATGTCCCTTTCAGCCCACCAAGGCAGATGCCTTGGGAAAACCAAACGGTTGGCAGCTTCTCAGGCCAGTGACAGGCGCTGTTTGAAGGTGGAGGGATGTAAGAATATCCCAAGGGGGAGGGATAGCTCAGTGGTTTGAGCATTGGCCTGCTAAACCCAGGGTTGTGAGCTCAATCCTTGAGGGGGCCACTTACAGATCTAGGGCAAAATCAGTATTTGGTCCTGCTAGTGAAAGCAGGGGGCTGGACTTGATGACCTTTCAAGGTCCCTTCCAGTTCTAGGAGATAGGATAACTCCATTTATAAACATTTCCCCGAGCTCATTCATGGCACTGCTGCTTTACTTGTCCTCAGGAGATAGCATGCAGTAGCTCCATCCAACAGCAACAGGGCCCTGGATAGAGGGCTGAGACACACAGCCAGCAACACCTGTCAATAAGAAGTTGTAACTAATCTGCCTCAAAAAAGGGATAAAAGAATGGCCAACAAAAACAAAGGGCTGGGCCACTTGGGGTGCTGAGCTGCTGAAGAGAAATGAGCCAAGCCCCAAGAAGGCAGTAGATAACGCTTCCCATGACACACGAGCTAGGGATCACCAAATGAAATTAATAGGCAGCAGGTTTAAAACAAAGGGAAGTATTTTTTCACACAACACACACCCAACCTGTGGAACTCCTTGCTAGAGGATGTCATGAAGGCCAAGACTATAACAGGGTTCAAAAAAGAACTAGATAAATTCATGAAGGATAAGTCCATCAATGGATATTAGCCAGGATGGGCAGGGATGGTGTCCCTGGCCTCTGTTTGCCAGAAGCTGGGAATGGGCGATGGGATGGATCACTGGATGATTCCCTGTTCTGTTCATTCCCTCTGGGGCACCTGGCATTGGACACTGTCGGAAGACAGGACTCTGGGCTAGATGGACCTTTGGTCTGACCCAGTCTGGCCATTCTTATGTTCTTATAAAGGAGGCAATGATCTGCTCTGCCTGAGCAGCGCAGCCATCTCTGAGAAGACTGAACATCTGTTCTGGGCCGGGATCCAAACAATGCGCTCAGCCTGAGGAAAGCCAGCGTGTGGCTGCGCAGTCTGCAGGTACCGACCTTTCCTCATAGCTCCAACATGTTTGGAAAGCTGCAGAGCAAAGCAACACATGGAGTTGACTTCTCCCAACTGTTGCCTCTTTAGAGCCATCACCATGGAGCTGGGAAGAGCCAGGGGCCTGTGCTTCAGTTTGTGGGAGGGGATCCTGCCATAGTTACAGAAAGAGGAAAAGTTGTTTCCCTTCCCCTGTCTCAGGGGCTCAGCCCTGCAGGGAGAACAGTTGCTCCCCCAGGCAGGCTCTGAGGTGACCCAGTCCCGTCTGCCTTGTTTGAGATGCTAGTGCAGGGCCTGGGAGGAGGAAGAATTTTGGGTTTCACCAGAAATAATCTGTGTCGACCCAGCTGCCTGGAGCTTTCCTAGCATTACTGACATCCAGGACCATCTCCCAGTGCGCTTTGAGCTTTCCAGGCCAGAGAGCACCCTGCCCTCAATGGCTTCCAAGAATGAGGAATCTACAGCCCCTGGCCTGCGAATCTAGGGCCAGAGGCTGAGGATTAAACCTTTGGGGTTCTTTGGTAGATGACTGCTGCTACCTCGTCCAGCAGGAAGCATGAAACCTGACCTGGGAGATCAGAGCTGAGCCAGCAGTGAGAAGACTGGCCTAATAAGAGGGACTGATCTCTGGATTGGACTGTTGCTTTCTTCCTCCTTCCTGTAGGTTAGGGCCCAGGTGTCACTAAGTGGAGAGGGTACTTGATATATTTAACGCTTTGCTCTGATAAATACCAAGGGCTGGGAAGGGGAGGGGATGTTATATCGCAGGCTGCCTGGGATGCCCTCCCACACCGAGCAGCCTTAGCAGAAATTGGTGTTGACTTGTTTTGGGGTGAATATTTTTGAACCTAGGCCCTGATCCCACAAGCTGGTCTCTGCTGAGAGACTTTCACACCTACAGAGTCTCGCTGGAGTCAGTGGGGTGCAGCCTGTAGAACTGCAGCCTGGATCTGTTTGTCTCTAGTTCTGTCCCTGTGTTTGTATATAACCCTACCAGCGATCAGCTACAGAGACAGCAGCTGGCTAAGCTCCTTAGCGATTTCAATATGTGGCTCAAGCAATACAAGTCAATCACATCTTACATCTCCATAGTGTCTGTCTGCCTGAACAATTCCACAGCTATAACTCGCTACATACAGCACCACTGAAATTCAGCCACTTCTGGGGCAGAGAGCAGCAATCAAACATTGTGCAAAGTGACACATGCCATGTGGGCTGTCACAGTATGTGGAATCATAGCCCTAGGAGGAGTTTAAGGAAAACCGCTATTGTCACAAACAGCCTTTCACATAGCTTAAGTTCCAGCTTTCTCTTTTGTTTTCCACCGACTATACCCTAAAGTACACAAGGTTATCTAGAGAATGAAAAATAAATTGCAGTTCTCTTCTATTCTATCAGGTTCTTATACCCACATCCATCACAGTGGAGTCTGTGCATCTTCCAGAAGTGCATTAAATGATGTAATTTGCCTCTAATCATGTACCATTACAGGTGGGAGGGAAATTTTGATCAGGGGTTCTGGGGTAAATCCCTCCACTCTTCCAAAATCAAATGGTGTGATAGCTTAAATCTCCATGCAGGGCAGTGATGTTTTTAAGGTCTTAATCTAAACAACCTCCATGTAGTCAAATGTGCGGAGCTCCCTTTACCCACCTTGGAAGGACAAAGGGCCAACCTGACTCTTGTGGAGTCACTGCAGGTTAAATCCTGACATCTCTACTCCAGCCAAACTCCTGTTGAGGTCCATGGAAGCATTTCTTGACTATAGAAATATTGCTTTGAATGTGGCTTTACGTTAAGGGACAAGTGCAGTCCTCCTTGGGAGGAACTGAAATATGATCAACCCAGGAAGCTGCCATCTCCCATGGGGCTGCTCTTGGGGAAGCTGAGTGAAATGTCTGTCCCTAGAGGGGATAATAGGATGAGTTACTATCTGATGTGTACCCTCCTATGGTGACCACAGATGCAATTCTCTAACTGAAGCTTTTCTTCAATCTAGGAGCCAGGCAGGGGAGCTACAGCAGATGAGAAGCAGAGGTGAGCCTAACCTGTGGGTCTGAAATTCCCCATTGCCTGGGGATGTCTGGACATGTTCTTACAGTTTGGAGGCTGGGGAAGGTTCAGACCCAGAGCTCAGTTTGGGGGTGCTCAGTGGCTTTGGTTTGATGCTGGCTTTTTGTGGCACCTTAAGGAGGTTTTGTTTCCAGGTTCCTTGTTGTTTAATATTCTCGGAATTGGGGGGTTTATTCTCTGAGGAAGGAAGCCCTATATTTCCCAGCGACAACCCCCGTCCCTGGACTTCAAGTGCTAGTACCTGGAGCCATCACCTCCCCGCCAAGCCAGGCTTTGGGACTGGACTGAGCGAGGCAAAAATGTTTCCTGGAATTCTGGGAACATCAGGACCCCTGCTACCTCGCCATGGCCCTGAGTCCAGTTCTGCCACCCTGGAATCCCACTTGAATTCCTACACCCCTCCCTAGCCAGTCTGGCTTCTTGGTTACACTTTTGCCACTTCAGAGCTGAAAAGGGGTGCAGTTTGCTCAGCTGAATATGGGGATAATTGGTGCTGAAATTGTTTGTAGTTTTGAGGAGAGACTCTTCCCCCCACATCTAGGGTTGGTGTAGGGGGTGTGTGTGGTTTTTTGTTTTATAAAGATATTTCTTTCTCTGTCTGTGAAACGGAGAAACAATCCAGAGCTGGAACCCACTCAAAAAAAAAAAATTGTAACCAGCCAACCCAGTCCTGAGCTGTGTTAGCCCATCAAAGAGTCTGTGAAAAACCTTTCCTCCCTCCCTTGTGCACTCAGTTGCAGTGCTGCCCACCACAGCTCTGTCCTCTCTCTCTCCCCCTCTGCGAAGGTACCATCAGCGACTGCGGCACTTCCCATGGACTAGACTATTCTTACAGCAATAAAAGTTAGTTTATTGAGAGAACCTCCCCCCAATAAACCCCCAAACCAAACTCTCCTCTGCAAGCCTGAGGAGACTGTTTCAGCTAACAAGGTAAGGACTTTATTTCTCTTTCTTGACATATTCTCCCATTCCCCCTTTTTCTTATCATTCACCTAGATACCTATCACATGTTGCATTAAGCTCAGCCTAGAGAAAATCGCTTTAATTTCTCAGTCACGAGACCCTCTAATTCTGATTCATTTTTCCCTAAGCAAAGAGGAATATTCTCTCTTTCCAGGAGAACTTAAGTCTGTGTGCTTTTCTTTATTTCTTCGGTCCCTTTTATCATCCCTTTATTTCCCCCCAGACCAATTTTTAATTCTGTTCCTTTTAAATAAATTGTGTCAAGAGTATGTGATGTTCAAACAGTGTTAATGAGAAACCAGACCCAGGTTGGGGCAGAGATGGCTCCAAGGTCCAAACCCTACTTTCCTGTCTCAAATGTTTGTTAGAAAAATGTATGAGAAGTTCTGTGGCCCCGGGTACCCTGATCCCTAACAAATGGACTTTTTAGTTCAATTCCATGATCTGCCCGGGAGCCTGTTCTCTTCCAATTCTAGATATCTGTACTCTTACTTTTCTCCAGTGCCGGTCAGAATTGGGGTATGTCACCTCAGCTGACCTCACATACGTCCTGAGCTGGGAAGTAGAAGGTTCTTATTTTATTGTTTTTAAGGACATTTCTGTTCATTGAGCTCTCATCCACCAGTTCCTAAACTTTGAACATTCTTATAAGCCAAGAGAGTCACCCCTGTACTTTTGCCCCAGGCTGACCTACTTGGAGATATTTCCTCATCTACGGGCAGCTCTGCTATAAGGAACATTTTTAATAAATCATAAGGTCAGCAAATTCCTGGGATTTTTATTGCATCTATAAAAATCCAATTTTGATCCATCAGCAAGGGACACTGGGAAACTATTCTTTTCCGTTGCCATGTCCCATGCATCCTGGGATGCTAAAATGAAAGCAATGTCTGCATTGGTACGTTTTACCTTCTCGGGCTGTGGTGTAACTCTGTGTAGTATAAGAGAATTCTCTCTCTCAGATGCTGCATCTATCCTGCACATCAAATAATCTTGTTGTAGGGGGAAATGATAGGCCAACATCTCCTTTAATTGAGTCTAACTAGTTACTGTGGTTTTAGATAATCAACCCCCTAAGAAGCTGAACAATAAAGACTATCTGGGAATCTAACTGTCCAGGGTTTCTGCCATTTTGCTACATTGTAGGACAGGTAACACCCCTCCTTCCCCCTTTTTGGCATGCCCAAAGCTAAGAGTAAAAACTTCCATGTAGTTAAGTCAGCGAGGACATAGCAATTTGGTTCGATTGTGGGCTAGGTTTTTTCATCCAATTTCTCTCAATCTATTGCTGTCAGGCATAAGAAGAAAAAAAACTGCTAGAAAATTGGTTCAATTCTATAATAAAGAGCCATCAGTTTTCATTTATTCAGCACAGCTTCCAAGATTAGTTTCACTGAAACGTTTATCGTTGTTTTATTTTTCTTTTCTTGTCCACCTGGGTCAGAAAAACCCAGATCCCTATTTGTATAACAGAACTCCACCAGCGAGTAGTTTCTTTTGATTCACCTGTTCCAATCTGCGTCAATGTTTGCCCAAGAATCGGGGTTAGTGGGCTTAGCTGTAACTTTAGAAGCCACATTCATGTTTGAATCCGAGAGCCGTCAGGATCTCATCACGTTTTTGGAAAATGTGTGATGCTCCCACTGTGGAATTCACTTACAATCATAAGTAGGTGGAGGAAGGAACCCAGCTGTGGGTTATAATAGCCCTGACTGGAAATTAACGTCTGATGTCCATGTAAGTGTAACAGCTGAGTTACCCTTTTAAAAAAAGAGAAAATTTGACTGTCCAGATGTATTTGTTTCCTTTTGCCTTTGTTTTAGGCTACAGAAAGCCAGATTGCAGTAAGCAGGGTGGAGAATTCAGCTTTTCTTTGTACTGCGTTGCAGTGAAGTTCTTTGCAGTGATTCATATATTCCATTCATATGAAATACAGTATTGCTAAGGGTGAATGGGAACTGCGTGTTTTGTTTTGTTTAAAGCTATAAGCCCTAGAAGTGTCAAGTTATTCACACCTGGGTGAAATCTAGAATTTTTCTGTCTGTGGCTTTTGGCAGAGGCTCAGCATAGCTCTCCATGGCAGGTTTTTCTGTTTGCCCTTTTCATATCCTTTCATACTGTTACAGGCAGACAGCCACAGCAGCTGTTTCTCTCTGAGTTCCAAGTGTTTCTTGGTCTTTTGTCACTCTCTTGACCTGCCACCCTGAGGAACGGCATGCACAGCATTGTGTCGGAGACCCCAGAACCACATGCAATCTGAATTCAGGGGCTTGGAGAGAGTGCCTGATCTCTCTTCCTATTGTGAATTTTACCTGTGGGTTTCCCCAAGTGCAGGACGGGCTGCCTTCTGTCTGTATTGTGCTCCATAAGATACTAGAGAGACAAGGTGGGGGAGGTAATATCTTTTATTAGACTAGCTCAGGGGTTGGCAACCTTTCAGAAGTGCTGTGCCCAGTCTGCATTTATTCACTCTAATTTAAGGTTTCGCGTGCCAGTAATACATTTTAACACTTTTAGAAGGTCTCTTTCTATAAATCTATAAAATATAACTATATATACTATAATATATAACTTTACATATTGTTGTATGTAAAGTAAATAAGGTTTTTAAAATGTTTAAGAAGCTTCATTTAAAATTAAATTAAAATGCAGAGCCCCCCGGACCGATGGCCAGGACCCGGCCAGTGTGAGTGCCACTGAAAATCATCTCACGTGCCGCCTTAAGCACATGTTCCATAGGTTGCCTACCCCTGGACTAGCTTCTGCTGGTGAGAGAGACAAGAGTCTCTGGGTAAGATGCAGCATTTGAAAAGCAGCCACTAGCAGCAGCAGTGTTTCAATAGTTTTGTGGCTTGGTTAAATGTTACCTCCAATGTTTCACTACTCATGAAAGAGTAACCAAGGCTACCAGAATTTCAACCAAATATACAACCAGACTTTTCCCATTGAGAACAGAACATTGTCCTATTTGCACTTCACCATGTGGGGCATATGTATGTGAGCCTACCCAGTGAAGAATGAACAATGGTTAGACTGCAAAGAAAGTCGTTGAATTACAGGAGTCAGAGGAACAACTTGAAGATCCAGTCAAAGTGAGACGGGTCTCCAAGGCATCCTCCTAGTTAGATGCAGTCAAGATAGTTAAACAGGACTCTCATCCCTCTCACTCTACATTACCTGGTGTAGGAACATACCTTGGAGTAAATTTTTTCTGCAGAAATACAGTGGCAATGAGCCAAACGCATGAGAACATAAACTCCAGTGACATCAGTTGAGTGACTCTGAAGATGACTTTGGTCCAGTGCGTCTTTTTGGAAAGACCAATAGGTTACTTTAAAAGATTTGGGGCTAAATTCTGCCCTCAGTTATGCCCGTAAGTCCTTGTCATGTTATCTTTCCCCAATCTGAACCTTAGAGTCCAAAAAAAATGGGGTACCAGCATGAATTTCTCTAAGCTTAATTACCAGCTTAGATCTGATAAGCTGCCACCAATCAGGACTTGGAGTGCCTGATAAACTCTGGTCTCCCCAAAACCTTCCCTGGGGACCCCTGAAGACCCAAATTCCTTGCAGTCTCAAACGAAGGGGACACTCAAACCATTTCTCTTCCTCCTCCTTTCTTTCTCTCAGCCGCCCTCTTTCCCAGCCTAGGGGACACCAGGAGAAATTACCGTATTCAAACTCCTTGAAATCACAACACAGAGAGATCAGGTTTTCTCCCCCTTCCTTTTTCTGACCTCCCCCTCTCCCCAGGCTTTTTTTTCTCCCTTAGGTTATTCTGGAGAGACTGGGACAGATTCAAGCTCCGTGAATCTAAAACACAAGAGGAAATTCACCTTTCCTCCCCAACTCCTCCCTTATCTCCCACCAACTACCTGGTGGTAGTACAGACTTCAATTTTCCCAGCCTTAACAGAGGAAAAAAATTTAATCAGGTCTTAAAACAGAAAAAACTTTTAATAAAAGAAAGGAGAATAAAGATAATCACTGTAAATTCAAGATGGAATATTTACAGGGTCTTTCAGCTTAGAGAAACTGGAGAAAAAGCCTCCTCCAGCAGAAATACAATTTAAAATACTTCCAGCCAAATACACATTAAAACTCTACCAGCCAGATAAACATTATTGCAAATAAAAGAAAACCAATTAAAAGACTAAACCGCCTTTCTACTTGCACTTACTACTTGAATAGAAAATTAGAGCCTGTAGTACGTCGAGGTCACTCTCAGATCCCAGAGAGAACACAGACAAAGAAAAGAACACCAAACAAAACAAAGACTTCCCTCCACCGCGATTTGAAAGTATCTTGTCTCCTGATTGGTCCTCTGGTCAGGTGTTGCAGGTCACTGTTTGTTAACCCTTTACAGGTGAAAGAGACATTAACCCTTAGCTATCTGTTTATGACAGTCCTACGTGTGGGTCCCATGGGCATAAACATAAACAGATGGTAGCCCTTATAGGATTGAATTAGGCGTCGTTGTTCCTTTGGTGTGACTAGGGCACGGTAACAGGGTGGAAGAACACTCCCCTAGTTGTGAGATGAAAATTGCCCATTGGTTCCATTTAATAATTAGATTTTGGAACAGAGTAATGGGTCAGAGGATCCTGGGGCTACTGGTCCTCCAGCTCATATCAGAGACACTAAAAGACCAAAGAAGGAATCTACTGGAATTTCCACCAGATCTTTCCTGGTTGGGGACAGAAGGGCAGGGCACAACTTCCAGAGCTCCCCTAAAACACTAGGATTTGCCATGCTGAAGTAGCCCATATTCTACCTCTGGCAGTGGCCAATATCTGATGCTACAAAGGAGGCTGAAAATTATTTAATGTGGGACTTCACCATTTAGACCATCTGTCTGCACATGATCAATGCGTTGTGCTGACCCTTGGGGGAACCTGGACAATAATTGTGCTCTGAGCCGGGCGACAGCCAGTTTATAGCACTTCTATGATGCCGCTGTTGGGAGGCAGCGGGGGAGACCACATGGTCACTAGAGTTGCAGCCAGGACTTCTGGGTTCTGCTAATGACTCTAGGCAAGTCGCTTCCCCTCTGTCTCCATTTCCCTATCTGTAAAATGGGCCTAATAATACAATCCACTGTAACATGATTTGAGAAGCATAGTTATGTTCAAGAGTGTGAGGAGCTTGGATACCGCAACAGTGGGGGAGGGGGCACTTAAGTATCTTAGATGGAGTGCACTCTAAGTGTTAAGCATCTTTGTTGTAGCATGAGTCTAGTGTGGAGCATCTTAGGATGAAATAAAATTGAGGGGCTCTGACCTCCAGGATAAGAGGCCTCTCCCCACCTGGTTCTGCTGGACGGCATATTTCTGCTCTTGGGACCCTTCTTTTTCTCTGAGTTTGCCAAGACCATAGCAGAGAGACTGCTTGGGGGACCAAGCTTGTAGGAATGCTCTGATACTCCACCACACTGCTCTGTAGAGGCTTTATGAGATTTCTGCTTTGTTATAAATCCATTCCAAAGGAACTTAGGAGACAGTTTTTAGAGCTCCATAAGAAGAGCTATTAGTGGGGTGGCTGAGAATTTAAGCTAATATATAAGGGGATCATTATATAAGAGAATATTTGTAGGTGCTTTTCCAGCCTGGGTTTTTTTGCGGTTTATTTTCATACAGAACATTTTCTTTGATGGGAAGAAAAATGGTGGGAGGAAAAATGCTCGTTTCAAATGCTCTCGTTATAAAGGTCTGCGTTCAAAGGCTACTAATGGACCTGTTGCCACAAAGGTTCCAATACATTACCTCCCGCCATCCCTCGCAATTACATGAAAAGTGACTCTATCCACAGCCCTGTAGCGAGGGAAATGTATCAACAGTATGTCAGGAAACGTCACCTGCAAAATACATTAGCCCTGGTCGAAAGGGCGCGAAGAGCTGTTCTCTCTCCCTTTCTCTCATACACGGTCTGTCTTTCTCGCTCATATTTCAGCTTGTCTACAGCTAGGAAAGCAGCAGAGTTTCCATTCTCCTGTGCTGCAGAAAGTGTCTGTAACAACACAACCTCATAGTTCTGCAGGGTGGGGCCATAAAACGATACTGAATTTCACTTGTCCTGAACACCGGCTCTCTCCCACTCCCACCTCCTTTCCTTTCTTTAGACTACTCCAAAAATATCTACTCTGGCAGAAAGGCATAGAACGTAGAGCCTCGTCTTTCTGTATAACCCTTCCCTGTCCTTTGCCAAACTTCACTTTTGATCCTGTGCTTTACAGGTGAAGAGGGCATCCATTAATGAGCACTTGCTGGCTGAAGGGATGGCAAATTGACTGATGGGAGAGGCAGAGGGAGTTTGGTTGGTGAACCACTTCCTGGTCCCATTTAGAGGTACAGATCTGCATGTACACCCAACACTGGCTCAAGGGGCTGGGGAACTTTAGGCCTTTTTCCCTTCTCTGCCTGTGTTTTGCTTCACTGCATTCTGCGCAGGGATGTTAGTGAGGGAAAGAAAGGGAGATTGCAGAAGAAACCAACTCTTCACCGTGGAATGTCGGAGACTTTAAAGTATCCAGTCAAAAAGGGGTGGGGAGCGCGCACGCACACACACAGGTGTGTGTGTTTTCCATGGAATTGATACATTTTAACAAACGAATTTTCCCACGCATGTGAATTTCCTCAATTCAGTTTGTAGCCAGTGCTGGCTCGGCCTCTTTCTCTCTGCCTCAGGAAAAGTGCCCCCCTGAAATGATACAGCCCATAATAGTTTCCCACGTTGTGCTGGCTTTATCTTCAAGTGATTGTCCCCCTCGGGAGCAGCAAGTGCAGGGTACAGAAATGCTCCTTCCCCCCCGTGGTGCAGCACTGGGGGCTGGTCTTCAGTAAACCCCAGCTCCCGTGTAGACACAAGACTTTCAGAAGAGCTTCTGTGTGTTGAGGTGCTGAATGCTCTGGGGAATCTGTCTGTTACTTTGGTGCCTAAGTGGAAGCTGAGCTCTTGTGAAAACCCAGCCCTGGTTATGAATGTTACGTCCTGGAAGGTCTGGATCTGAGCTCCTGGGAGAATCTAACCAGTTCAGTGCAGTGCAGGGATGTACAGTCAAGTGTCCCTCGACTGAATAATCCTTTCACATTCAGTCATGAAGAACTGTTGACTTGGAGGAGACTGCATGGATTTAAATGAAGGAGAATCTGCCCCCTGAATAACGACCTTCCTGGCTTTCTTTTTTCCCCTCTTAGGGTTGAATCTCAAATTGTTTTCCCAATGGTACTTGGCAGGTGCCGAGTATATTACTTTCCTTTCCCTTCCCTCCAGTTGGTTTTTCATCATTTTCCCAGATGCATCGCTTCTCCCCAGGGATGTCAGGCTTTTCCAGGTGATCCAAAGCATACTCTGTGAACTTGGAAGTGAGAAGATCCAATCAGACTGAGAAAAGCCCTTTATATTTGCTGGATTTCAGTAAAAACAATGGGGAGTCCGGTGGCACCTTAAAACTAACAGATGTATTTGGGCATAAGCTCTCGTGGGTAAAAAACCCACTTCTTCCTATTCATGGAGTGAAAATTGCAGATGCAGGCATTGTTATACTGACACATGGAGAAGGGAGTTACCTCACAAATGGAGAACCAGCGTTGGCAGGGCCAATTCAATCAGGGTGGATGTAGTTCACTCCCAATAATTGATGAGGAGGTGTCAATTCCAGGAGAGGCAAAGTTGCTTTTGTAGTGAGCCAGCCACTCCCAGTTCCCATTCAAGCCCAAATTAATGGTGTTAAATTTGCAAATGAATTTTAGTTCTGCTGTTTCTCTTTGAAGTCTGTTTCTGAAATTTTTTTGTTCTTGAACAATTACTTTTAAATCTGTTATAGAATGTCCAGGGATGTTATTGAATGTCCAGGAATTGAAGCATTTCTTTCCTCCTGGCTTTTGTATGTTTTGCCCATTCCTGGATTGTCCATTTGGGTCCATTTATTCTTTTAGCGTAGCGAACTTCCAGGTTTGGCCAATGTACGTGCAGGGAGGGGCATTGCTGCGGTATACGTTGGCATTATATCCACATGTAGTAGATGTACAGGTGAATGAGTTTCTTGATTGGTGTGGCTGATTGTGGTTGGGTCCTCTGATGGTGTGCCGTAAATTACATATTGGGACAGAGTAGCGCAACGAGGTTTGTCTACAGGTTGGTCCTGGCGCTAGTGTTTCTGTTAGTGTGTTTTGTAGTTGCTGGTGAGTATTCTGCTTCAGTTGGAGGGCTTGTGTCTGTTAACCGCAGACTGGCTGCCTTCCCAAGGTCATGTCGAAGGTGAAGGAATGTTTCTAGGATAGCCTGTAGGATTTTTGTGATGTGGCTGGAGAGGTTTTAGTGGGGCTGATATGTGATGGTCAGTAGGTGTTCCTGTATAGTTTTCCTTGTTGGGCCGTGTTCCTGGTGTTAAAGACTTCTGGGTCCTGTCTTGCCATGTCAATCTGTTTCTCACTTTCCCCAGCTGCGTACATTGTAGTTTAAGACACTGTTGATCAAAGATCTTGTAGGTGTACTGTCTTATCTGGATATGGAGCATTGGTTATATTGTAGGGCTTGGCTAGACAATGGATCATTGTGATGTGTGCCTGAGGTGGAAGGGAGTATGTAGTAAATATATAGTGCTCAGTAGGCTTCCTCGTATGGGGTTGGTGACGGTGACCATCACTTATTTGCACTGCATTTCAGTGTACAGACAAACATGCTGTCATAGGCTGGACGCAGAAATAGATGCATAGTCAGGTGGCCATTGGTGCCATTCCAGTGTTGGGAACTTTCTCCACATTCGCACCACTCTTGTGGATGGTAAGGTCTCAAAAATGTTCATCTGTGCATCATGTCGACAAAGTTTCATCCTCTACCTTGGTGCCCCGGTTCCCGCGCTGTTTGGCGTTTGCATACCTCAGTGATCTTTCCCCTCTGGTGGAACCCACAATTGGGTCAGACTCTCCTGTTTCTGTCAGAAGTTGGGAGGTGTGAGGGAACCCGGAATCTACTCTCTATCTCCAGGGTCAGCGCAGGGCCTGTGGATGGCAGCTGTCATAGTGCTCCCTGTAACAGCTGCATGACAGGTACACCTTCCTGGAGCTACTTCCCCCATCCTCCTGCCAAACACCTCTTATCCTCAACAGGACCTTCCTCCTGGTGTCTGATAATGCTTGTACTCCTCAATCTTCCAGCAGTACATTCTCTCATTCTCAGCTCCTCACATGTGACTCTCACTGAGTAACTGGGAGGCTTTTAACTAGTTCCAGCCAACCCTTGATTGGCTTCAGGTGGCCCAATCAATGTAGCTATCTTCACTGCCTTCTAGAAATATTTTAATTGACCCCAGGTGTCTTGATTAACCTGGAGCAACTGCCATTTGGTTACCATGGTACTAGGGATTTGGTTAGCCTGGGGCTAACATACCTGTTCCTTACTATTCTACTGTAGCCATCTAGCTTTGCCCCATCACAATCAATAACCTTCTCAGTAAAGCAAATTCCCAAGAACAAACCTCTGGAGAATCTACTGGCACACTTCTGGCAGGTCTTCATTCATCTTCAGCTTCCAAGACACAGCTCAAAGTTGCCTACTAGTGATTTCCAGCCCCTGAGGAGCTCTTCAGTGAGGTTCTGAATCTTTTCCATACTGAGACTGCTTCTGTGGTGAATCTCTTCCCATCTAGCCAGAATCTAGCTGCCTCCTAGCCCCATTTAGCAATACAGGAAAGACAGGGTGGCCTTGAACCTCAGGTTGAGAACTGAGGGACCAAAAGAAGGTTTCAAAAACTGGGTCTTGAAGGATTTCCTGGCAAGAATTACCCCGTCTTGATGGGAGGCACAGTGGTGACAGTATAAGAACCTAGAGAGAGAGGGTAAAAATTTCAAAAGTGCTTGAGAGACTTAGGAACCTAATTTCCTTGAAAGTCAATGGGATGCTAGCTCCTAAGTGACTTAGGCATGTTTGAAAATTTTCCCCAGTGTCTTTGCAGCTTCATTTTAAATTCCCCTGGCAAACATCAAAGAATGAGCTCTCCTTGCGTCTGCACATCTCACTCTGCTGTGCATCTTGTTCTCTTGATAATTGTTACCATCAAGGAGGCTTCATCCTCCCTTTTAGGTTCCTTCTTTTCAAAACACAGGATGACAGGACTCAGATCCATGCTTCCAAGCTACTCAGTAAACATAGACTGTCCACCACAGGTTGTTCTCTGCTTCTACCTACCCAATCCCTTGTATTGTATTGTTCATTGTCCATAGCACCACAAATCAACACACAGCCTCACAAACAGCGATGCCAAGTGACCTACTCCCTGCCTCGGAGTGTGCACACAGCCGCTGAGCACAAGATCTAGAACAATACTTCTGCTCCCTCCTCTGGAGCTACTGATGAGAAGTGCTGGGGGAAGCAGGGATCAGTGGGGCCCTTGGAGAGGAAAGGAGGAACGTTCAGTACAGATCCACCAGCTCAATAAAGGCACAAAGGGGAGAAGGGAGCAGGGAGGTGAGACCAGAGGAATAGTGAAGAGAAGAGTTATGGAGGATTTGTTAGCAGCCTTCAACTACCCAAAGGGAGGTTCCAAAGAGGATGGAGCTCGGCTGTTCTCAGTGGTGGCAGATGACAGAACAAGAAGCAATGGTCTGAAGTTACACTGGGGGAGGTCTAGGTTGGATATTAGGAAAAACTTTTTCACTTGGAGTGGTGAAGCACTGGAATGGGTTCCCTAGGGAGGTGGAGGAATCTCCTTCCTTAGAGGTTTTTAAGGTCAGGCTTGACAAAGCCCTGGCTGGGATGATTTAGTTGGGGATTGGTCCTGCTTTGAGCATGGGGTTGGACTAGATACCTCCTGAGGTCCCTTCCAACCCTGATATTCTATGATTCTGAGGTCAATAAAGCAGTAAATCACAGAAGAAGACTAAACCCAAAGCTTTCTCCCCAGCAAGAGTCTTCTCCCTGGACTGAAACCTTAGCTCTAGGTACTTCCTTTGAATGCCTCTCACTCTTCAGCCCACCTGGAAACCATCTCCCTTAGCTTAAAAGAACTGTGTCTGGATGTCTCTTCCCCTTGTGGTAAGAAGCCCGTGGTTACTTTGGCATCCATGCACCTTCCAGCTCAAGTGTTTAATAACATGCAGCACTTTACAAAGTGCTGTGTGAGTAGGGTTGACAACCCTCCGGGATTGTCTTGGACTCCCCAGGAATTAAAGATTATCTATATAAAGAGTGTGCCATTTGATGAACCTCCAGGAATATGTCCAACCAACACTGGCAACCCTATGTATGAGCCTTCCCTAAGTGATCTTCCTGGCATCTATGGGAGGGGAGGAAGGTTATCATCTATCCCCATTTTCCACCCTGCCATCACCATGCTCTGTACAATGGAGATGCACAGAAGCAAAGGCCAGTGTTTTCAAACATGGGTGTGAAGCATGTAAAAATTGTTCATAGGTGCAGAGCACACCCAGCTCCTGTTGGCTTCACTGGAGTTACCTCAGTGTAAACCCTATGTAACTGACAGCAAAATTTGGCCTTGGGAATCTCTTAAAACCCACAGAGTTCTGCCCATCTACTCAAAGGCTGGTTGACTGAGAAATCCCAGATCTACCTATGCTCTATCCTTTTTCCTTGCAGATCACACTGGAAACAGCTGTGAACTTTCTCTATTGTTCTTCCAGAGGGTTTTATTTCATTGCTGCTTTCCAATTTGAGAGGGATCTAAAGTCTAAAGAAGAGGGTCTTACACAGAACTTCATCCAGATGAATGAGATGATGATGCTGGCTGTTGAGCTTAGATCTAACCTCTGTCTTTATCTGCAGACAATATGCCAGTGGGAGCACACAGAAATACAGACTTTCTTCTGAGCTGCATTAGTCAAATAAAAGCCTTTTCTTTGTCTTGGACAGAAAACCAAGACTCTGTGGCCAGCCACCTTGTGATGCTGCAAACTTCGCGTAGCTCCCCCGCTATTGCTGCAGGAAGTAGTGTTGAGAATCCAATAGGTGGTGCTCATCTATCTGTCAGGTCCAGTGGTGCTCAGATCCCAAAGTGTGGATTGCCAATATAAGAAGCTGGGTGGACAATGTTGTGCTAGGAGGGTACTGTGTTATTGAGAGGTGCCATCTTTTGCATGAAACATAAACCCAAGGTCTTGACCCTTGTGGACAGGTAAACAATTCATAGCAGTTTGCAAAATCTCTGGGGTCCTAGCCAAATTCCAGCATGGGGGCGGGGGAGTTGTATTCTCCCTACTGTAATTCCTGCACTTTTCACTTGGAGAATGTATGCTTCTCTGCTTCCTGTTTTAAACTGCTGTGTAGTGTTCCTGTGTGCCTTTGAACAATTTGTGTTTCACTCCAGAAGTGGCTGCGCTTCAGCGGTGAGGAAGGGTGACCCCTGTGTATAGCTGAAGTCTGTAAAGTCTGCTAGGGTCATTTTAGGAGAGAGGCCGTGGTGTCATCATGGATGTTTAGCTTTTTGTCCAGATTCCATTTTAAAGGCGCACTGGAGGTGTCATAATGCGACATAGCTCAGGATCAGGACCTTCCTGGAGCGCCTATGAATCTGTTCTCTGAAATAGCTGCAATATTTCAAGCTGAGGGCAAATGCACCTGCTTTCAGGTTTTGGTACAAGTGTGAAAGCTCAGCCTAGTTTTGTTTTTAAAAAGTTACCTGAGGTTGATCAAGACTGGGACAAATTTTATGGCTTCCTATTGAAATCCTGTGGTTTTGCTGTGAAACTTGGCAGCTCTGACTGGTTTTGATTTGAGATGTTGGCTTTGCTCTATCCCCAAACTCAGAATAAAACTCCAGAAGGGGGCAGAGTGTGTGAATCCAATGTGCATTGGAGCTTGCAACCTCCTTTGCAAAGGGCAACCGAGGAGGTTTGCATGGCTGTAATGGGAATGTCCTAGTTCTGGGCTCAAGCGATCATCCCTTTGGGGACAAGATGTGCTAATGCAAGGGCTAACCGCTGAGCAAACAATTCGGGGGAGAAATTCTGCAAAAATTCCTTGGAATTCGAAAGCAGATTTAAATTCTGAGGGGTTTGCAACACTTTTGTGTTTGTCTCCTGCAAACATTCCAGCCATTGGGCGTTAACAGCACCGATATACCCAGAGCAAAACTCCCCCCAGACACGGTGCAGAGAGCCAGCACCAGGCACCACCCACACCCCACCTATATCCTATTTTGAGAACTTAGGTGGGACACAGTGCAGTGGCTCCATGCCAGCCAGGGACACAGGAGTGAATTTTTCCCAGAAAAGCCCGTTTTTAGCAAAAAAATGTATAATGAGAATTTTGATGGTACATTCCACTGTGAAATCCATGCTCTCTAGGGGAGCAATGTAAATCATCCATTCAGAGGAAAGGGACCATGCTACATTTATGAGTATTATTTTTTTTTTTTAAATTGGTATTGCCACCTCCCAGCATTGAAAGCTCATGAGTCAGGGCTCCAAAGATCATGAGATTTTTCTTTTTGAGTTCTTTGCTGCCCAGTTCCTGAGCCTTCTGGTGCAGATCTTCTCTGCAACCACGAGGGCTTAGAAACTTCTTTTGTTGTTTGTAACGAAAGCTGAGCTATTTGGGCAACTTCTTGATTCAAGGAGCTGGGAGATTAAGAAAAACACAATATCGCAAGGGTTGTTAACATGGTTGTAGCATTTCTGGGCCCCTACTGTGATCAGCGCCCCATTGTTCTAGGCACTTTACAGGCACAGAGTAAGAGACTGCTCTGCTTCGAAGAGCTCAGTCTCAAAAGACCAGATTTATGTAACCAACCCAACCTATTGTGACTGTCCAGCTGCAAACATACAAAGCATGAAGTTCTGAAGACCAACAGGTCTTCATGGGAAAGTTCCTGAACAGTTTTGAATAACTTTGAAAATCTTGGCCACTGATTTGTTGACAATTTCTGAACACACACACATGAATGAAATCCACCCCATAAATAGAGCTGTGAATTATTTTCTCAGTTCTAGCCATGAAGCGTGAGCCATTTTGTCTAAAATACTAGAGCTTGCACCAGAGCAGAGGAAGACTGGACAGCAGGAAGTTGCTGGAGGGTTTGGGAATTTTTAAAAATAAGTTGCTTTTTAAAGTGAAGATTAAAAGAGGGAACCAGGCAGTTTTGCATCAGCTCCTCCTGCTCTGTGGTGAAAGGCAGATTTCTTTCCTTAATGTCTCTTGAACTGGAGATGAGGAGTGGGATGGAGGGAAGGGAAAGTGGCAACATTAGCACCACGATCTCACTGCCTGCTTCCGTAATCTCTTCATTCCTGCCCACCCGGCTACTCAAAACCTGCCCATGTTCAGGCCAAAGTAAATCCTGAGCCAACTGGCTGGGAAACTGCAAGCCCACGTGGCACGGCCTTCCTCGAGGAATTAGAGCTCTCAACCTCTGCATGGTCAACCCAGCTCCTTTTGTTCTTACTAGGCATTGTTGCTTGGGCCTCCCCTGAGTGCTTTCTCTGCGAGGAGTTCTCTTATTTGCTCTTTAAAGATCACCTGCCGTGTTATTGCTGAGCATAAACTAAGTGCTAGGATGAAACCTCTTGAGACCCTGCACACGGTTATAAAATGTTCATTGTGCAGCTCATCTTACGCCACGGCCTTTGATTTCCCATCCCCTCGTGCAAGTCTTACACAGAGCACAGCAGCCGCCCCGTGCCAGATCATACCACGGTAGTGCTTTTTATGAAATGTCAGGTTCATAAGAATTAATTTCATTTAAAACATTCTTTTCATTTTTCATAAAGCCCAGCAAATCCGTGGTACTTACTGCAGGAATGCACCAAGAATGCTCTTGGGCAGACAGCGTATTAGCTGCGATATATGAAATAGGTTGGTGGGGGGAGGGGGATTGGTGGCTGGTAATCTAGTTCTGCCCTGTTACCAGATCTAACTACCTTAGATTCTTCCAAGAAATGTAGAAGCCTGGTAAGGCAGGTTCCTGGAGCATCTTCTCAGGTTCCTTCATACTGACGATCACAAGGTATTTCCAAAAGAGTGCATGGCTTTAACAAAGTCTGGGGAGTCTTATGGAATTGCATGTGATGGCACTTAAAAGGCAGGAAATTTCTCATCTAAGATTCAGGGATTGGCATCTCTGGATAACCCTTCAATGGCTTCACAGGTTGTTACAATCCCATAGACCTCTAGTAATGGCCCGGTTCTGAAGCCACAAAGTCAATGGGAGTTGTACTTGCGCCAGCCAGTTCGGTTCTTAGTCAAGCTGTATTCCACTGGGACTTCTGCCTAGAGTGAAAACTCGCATGTGCAGCTGATGTAGGTTTGTTGGTCACTCACTGAAAAAGCTCCAGCTCCTGGGAGACACCAAGCTGGCCATAGACCTCAGGGATCTCAGAACAAAATGCCAGGCCCTCAGATTCTGACCTCACTTTCCCATGAAAACAGACAAATAAAATACTTCAGAGTATGCAAATTCCAGTCTGTGAGTGGCCTTCAGGATCTCCCTGGACTCTCACTGCATGCTGCTGTACGCACTCAGTGCTCTTGTTGTCTTGGGGAGGAGCAGAAAGAGAGTGCCAGGAGATAGCCACGCAGAGACGGTGTTTAACTGACCAGCGTCGCTACAGCAGTGCCTGTGTTGCCCAGTGGTGAGGGAGCTGGCCTGGGAGGCAGGTGAGTTGCGTTCTATTTCTGGTTCTGTTGCTGAGCTGGGGCGGCTCTAGGAATTTTGCCGCTCCAAGCACGGTAGGCAGGTTGCCTTCCGCAGGACCAGCAGACTCTCTGCCGGCAAGCCGCCGAGAGCAGCCTGCCTGCCATTCTCGCGGCACCGGCAGAGCGACCCCCGCGGCTTGCTGCCCCAAGCACGCGCTTGGCATGCTGGGGCCTGGAGCCGCCCCTGTGCTGAGCACAAATCACTTCCCTGGCTGTTTTTGTCCACGTAAATCATAAGCTGCAGGGAGCCAGAAATGTCTCTTACTGTGTTGACACAGTACCGAGCAAACAGGGCCTAGATCTTGGTTTGGGCACCAGGTGATCCTATAACACTTAATGGTAACTGTACTTTTGGGGATGGCACAGGAATGTCGAGACTCCATGTGGCCCATGACGTGGGGACTGTGAGCCATTGTGTCCCCGTTGAGGAAACAAGCTATAGGATTCCTTTCCAGCACCCTTGATTTCATTAGTTACATCTCAGTGCTTGGGCAGCTGCCATCCTCCCTTCCCTGTCCCCCATCCCATGTTCTGGCAGCCAGAGGATTATTTCCCCCCCCTCCCCCTCGCAGCACCCACCGAACAGCATATGGATTACAAGTTTAATTGTCTTCGCTTTTCTATTTTTATATGAACTTGACTTTTGAGGACATGGCTCCTTACCACGTACCTTTCTGATCATGTCACACTCCCTCCCCTAGCCCCTGTGGTGACTGGTGGGCAGGGTACTTCCTTTTTGGAGAGCAAGCTTTGGGAGCTTGGAGGAATTGGCAGGTTATGCTGAGTCTCACCAAACTCAAGACAAATGCCTTACTGTGCCAGTGAGTCTCTGGCTGCTTCTGGTGTCAGTAGTTTTACTTCTGACCTCAGCAGAAGTAGGACACAGCCCTGTGTTTGCAGCGTCTGCAAGGCTCTGAATCTGAATGCAGCATGAAGTAACCTGTCTCGCTGTTCTGCAGCGCTCCTCTGTGCTGCTAGTAAAACAGTCTTCTCAGCTGTTGGAAGATTCTCACTGGGCCCCATCCAAATCCCACTAAAATCAACGCAAAACTCCCACTGACCCCAGTGAGAGTTCGATCAGGCCCCAATGTGGCATGGATTGGGGCAGCAGCCTTCAGCCCAGAGAGTCCAAATTCTCTCTCGTACATAGGAGGAAGTCCAAGCTGGGATGTTCCTTTAGCAGCTGTGTTAACAGCCTTATGACTGCCCTGCTGGGAGGCATCAGCTCCCATTAGTTAAGCAGGGTTGTCCCTGGTCAGGACTTCCCTAGGAGATGCCAAGGGAAACCCTGGTGTGTATTTCATTTTGACTTAGTATTGAAGCAATGAGGCAAGCTGGCACTGGGGAGCGCTGCCTTCCTACTGGCTCTGTCTGATGGAGGAAAAGTAAATCCAGGGTCCGGACCACCCATGGCCGTTAGGCAAACTCAGGGCACTGTTTCCCAAGAGACTCTACCAAGGCTCATTTCCCCAGCCAAAATCCCCACTGCAGCTGTAATGGGGATACAAGATTCCTTGTGCTTCTGTCCTAACCTGCTGGAGGTGGCTGCATTTCAGTGATGGGCAAGATGATTTCTGTGGGGGGGAGGGGGCGGGCCTGACGACCCAGACCCAGACCTTCAGTACTAGAGATGTCACTGAGGGCAAAATTTGGCCTATCGTTTGCAGAAGAATTATGGGATGAAGGATGTTGTAGGAACTATTACCACAGAAACAACAGAGCCAAACTAGAATCTATAGAAACTATATATTACAGCTGTGTAATGGCCCCTGCTTCTCCAGGTCTCTGCCCCATGTGCTGTCACTTACATCTGTGCCAAGTCCACTTAGAGTCTTAGAACACGGAAAGGAAAAAGATGGAGTGGGTGAAATGCATCTCTGTGCAAACAGCCAGCATAAGGCCAGGCACCAAGTCCGTCCCATGTGAGCCCAGCGTTTCTCCAGGAAATGCTGCCATGCCAACTGTAAAGCAGGCCCTGGAATCATCTTTACCGTAACTTGAAATCTTGCTGTCAGATCTTAACTTGCATGACCCTGATGTGCTTGGAAACAGCAAAACAAACAGAAAATCTTCTTTTTCCCAGCCCACCCACAGCTCATCAGAGCAGCTCAGATGCTAATAATTAAGCTGTGAGCAATCAAAGAAAAAAGTTAATCCCTTTAAATATTGCTGGAGAGTGAAAAGTAAGTGTTCCTGGAGTGTCACTTGTTTTTCGCTGGAATCTCCGTCCAGGAGGATGCTAGCTTGGGTCCCTCTAGTGGCTGAATACCAGCCAAACATCTGCATTTCTTTTTTCCTGTCAGATTCGTTTGTATCAACTAGCATTGATTTTTGTAGTTAAGCAGCATCTTGTCACCAATTGCGTTATATGGCAGGAGGCTGGAATGTTGCTGGTTTCTCCTTATGCAGAGAAAGTAACGTGGTGAATTCCAGTGGTCACTTCTCCCGGCATCTCCCTTCCCCATTTGCAACTTGGGTATGGAAAATGTTGACTCAACCCAGGGGCAGCTAGAAACCTGTATGCTCAATTCTGCTGACCTCTGAAATTTGGAGCAATATCTGTGCCAGTTTTTGCACATTTTATGATGATTTAATCTCTCTATTTACAGCTGCTCTGCATCTGTCCCAAACAATCAGTCCAGACTCAGCGCTTCCAAGCTTGCTTTTGTGATCCTGGGGGACAACTTTCTGTGCCATTTAGGAATGGGATATGTGGCCTTGTTTGTTAGCAGCTGAGTGCAGGATTCTTAAGAGCTCCTCAGCTGCAATCTTTGCAGGTTGCAGAATGACTGGAGGGAAATGTCCGTGAAATCCTAGAGAGGCTATTTCAAATGCGCATCCGTGATACAGATCGCAGCTAGTTGTTTATTGCCAACTGCTCAGCAGGTTGCAGCATCCTGCAAAGCTGAGAAGAGATGTAATAAATACCAAGTTTGTTTGGTTTTGGCTGGAAATGGCCCAACTCATTGGAAAGTGAAAACTGGTTTGAAATAGGAGCTGACTTATTCAGGTGATCTGTGATATTTCCAAGGGCTTATCTGAATTAATGATTTAAAAAAACCAGTTACAATTGATTCACACCACAGAGCCGCGTGACTCACCAGCACGGGCTGGATGGAGTGACTCTTCTGTGCCCTGCATATAGTGGCTGGGATCTTGGGTGCTCTACATCTGCTTTTATCTGCTCTCCACTGCTGCAAAATTTAGGGAAGAAGGGGAAACTTGCCATCCGCTGCTCCCTATCACCCATCAGACATCTAGGGCCAAAGTCAGTCCTAATGGTAGTGTGGGTTCACATTGCATTCAAGTATTTGGGCCAAACGTAAGTTCCTAGTTAGGTGAACATAGTCCCTGGGGCCGGCTGTCCTGAAACTGCCATCTTTTACACCTTCCTCTGAAGCAGCTGGTGCTGGCTGAGATCAGACTTTGGACTGCGGCTCTGATCCAGTCTGGCAATTCCTGCCTTCCTAGGAGCGGATCAGAAAACGAGTCGGGGGGCAGGGAGGAAGCAGCAGCAATGGTCGGTGATGAGGACTGCTTCATTTTGCCATCTTCTATCCCTGCCCTGCCCTGCCCTAGCCATGTAAGATGTTCACCCACTGACTGCCAGCAGGTACAGATTACAATACATTGGCCTTTAACCTCGCCTCCAGCCCAGTGACCACCAACGTGCTGCTTACATCGCTGTGCTCATTGATGCTGCATTTGCCCCATAGCGTGGGGGATGTGACAGGGAAATTAATACCCACCATCCCTTTGACTTGCCCTAAAGATCTGATTCTGTGAGTTGTTCAACAACCCACAGCTCTCCAGGGCTTCCAGGAGGCTCAACACCTGGCAAAATTATTCCCAGGAAGACCCTCCGCCAGTCAAGAGAAATTTGGGGCCCTGTACATAGTGTTTTCTGGGACTCTGCCCTCTACCATTTCACCCCAGTTACAGATATTTGTGGGGGCGCTCTGGAGCTTGGGGCCCTGGTACAATTGTCCATCCTTCTTCCTCCCATCAACCCTGGCTGTCAGTAACAATTTGCCTGGCTGTGTTACTCAGACACATACTAACTCCTGGCAGGGCTTCCTGTTTGACTTCTTGTGTCTGCACCCTAGACCTCAAACTCCACGTCCCCTAACCCCAGCGAATGTGCCAGGGATTTATTCTGGGTAAAAACTGCTGAGCTGCTGTGCAAGCCAGACCTCAAAAATTCAATCTTCTCCACAGTGTTTTAGTTCTGCACGTTCATTTTGTTACATGATAGTAACACGGATGCATAATGAAATCACAGAAACCCAGAGACTTTTCATTGCTGGTTGGCAGGCAAGTTGGTGCATCTGCACCTCAGGTACAGGTTGAAAAAATAGAATCTGCTCTTAAGCTGTAAATCAGTTGATTTACAGAGCAGAACGTGGAGGATTGCTCTTCTTGTCTGTCCAAACGGTGGCTTCTCTACTGTTTGGAAACAAAGCAAAGTGGTTGACTCCAGATTCAAACTGAATTATAGATACAAAGCTTTATTTATATAGTGGGAGGTTTGTATGTTGTTGCTCCTCGTTAAAGGGCTTGTGTTCGGGTTCCAAAAGACATTGCATCTCTTTAGGACACAAAAAGAACTTTATTTAACGTGTTGATTTTTAAAGAGCAACTAGTGCTGTTCTTGGCTGCTGCCCAGCCACTCTTTTTTTGAGTTTCATAAAGGTCCTTCCCCACCCCCACCCCCAACCCCCCCTTTTTTTTTTTTGCTGCCGTTCTCTTAATTGAAACCAGAAAATTGACGGCTTAGCCTGGCAGAGGCAGGAGAAGTGATGCAGTCCTCCCACTGCCTGGCAGCAACCTTAAGAGCAAAGCAACATCTGCACGATTTGTGTCCGTGGTCGGAGTCCTCGATAGTGGAACTGGCTGCTAGGCTGTGAACTGGAGAGAGACCAGGAAATGTTGACTGCAGGACATGAGAGAGGTCTACTAATCTAGGGCTGTGCTACTCTGGGGTGGTGTTTGCTATGCAGCTGCCCCCCTTGACCATGGTTTGCCCCTCCAAACATTTTATAAATGCTCCCCTTTTCTCCCCCCGCAACTTTGCAGGATGTGGTATAATCACAGATAATGTTCTATATGCTGACGCAGCTTTGCTCCTCTGCCCCTTGAATTTGTCTGAAATAACGCCCCTGGGTGGAGCCAATGTCCAGAGAGCCAGCCTTGCTCCTCACGTTGCTTTATGGTGATACCGTCGTGTATAAGGATGGCACCATGACACTGATAACCTACAAAACAAATGTGATGACATCTCTAATGTGAGGTATCTGCTTATGCACCACAGCCTTGTGAATGCTGATGGCTACAAATGCAGGTGGTACCGTGCAACGCTTCATGCCATCTTTTCAGTATTGTGCTGCATTGCACTATTTTTGCAGCATTGACTCACTTTTTTCCAAAGTTCTGTGCATGCATCTGACGGTTTTGTTGCCATGTGTTAGGGCAGGGAAGCACTGAGTGATATCTGCTGTGTTGGTTTCCTTCATGCACTAGTTTACAAAATAACACCATTGGGGTGGTGTACCATGAAAGTGTGTATAGTACTGTTGGTGTGGCTTTGTGTGCTGTTGACACATAACAATGCATGTGATGTAGTGGTCGTTGCGCTGTACTGCATTGTTTTAGTGCAACCTGGTACACAAAGAGTTTGGTGCCACATATTATTGCATTGCTCCTTTGGATTTGATGAAGTTAATATTGAGAGGGGTTATTATGCCGTTTCAAGCACTGTTTTTTCTGTACTGCGTCATGTTGTGTTGCTGCCTAGCAGCACGTGTCATGAAGTTGTGTGGTTACAGTGCAAGATTGTATGAGGCAAGGGCTATGTTGTGTTATAGCCAGTTGTAGCTGCTCTAGAATCTCCTTGTACAACAGCCCTTCACACCCTGTTGCGGTTGTCAAGTAATGGAAACATGCAATACCGAAATACCTTTGAGGATCTGGGGCTTACCTTCCCTATCCAAAATCCTACCCTGCTTTCCAGCCCCTTCAGATCCAATTTCACAACCCTCCTGTGTCTAGCTGAGTTGCTGAAGAGAAAGAACTGGAGGCAGATGCAAATTTGGTAATAAGGCCTGATCCTGGAGGTGCTGAGCACCCTCTGCACCTGCTGACCTAATCATGGGCGAAGGCTTTGTGATAAGGCCTATGACTGGTACCCAGGAGATCAGGGTTCACTCCTGTTGGCTGATTGTGTATCAATTATATTATTTCTCAGGAATTCCCAATTAACACTCTGAAATTTGGTAGGTCCTTGACCCAAGATCAGGCCCAGGATTCTCAGGATCACTTTTCATTTGGGAGCCCCAATGAGCAGAGCAGTGATGACAATGCTCAGGCTCCAGGAAGACCTTTTATAATTACAAAACTTTTGGTATTACTATGGCTAGTCTCTGACCCAGTAGGGGAAAGTAAGACAGTCCTGTAGTAATGGCCCACACCAGTCCATGTGTATACTTGCTCTATTCCTGGGGAGGATTTGAGGCACAGATCCTACTCGGACTCCGGCATGCCAGTGGAGAACTCAATGGCTTGACTCAAGGCCTTGATGTCCATCACGCGTATGCATGAATGACTCCTCACTCCTTTACCGTATCTTAGCTACCTCACCCTCATAATATTGGGGTGTCATCCTATAGGTTAGTATATTGACTAGTTTAATCATATTAGCATATAAGTCAATTAGTCTTCACAGCTACCTGTGGTTAGGCATCTGCTGCTCTTTTCTTCCAGAAATACTCTAAGCTGGTACAAACTGTCTTCTTAAGCAGTTATTTGTCAGCAGTTTTATTCTTTATTTCAGCATTTGTGACTAGTACAAAACCAAGTCTTGGGCCAGCTTGTGACTTCAGTTCACTATTCCTTCACTTACCTGTGTTAACTCTGTGACTTAACTTACTCCTACTCAGGCTGTTAGGCCTTGCATCTTAACATAAGCGTGCTGGCTGCACTGTCACTTGAACTCCCCGGTCCCCACCTGTCAAGTGGGGTTAATAGTCCTTCCCTTCATGGGAAGAGCGTCACTAATTTATGTTCTCCGCTGCAGTATCTGCACACCTGCCCGTGAGGTATTGAGAGGGGACAGTCTCTTAGAGGGCATTCAGCCCCTGCCGAGGATCAGGCCCAGAGAGCGGGTGCAGGGAGAAAGTGACGGGAGCGAGACACTGAGTTAAAGGACTGAGGATGATGAGCAAGTCAGGTGACTTGTCTGGTGAAATATCATTAGCTCAGCTCTTACCCTAGCGCAGCTCCTTGCTGGATGTTCGCCTGGGTTCTGCAGCTTTCCTGTCCCTCTTGATCCATCCTGCTTCTGCTGCAGTTTGCTGGCTTCCCAGAGGTGTGGCAGCTGAAGCTGGGATGGCCTCTGGGAGCATGTTACCCATATCCTATTGCATCAGCAGCAAGTCGAGGGGCCTGTCCCCCTGTTCCAAACCCCTTTATCCTGCCTCTGATCCACCTCCGACCATGCCGAGTTGTTCTCTGTGGGCAGAAAGGAACTCCCCGTTCCCCCCAACTCTGTAGTTAGAGATGCCAGTTTCTGCTTACAAGGTGTTACAGGAGCCATGAGGATGGGCCTTTCCTTCTCACAGCATCTTACGCTCCCATAAATAATTTTATTAGGTGTATGCGTGTGTGGAAAATTGACTGCAGACGCCTCACGCCCCACTGTGCACAGTGTCCCGAGTAACTGAAAGAGATCCCAGCCTTGTAAACCCATCTTGCCACCAGACTGGCAGAAAACAGGATGGAGGGAGGAGGTGGTGCAGGCTTTGCCAGGAGGTGGTGATGGATCTATTTCCATAGAAACAGGCTTTGACCATTTTCAACAGTTGCAAAGAAACCATTCCACGTTTGCATCCTGGTTGCATGTTAAGGTTCATGATGGGGCTTGTGGAGATGACTCCACCTTTCCATTCCATTCAGCTTTTCTCCTTTCAGCTACTTCACCCCTCCCACCAGTTCACTCTGCTTGCTCAGATCCGCTGAGTGTCTTAAGAAGCCAGGCCCGGTGAGAAGGTAAGCCTCTCTGAAAGTGTGAATCAAAGCTCTGCTCAACTGGGAAGCAGCCCAGCTGGAAAGCTTTTAATTCCTCTCTTAAGCCTTTCCTCCCTGTCCCAGCCTATGAGCAGACAGAAGTGAAATATCTAAACTGGCAGCTTTAGGCTGTGCCTGATATTCTTGCCTCTTATAATTTCAATTCCACTTGATTACGTTTGGGAGACCCTGCCTCCGCTCAGGTGGCCAAAACCCAAGGGCCAGATCTTGAGCTGGAAGTCAGTAGGAGTCAAAGCGGAATGAAGAACACAGGAACGAGCCTCTGGAAGTTAAAAACTGAAAAGGATCTGTAGGTCCCAGCCAATTAATTCTCCTGCCAGGCAGGATTACTCTCTACCTTACATTTACCAGGGGTTCCCAAAGAGAGACTCTCTCCATCTTATAAATCTTTCCCTTACACCTGGCGTGTCTCCTCCGGGCCTGTTTGAAAGTAGTGATGACTCAGAGGAGGATTACAGCGTTTAAGACGTATCAAGAGAACATCTTTCATTCTGAGACAAGGATGCGCGTGTGGTGCTCTTGGCTGCGCTTGCATAGATCCCACTTGGAAGTCAGGCCAGCAGCTGCTCTTCCACTAGCCGCACAAGATTTGTTTTTGCCGTCGAGGTCCCATTCATTACAAAGTGAAAGGGACTGAAACTGGGTTTAAAGGAGCGTGGAGAAAATTGGCAAAAACCAGGATGCCCATGAATATTGTCACGGCTGCTCCTGACAGGCCTGTGGTGTAGCTGACGTGCGAGGCGCTAGGGCACAAGTAGAGAGAGAAGTGAACGTTGTCAGTATGTGTGCGTGTATCCAGATCTGTTTGTTTCCCAGTGGGTTGTGCTGCTTCATTAGGGTATTTCTACACTGACTTGTAAACCCAAGTTTACAATTGCTGGACTCCGGTCTCTCTGCCGTGCTAACCCATTTTTGCTGCACTATTCAGACTTTCTGACTTGGGTCTGCAGCTTGACTTGCATCCACACTGATGGGGTTTGGACCCGAGTTGCGGAGGGACTCAGGCTCTGGAGTGGGACCCACTCCCCAAGAAGTGTCCTGGGATCCAGGTCTTGAGAGCTTGCTGACCTGAGTCAGACTGATTTGTCCATGGAGAGAAGGTGGACTGGGGCTCAAACTGGAGTTGGAGACCAGGCTCCAGGCACAGTATAGGCATACCCCAAGTGTCTACTTTGAGCTCAGAGCCTCCTTTGCTTTCCTAGTGTCCATTCAGTCCCTGCTCATCGCCCCAGGCAGGCAGCCTGGGGGGGTCTTTCATTGGCATGAACCACTCACTGCAGAGCATCAGGTTGAACCTGCTCAATGCATCGAAGGGCTTTCATCCTCCATGTGACGCTGCCAGTCAGGGTACTGGCAGAGCCAAAATGGGGGAGGGCTGCAGGCACTTACTAGGCTGGGAGAATGGGGGAGGCAGTGCCAAGGTGAGTGGGGACCAGTGGGCAGTGCCGGGAATGGGAGGGATGAGACAGCGGGAAATGCTGGGGTCGGGGTGGAGGGGTGAGGATATTATTGTAGGGGGTGAAGAAGCAGAAATAAGATGTTTCTTTCTAATGCCTCTGCCATGTGCTGTGGTCCCAGTAGCCTCCTGGGGAAGGTACCTACCCTGCTCTGAGTCCTGCCACCACACACCCCAGCCAACATTTCAGAGCTGCTCTTCTGTTTGTCCCTGTCCTTGGCCGGAAGCTAAAGAGCAGCAAGGAACTCTGCCCTGGCACAGCAGTGGCTTTCGACTCTCTGTGATCTCCTTGTCGATGAACCTGTGTCAAAGGCCGGTTCGAGGGCCTGCTGACTTCAGCCCCCAAACTTCCTGGAGAAGATCTGGCTGTCAAAGTATTCACATGGCCTCTGCCACCATCATCTGAGGGTCCATCTACACTTCAGACCGGGGGTGGACTTCCCAGCTGAGGGAGACATTCCCATGCTAGCTTGAGTGAAAAATGATGGCTTCTTACATCAGTGACTATACGTGACCGTGTATATACAAGGTCAGACCAATGCAAGAACTGCAGACAGTTAGTTACACGCGGCTCAGACAGGATTGTCCGTGACCATTGCAGGCTGCTACACCCTTTCTTGCACTCTTCACGTTTTTTACATTTGGTGGCATTATGCCTTGTTTCAAAGTGGTTAATGGCGACGTGAAAAATCTGTTCCCACCTTGCTCTGGTGTGTCGCGGCTGCTGGGGCAAGCCAGAAATGCTTTCAGGCATGACTTCAGTGTGTCTTTATAACATGTGTACTGGCCACTGTGAAAAAGGTGCCTGGCTTTAGCTGGCCATAAAATATGGCCTCAGCTGTTCTCAAGGACTCTTATGACCGAGATGCCCAGACCAACATAACTGAGGTTTTATGAGCATGCTTTGAATGCCAGACATCAGACAGTGATTAACTTTCTTGACTTTGGGAATCTCATCCCACCATTTGACTCTGCAAAGGGAGCAACGACTGTGCCTGCGGAATTGATCAAGTTTCCTAAGGTAGCAGTGATATTTTGTCGTGTCTCCTAAGCATACAGAAGCACTGGGAGCACCCCGGCCATTTAACGAAGTGCTGCTTTTGACACCCCCTTACGTCCCAGGGCAGTGTGCCGGCATTCCAAACAAAGAGCTGGCCTCGACTACGCTATCACTTGGGGCGTTGTGTGGCAGCTGCTCCCTAGAAAGCAAAGCTTCTCAATGGATTTGAGTGGCATGGTGTTGATCTTAACCAGGTAGATGTGCACATTCCCTGGCACAGATGGGTACACCCCAGTCTGAGACACGGGGCCCATGTTTGGGGCAGCTCACTCCTCCCACCACTGAGACTATACGCTAGCTCAGGGAAAGCTTGTATGGGCACGTCTCCTGGAGCTGGGGTTCGCACCCCCAGCTTGAGGTTGGAGACATGCCCGGAGTCTCACCATCCTCCGTTTATCCTCCCAACTCCTGTGTGAGGCAGGGGAGCATTGCAGGGAACTCAGGAACAGGTGGTGACTTGCCAAAGGTTTGTGGCACAGCTGGTCATTGAGCTGACATCCTCAGGGTCAATCCAGCACCTTGACCACAAAGCCACCATCCTCAGCCCCAAGCCCAGATACAGCAAACAGTGTGAGGCTACAGCTCAGCTAGCGAGGGCCCCATCCAACCATCAGCTGGGAGAAGAAGCAATGATGCCTTTCCTTGCTCAGGTCCCAGAAAGTTAAAAGGACTTGATTTGTTGTAAACGTTTTTCCCCACCCCTGCCCCCATCTCTTCCTTTACGTATCCAGGCATTTTCCAGACAATGAAATCGCCCTCTCGTCAGACTTTCTCCCGCTAATCTGAAACCAGCAGTAACTAGCACAGGGACAAAATGGATTTTAAAAAGTTTGAAGAAAATGACTATTTTAGACAGCTGCTGATGTAGTAATAGCCAAAAACTTTCGGCTGCAATGCTAAGTTCCAGGCATTTAGTGCTCACTTAGCCCCTGTACCTTCCAGCTCTCTCGAAGCTTTGGGTAATAAATTTTACTGGGTAGATCAAGCATTTGAAAATGAAATATCAGCAGCTTTTTGCAAAGCCCCAGTCGAAACACGGACAGCTGGTCTTGGCTGATGGTTGCAAAAGGCTTCGTTTAGGAAGGAGATAGTCAGGGTAGCCATAATCCTGTATCATTCCCTAATTGCTCTCCGGATGGAAAAAGGGCTTTCTGAAATACATTTATAGCTCAGTAATTTATTCCCAATTTAAAACCAGCCAAACAGCTTGTTTTATGGAGAGAGACATGCAGAAGCACCACTTCCAAGTCCCGCTGCATTTTACTTGCATCCTGCTGCCATGTCCGCATGTCAGATTTTCTCAAATCGGCCAGCTCAGCGCTTTAGGAGTGTGGTGATGCCCAGGGAATTGTGGGTTCTGGGTGTAGATGTGTTTCTTGGCAGTTCTCTCCATGCTGCTGGAGTCTGGCTGCGCTGCAGCACAGGGAGATGTATCTGAGCTAGGGAGAGCAGAGCTAGCTCACATAACAATAACAGTGACGCTGTGGTCACTGGACAGGCTAACCCCACCTGCCCAGGACCCTGGGTACATACTCAAGCAGCCTGGGATGTGCCCCCATTTATTCTGCTAGGAACCAGTTTCCAAATATCTGACTTGGTGTCTAGAAGGGGGCAAATCTGAAGCCAGTGGAAGCTTCCCATTGGCCGCAGGGGGCAGCTGGGGCCAGGCCCTGTGAAACAAAGTTTCCGAACATGGGGGCCTCCAGCACGCTAAAGAAATGGGCTAACTCCCAGAAGTGCCCGATGTCCCATTGCTCCCACTACCTGTCCACGGGGAGCTGTTGGGTCCACAGCAGTAGCCTGGGCAAACAGGTCAGTTCTTTGCCTGCCTCCACAGGGCTGGGCTGTGGCCAGATGAGTACGGATATCACGTAGGCTCCTTGGCACCTTGCGTGCTCAACTGTAGCTACCCCGTCTGATTGCGTTGGCCTTAGCACCCACGTGCGGAACCTCCGTGTGTAGTTAGTTGTTATCCATGAGCATCTAAGGCTCCTCCTCCCCAGCCATGTCCCCCTCCTGCCTGAACAGGCCATTGTTTGTGGGCTGGACCTGGCTCTGAGTCTCAGCAGACAGGAAGGTGTTTCTCAACCCAGAGGTATTTAGATTTCAAAAGACAAGATTTTGTTAGAGTCCATTGTGTGTCCTGGAAACAAAGAATGAGCTTTTGTCAGCATCCCAGCCCTTCCACCTTCCTGGGGCCTTTATTTGAGCTCTGAGGAGTTACCGATTTGAGCCCGATCCCGCGCCCAGTGATCTGTGGCAGCAGGATCCGTCCCATAACAAATGTTCATGTGTGACCACTAACATGGGGGCTGTAGTCACGTGTGTGCACTGGGGGGGTTCAGCTGTGTCCATGAGAATGCCATGTCCAGATACAATTTGCACTGGTGCTTCGCCCATGCTGACTGCTCTGTGGTGTGGCAAAGGGGTTTGCACTGGGAGTACAATCCCAGTACAGCATAGAAGCTCTTCTCGCCTCCACACTTTCCTGGCATCCCATCTCTGGGCCCATGTTTTAGCAACATGGTTCCTCGTGTGAGCATGGGGGGAAGTTCTATAACCCCCTTCCAGCTGCTGCTGGGCTGGGCACAGACCTGCTCCAAGCGGTGCGTCTGCCCTGCTGCCTGGAGGGCAGTGAGCAAATGGCCCTGGTGCTCTGCTGGGCACTGGTATGTTCTGAGCAGCTTGGGCTGCCCATTGGCTGCTCCGCACAGGCTGCATATTCAGCCAGACTGATGCCAAAACATTTACTAGGCTAAGCAGCAAGATAGTTGGCAGCTGCGCTTGTTTGGTTTGGCTGGGTAACGGTGCTCTCGGCAGGGAGGGGCAGGGCAGGGAGAACACGGGAGGCTGTCTGCACAGCGCTGACTCATAGCCAGGTGATGGCACTGCTGTCCTTTTCCTTTGCTACTCCTCTCACTCCAGCGGGGGGGCTTTCTCCAGGGCACGCTGGTTCTCTTGGCCTTTCTCAGGCTGGGCCGAGCACCAGAAGTCAGCAGCAGCCCTGGCCTCCCTCCCAGGGAAGATAGTCACTGTCTGCCCTGCAAGGGGCAGATCCTAAACCATAAGCGCTGTGGGCCTAGTGCAATGGGGCCCCCTATTCCTACCTGGACTCTCTAGTGCTTACCACAATGTGAATAAATAACAACGCAGGGAGCCCGTGACTAGTGAAACATGGGGCTTCACACACACCTGTAAGGCCCTGAAGCAAAGCCAGCAGGGCCATGCTTTGCAGTGGTGCATGGCCGTGCTCGGAAATGTGAGGACTAGCTGGCACCAGAACAGTGAGCAAGCCTGTGTCGTGAGGCCTGTTTTGCACAGCCAGTGGTAAGGATGGGCAGCCTCACTTGGCAGAGCTGGGAAGGGGGGCCTGCTCATAGCCCCAGCCATGATCCTGGTTTGCTTTCAATTAGTGTGTGTGGTGAGGGGGAGGGGAACAGGCATGGGGGTCGAAGGGGACAGCAGCCTTTGTGTGTATCCCCACTTGCCTAACCTCATGGGGGGGTTCTTGTGCCAGGAGTTGGGGAGAGTATTCTGCGGGGGCAGGGAGTGTGGAAGGAGCAGTGTTGCCAACCTTGGTGATTTTGGGGGCTAATTTTTGCACAGAATTGGTGAAAACTGGAGGTTTGAGGTGGACCACCCTGGGGAGCAGCCTGCTTTCTCTCCCTCTGGTTTTGGTTACCGTGTGTGATGTTGTGGAGTCTAAGACTAGAAGTATTGTCACGCCGCACCCTTCCAGCGAGAGTATTTGCTGCGCTTGATCTAACTTCTCTGGGTATATGCTGTGAACATAACAAGAAACTGTAATGGCAGGTAAATCAAGGGGTCTTACCCAGTGGATCAGCACAGCCCCATTGACTCTGGTCCAGCCATTTTATTTTAAACCCACAGGCTGTAAATAACTACCACATAGATCCTCCTCTCTACTCAGCAATCTGCTGCTGGGCAAGCACAGCCAGCTCTGAACTTACACCATCCTTCAGTCTGTTCCAGACATGGTGCGGACCCAGCAGCCATGTGTGCTTTGTCTAATAGAGATGCCCTGGCTCTTGCCACCATTTACCAGCCCAAGGTATCATATGAAGTCCTGGCCAGTCTTCGGTCTGCGGCTGGGTGAGAGAGCAGGGCTGAGTGTGCTGTTTGCTTGTTAAATTGAATTTACTGAGGGAGATCGGGGGGTGTCGGGGGCCTCCAGACAAGCAGCCTTTGTGAGCAGGCGGCACAGCAGTTGCCTTTTGTGGTTTGGGGTTTTTTTGGATGATACAATCTGTTATTCCAAGAACTACCCAGCAAATGGACCTGGTTAAATGAATCCCTGATGGTTACTGGGGCTGGAGCTCACTGTGCCTTTGAGCTCTCATTGGAGCCAATCACCTCTGTCCCCAGACGAACATTGTAATTGAACTCAGGGGGTGCGGGGGCGGAGCAGCACTGGCTCCCCTCAACAACCCCCCCCCCCCACTGCAGGGGCAACTGACTGGTGTCTGCACCGATGGGGGTTTAGTCTGAGTTGGGAAAGGCTGTGTAACGGGGAGAAAGGGCAGGGTTTGGTTAGTTCTCAGGCACACCCCTATGCTGGGCAAGATGCTGACAACAACCCAATGGTTGCAGCACAAACTGGAACAAGGAGAATCCTCCCAGCATATCCCTCCGGGAGCAAGGAGAGGGAGCAGGGCCGTCCTTTGGATTTATGGTGCCCTAGGCAGGATTATTAAACTGGTGCCCCTGTGCCTATCTTGCTCTTAGCAACACAAACATAAGCTTACAGTATTGGAAAACTTGCCACGTGCATGTTATTAAAACCAGTTTAAGTTAATGAAGCCACTGTCATGCTGATGGACTAGCACTAAAGAAGTAGCACTACAGAAAAAATTCTGATTTGACAGAATAATGCAAATAATCTAATTTTTTAAATTTGTCAACATTTTATTGGAAATTTATATGAAGAGGTATTGAAACAAGGATTTGTTTTTAACTAAAAGCAATCTTTCTGGCTTTTTTGGCTGCAAAATCAGTAATATGTCATCGTATGACAAAGACAAAGTGATGTCTTGTTTGATTGCAAGAATAGCAAGACCAGTCTAAAGAGTTCCTGACTCCTTGTAGAGCAGAGAGAGTTTTTAATGAGCTTTAGTTTTGAGAAACTCTGTTCTCTTGATGCTACTGTTTACAGGAATTGTCAGTAGAATACGAGTGCAATGTACACATTAGGATATATGTCAACAAGTTTGCTGGTATGAATAAACTGTACAATGTCCATCATCGATTTGCATGTGGCAACAACTCAATTCTTTTCATACAGTTCAAGTCCATTTGAATCAAAATGATCACCGTGCTTCAGGAGGCTCTCTAGGTCAGGGTCCGAACATGGTGCCTGCAGGCACCATGGCACCCACAGGGCCCTCTAGTGCACCCACGTACTGGCCGGAGGAAGAGCATCTGCCGAAATGCCGCTGGAATTCGGTGGCATTTCGCACAAAAATGCCTCTGGATGACACTGCTTGCCGCAGACAGCATTTCGGCAGCATTTCAGCGGATTGCATGTCCGTCCACCACGGTCCTTCATCTGTCGCCTGCCAGACGAAAAGATTGGGGACCACTGCTCTAGGTTCTTTCACTTTGTCATTAGTTGCTCTTGTTTTCCTATTTCGTTGAATTTAGTCCTGCTCAGCCCACTTCCAGCTGAGTGAATGGAACCCAGGCCGACAGCGGGTTGAGTGGCTCCAGCTGGGATCTCAGCAGCCAGCCTGCTCAGCCTGCTGCCAGCCCGGGGTTCCTTGGGGGTCCCCCAGGCCAGCAGCAGGTGCTGAGTGAGACTGGCAGCCACGACCCTGGTGGCAATGGGGCAGCAGCCAGAACCCCAGAGCAGCAGCGGGCTGAGCCGCTCAGCCCACCGCTGCATGCCAGCAAAAATCAGCTCACGTGCCGCCTTTGGCACATGTGCCATAGGTTTGCTGACACTTGCTCTATACATTAGTAAGGAGATGAGCATATTACAGTTGTTGGAGGGCTCTACTTAGCAGTAACAGGGCTAATAGGAAAGTCAGTCAACATTTTTTGTTTCTCTAATGAAAACTGGCCCATGCCTTCCCTATTACCAAACTTGTCACAAATAATTGTCAACAACTTAATTTTCTGTTTTTGGCTAAGATATTGATTTAAAAAAAATATTGAAATTGAATTCAGGATTGTTAGCAAGCATTTTTGGCGAACAAATGACCAAATTTGTTAAATGACAAACTCTAAATGGCAGCGGAGTACTGCTTTCATGCTTGGCTCCCCCTAGTCTGCGGGTCCAAGAGCTGCAGTAGAGGAGGAGATAGGTGGTGAAAACTGCAGGACCCACAAATCCATCTCTTGGGTGCAGAATGGCTACAGCAGCAGCAAACCCTCAGGTCCGATCACACGCCAGTGGGCACCACCGCCAGCCAACGGATCATGGTGAAGTTAGCACAGCATCTGATCTCTTTTCAAGGATGGGGCACCCATGGAGCCACAGCAGCTCATCCTGCCCTGTGCAGCTCTGCCCCGGATGAGATGGATCGCTGCCAGCCCACAGGAGAGACGCGCTCTCCAGCTAGGGTGATCAGATCCAGATGTCCTGATTTTATAGGGGCTAGTCCAAAATTTGAGGCTTTGGTCTTATTTTATTAGGCAGGGCACCACTTACGCCACTTAGGGTGACCAGACAGCAAGTGTGAAAAATCAGGACGGGATGTCGGGGGGAATAGGAGCCTATGTAAGAAAAGACCCAAAAATGGGACTGTCCCTATAAAAGTGGGACATCATGTCTGCTCACCTACCCCTAACCCCCTGTCTTGATTTTTCATGCTTTTGTTTCAATCATTGCTATCTGGCTATTCCCCAACCCAGCCGTGTGTGACCATTCCAGTCCTGGCTGCCTGCAAGGAAGTGAGTTACTTTCACTGTCATTCCTCAGCAGGTAGGCAGCCAGCCTCCCCCCCACCCCTCCCCTGCCCCAGCACCTCACCCAACCCAGCCCTGACGCTGGAGGAAAGAGTCACACTCACAGGTGAATTTCTTCCCCCAACCCTTCCCAGAGACTTCCCAGCAGCCAATCTCCTTTCTCAGACTGTGCTGCATTTGGCTCTTTCTAGGACCCAGCAGCCCTGTTCTTACATGCTCCACTGCTTTCCATCTGTCCATGCTCCCAGCAGAGCGGTGCCCCCAGACCTAGTGGTGCCCTAGGCGGCTGCCTGTTCTGCCTATGGCTAAGGACAGCCCTGAGAGGGAGAGCCCTTTCCTGTGGCTGCAGGTCCGCTCTGGAGATTGGTCCAGCCCTGGAACAACCCCCCTGAACTTTGCAGGCTCTGGTCACCGTGAGCTGGACCCAAACCCCGGTCTGAACTGCAGGGCGTTAGGAGCCTGGGTCTAAGGCCACTGCAGAGCTGAGCTCCAGTCGACATGCTGAAGAAGGAAGTGGCAGATGATGCTGTCCTCTCACTCTGCTCCCATAGTCCAGTCCCCACAGTCTTCAGTGTATTTGTCCTCCCAACCCCCAGTGAAGCAGGGAAGTGCTGTTAATAACAATACTGCGGCTGACGTCCTTTGTAAAGCGTTCTGAGATCTGATGGCAAGCGCGCTAGGCTTGCTGTCATCCCCCTTTATAGATGAGGAGGCACAGAGACCGGGTGGCCCTAGGTAGAGAAGAACTAGGTGGAGGTATCACTCTTCATCCCTCTTTGCAAAGTAGGTCAGTATCATCATCTCAGCTTTACAGATAGGGAAACTGAGGCATGGAGAAGGGAAAAGACTTGCCCAAGGTCACCCAGCAGGTCTGTGAATAGAAACCAGGTCTCCTGAATCCCTGTCCTGGACACTGGACCCTACTACCTCATTAGTGGGTCGGTGGCTACATCTACGCAACAAGCTAGGGGCAGGATTCCCCTTCTCGTGGACACCTGCTTGGTTTCCTAGAGCTAGCGTGAGTATAAAATAGCCATGCAGCCACGGTAGCCTGGGTAGCAGCAGCTGAGATACAGCTGAGCCAGGCTGAGTACACACCAGCTGTGTGTGTGAGAGAGAGAGAGACTTATATACCCTAAAGCAACTATAGCTTGTTCCATCTGTGTCGTGTTTGTAATGTCCCTTTTTTCCCAGGCAGGGCGCTGCTGATATAACTTCGCTGTCTCTTGACTGGTTCCAATATCTGAACGTGTTGGCTTTGTTGCCGGAGCGCTATTGTGCTCTGGGTGGGACGCTGCCAAAATTACACTCCTGCCCCCAAAGAGCTTCCCATCCTAACAGAGTTCAGACAAGAAAAGTCCCCCCCCAATCTGCTTCAAGAGCTGCTCTGCGGCGGGCTCAGGGGCTGTGCTGCTTTCCCCGGGACCGCTGAAATCAGCCAAAAGACTCCCGTCAACGACATGGCCTGGGGCAGGCGTCCTTGGAGCGCTGCTGCTGGTCCTGCTCTGGATGAATGTTTTTTGGGCGTTCTGTTCCTTCCTGAGCATTATGGGATAGTGGCCCAGTTTTTCCCACAGTGCACCAGTAACAACACCACATGGGTGCACAAACAGCTGCTCTTTTTTGTGCATGGACACAGCTTGGTCATGATGCTAGCAACTGGCTCACAGAACCTGTTTGCGAACTCTTGGCTGTCTGTGTTGCATAGACAGGCCTTAGCTGGGTTTGAACCAGGGCTCTAGGGTTTACTGGCACCCCTTAGACCTGCTCGGCATTACCACCCACCTTGCAGGGATGCTGCCTACTCCATTTTTATTCGCTCACTTGGGGTTTTTCCTGCCTGTCGTCGCTGGGCAAGAGCCAGTGAGTTTAAAAATAAAAGCTAGCGGCTGTGCTGGGAGGTTGAGAGAAGCATTGGACATCTCTCTGGGTGGTGCTAAATGTTCCAGAAATAGCCTCGTCTCCCAGCCAAAGCTCATATAACTAAAATGTTCATAGAAGCAACCTCGGTGCTGGGTGTGGAAGGACGGGTTGCCCTACCGTTTCAAATCATTTCCCCCATTGCTGCTACCCAGCATGTGCATCCAATGCTGGGGAGTACGGAGCAAAGGCATTGGTGTGTGCAAGTGACCAGCCCTGGGGGCCTCCTCAGAGCTATGTGCATGGTGCTGCCACCAGGGAGGTGTAGCGGTAGAGACAAGGGGGCCTTGAAACTCCTTCTCTTCCAAGAGCTGGAGAAGAGACTGTGAGAGTTGCTTGATGCACTGGATGAGTTGGGGGTGTCTAAGGGCACCTGCTTCCAAGGAGCAATACCGGGACTTTGAGAGCAGTTCCACTGCAGGGGAAGCCATGGAACCAGAAGACACTCATACACCAGGAACCAATCCCAAGAGCTGGCCAGCCAGAAGATGGCTTATGCCAAGATCCCACCACATGCAGCAATAACCCATCCAGCTCGGACGATGGCTCACTCTGGGAAGCCATCCTCTGTGTTGGCTCTGAAAAGGGACTAGCTACCTCGAGGACTCGTTCTCAACAGATGGGAGGAAGGAACGCTGTGGGGAATGACACCTATAGGAGAAAGGAGAGGTAGACATTGGGGCCGGGGCCAAGATTTTTCAAAGGCAGTTGTCAAAGTAGCTGCCCAAGTTCCTCTGAGTTTCAGTAAGAGCTTTGTGTTCTGCTCTTTGAAATCCTTCAACTTCCCAGAGCAGAGTATCCCACCCCAGCTGCAATGCACGTTGAGAGGCCGAAAACAAAGCCAGCTTGGGCACTCCAGAAAAAAAATTAACATTGGATTCCTGCCTAGAGGGGAGCAGAGAGTGTCTAATCTCCTGTGTGCGTGAATGAAATCCAGTCCAACTCCTGGCACTGCTGCAGAGGCACTATCTGCTGAAAGCAAAGGCCCTATCCAGAGAGCAGCGCTTGGAGGAAAGAATCCCATTTTATATCTTTATAAACTACCTCCCCATACTCCCAGAGCTCACTGGCAGGACATCTTATTTTCACCACAGCTCTGGCCCAGCTCATTAAAGGGGGATGGGCTAGTACCATTGCTCAATGTTGAGCTTCTTTTCAGCCAAGCAGCTGCCAGGAAGCTACGGGTTCAATCCCCAGTGGAGCCATTAGCTTTCCTCACCGGCTCACAATCTCCAGACTGAGGCCAAGAAACAGAAGTGGGGTGGAGTCAATGATTCATCCTGGTTGCTAAAGGGAGAGTCGGTACCAAGGGGGCTTGGGGATTGGGGGCTGATGAGAAGTGACCTCAGAAGAATGTGTGAGAATTTTTAAAATATCCCCCTCCCTCCCCTTAAGAAAAAAAGATGGTTCCAAACTAGTTTGTTACTGTAAGGAGCATCCAGGATCTAGGGGCTTTGCATCCAGATTGTGATGATCAATGTTGTGTTGGGCTGACAGCAGTGGAGAGCGTGTCACAAAGGTACCATTGGCTGGGGAACTCATTGGCACCAAGGGCAGGACTCTGAACCAAGATGAGGACCTTTTGGTGGTGAACATGGCTCCCATTCGTTATACCAAAACGGTTAGTAAATAACTTCTAGAAGGCAGCTAAATCCTCAAGTTTCAGGGCACAAGCCACCAGCTACTGAACTGGGGTCAGGAAGAAACTTCCCCCAGGGGCAGGTTCTCCCAAAACTGCAGGGTTCTTGCACCTTGCTCTGAAGCAGCTGGTACTGGCCTCTGTTGGCGACTGGGCTAGATGGACCCAGCTCTGATCCAAGAGGGAATTCCTATGTAATCCTCTTTTTATGCTGTTGGCTACAGCACAAGCAGTGGACCGAGGCCTCTGAGCTCCTTGTGTGAGATGGCAGCCACTCCCTCAGCAGACCTAGGATCCCGGTTCAAATCCCACCTAGAGGTGAAGGAATTTCTAGCAAAAACCCACATTTCTGTAGCATTCAATGGCCAAGCCCCTGCCTCCTTCAGCACCCTGCAACCGAGGGCTTGGAAAGAGTGAGGAGTACAGGGTTTGGAGGGGTTTGGCCTGAGCCATCTGGCCAAAGCCCAAGGATTCTGCAGTTCTGCTGCTCGGCTGGGAACAGGGTAGAGGCTTGCTTTGAGCTGCAGGCCTGGGCCCCTCTGTAGCTGGCAGCCATGGGAGAGATGGCCTAAGGACAGCCAGGAAGGGCTAGAATGCATCAGGAATCGCCTCTGTGATGAAGGCAGCTCACTGGATGGGTGAGCACAATGATGGCTTCCCAGCGCGCTCTCCTGTAGGACCCCCCCCCCTGCACCAAAGTCGTCTCTATGAAGCAGGGGAGAAATCACAACAGGGACCTGGCCTCGTCTCCTGCCATCATCTGCAGGGCAAAGAGCCTGAATGTGGGTATAAATTGTCAGTGAGCAGAGCTGGGCTGGGGGCGTCCCCAGGGGACACAGGCCTTGAAAAACTGGCATTGGGAATGGAAAGGCTCAGATACGGGAGAGGCCGGTTGCACGTCATGCCAACAAGAGAAGCTCGCTAATAAGAAAGACAGTGCCGGAGCCAAGAGTAGCAAGCACAGGGGGATAAGTCATTCCACAATCTCCCTGTATTCAGACCCTTCAGTTTAAGGGCTTGACAAATTTGATCTAATAACCAGGCTCATAAATTGTGGGAACGCGTGATGCTGCACTTCGTGGTATTTTGCAGGCAAGAGCTTCATGCTGAGAAACGGGCACCTCTCGTGTTTCCTTAGCAGGAGGGGTGGCAAAGAGCAGAATGGGAGGAAAGAGATCAGTTCTAAGCGTGCACAGAGCCCATTTCTATGTGCTGAGAGGCCTGGAGGGTCGGGGTTGGGGTGGTGGAGGTAGCAGCTTGGTCACGAGCTTGCAGGCCTGAGCCCCTGGTGTCGCACAAACTAGGTCTCTCCTCTAACTTGACCCCATCCTCCAGTCCCGCTCACACTGCAATGCTCGAACAGTTTGGTATGGACTTGGAAATCCAGGGAGGGCATTGTCCAAGCTGCTCAGTGAATGCCAGTGGTGATGAGTTAATGTGGCCTCACACCTTCCAGCAGACGCCTTGGTTCTCAGGTGTTTAGACCCCACCCATGAAATTCTCCTCAGACCTGAAATCCAACCTGCTCGTCTCCACCTGGGAGCATTTTGTGTCGGTGTGGGGGAGGTTTGCAGGAGTCAGTTGTGTTCTTGCCTTTTGCTATGTTTTGTGTTCTTTGGAACGGATTCAAAACCAGTCATTGAAAGAGGAAAGGGAGTGAGACAGGTCAGAAATTTAAGCCTATTGCTGGATCTAAGGAGAGGCCTGAGTCTGCTTGGGGTTGAGGGGTATCACCAGAGCTGTGGCTGTGAGGAGCCTAGCACTGGATTAGCCCAGGGGCAGGCAACCTATGGCACGTGTGCCAAAGGGACACATGAACTGATTTTCAGTGGCACTCACGCTGCCCAGGTCCTGGCTACCGGTCTGGGGGCTCTGCATTTTAATTTAATTTTAAATGAAGCTTCTTAAACATTTTAAAAACCTTATTTACTTTACATACAACAGCAGTTTAGTTATATATTATAGACTTATAGAAAGAGACCTTCAAAAAAACGTTAAAATGTATGACTGGCACGCAAAACCTTAAATTAGAGTGAATAAATGAAGACTCGGCACAGCACCTCTGAAAGGTTGCCAACCCCTGGATTAGCCAGTGGGCTGCAGGTCAGGATTGAGGGGCATTGACAGAACTGTATTCAGGGAGTTAACACCTGCACTGCATGAACTTTCACATAGTGAAGTTGCTGGCTATCTATGAATATTGTAGTGAACACCAAGGCCACAGGAACAGTAGATGGGAATTCACTGTTTCAATGGAGCAGCTGTGGAGGGACATGGTTATGAGGTATTCACCCAAATCTTGTAACACTCCCCTCTGCTCTGCTGTCCATGTCACTACTGGCTGATGGATATTCTTTTGCTATGGGACTGTGCAGTGCCAAGCATGATGGAGCCCTGATCTCGGCCTCAGAGGGTCCATATTGCTGCATTCGAGCCAGGCATCTTGCGGGGGGATGGCGTGAGAGGCTGCAGGGTGCTTATTCCCAGGAGACTGAGGATGCCACCTCCACTGACCAACTATAAATGTGGGAGCTGGATCCTGGACCTCTTCCCTCCTTCCCCCCACAATCTGCCAGACTTTTGTGCTGTCTCTAGCTTCCCAGCTTGGCTGTCACTTGAAATATGTTAATGGGACACTTTTTTTTTTTTGGCTCAATAACTCTGTGGGCTCATCTGACTTTGTTTTTAATCAGGCCAAAACAAACTCAGCCAAATTTCATTGAGGGTTGGCATTTTCCTGTGCCTGGTCTTCCGGATCGTAGCATTTCATGTGCTTGCTGTGAAGGAGGTGGGAAAAGCTTGTGGTCTGCAAAGAGATCCCTCCACAACAGGCTCTGGGGCTCAAAGGAAGATGTGGCTAATGTGCTTGCCACACAAGGGCTTTTAATGCAGAGCAATCTCCCTCCCTTGCTTTAATTGCTCATTCTTTCTGATCCACCAGAGGGGATGGTTCAATGGGTTAGTCTTCAGGTTTGGAAGGCCAAGACCTGCTGGATCTATCCTTGACATGCCAGGTCCAGCCCTCTTGGTGAGTTCCCTGAAATTTGCAGGACTCTATCATTCATTTGTGTTACAATACTGGGATCAGGGCTCTGCTGTACACACACAAGAGAGACAGTCCCTACCCCAGAGAGCTCAGTCTAAATTGGAACTATTATCCCCATTGTACAGATGGGGAGATGGATGTTCACACAAGGAGGGTGAGCTGGGAATAGATCATTGATTTTTCTCCATTCCAGTTCAGTGCCTTAAACACAAGATCACTTGCTTCAAAGCAGGGTCCTATCTGCCTTGTACGCACACTACAGGTGACTTTGAAATCTGGCTCTTTCTTTTATACCAGTGCCTGTAATTAAGGGTGGGAACAATTGTTGGAATGTCTGACTCTTTGACCTGCAAGCATAAGAAACCTTTGCAGCTGCAAAGCAGATAGGCATTCAAATGTTTGTTTGCTGACACAGAATCGAACATGGACAATGAAAGGGCATTACGGAAAGTTTGCCTAAAGAGAACCCATAAGAAAGGTGTGGGGGGGGATTTTCCCCACTATTAATCATAGAATATCAGGGTTGGAAGGGACCTCGGGAGGTCATCTAGTCCAACCCCCTGCTCAAAGCAGGACAAATCCCCAGACAGATTTTTGCCCCAGATCCCTAAATGGACCCCTCAAGGATTGAACTCACAGCTTTGGGTTTACCAAGCCAATGCTCAAATCACTGAGCTTCGTTGGTCACAGTTTTCATTTTCCTCTGATGTCACGTGTACAAGTTGTCTGCTGTGTTCTACCTCAGAGGTGGCTGCATTTCAGTGATACCATATATATATTAGTTAGTTTATTGAGGATTAAAAGCAGTACATTAACAAACCATCCTTCCTTGTCACATTACTAAAACTGCCCTTGACAATACTTCTTTTGTAGTATGTTTTTAAAGTATAGTCCTCTAGAAAAATAAGATGAATTGATTGAATTTTTTCCCTCATCCCTCACTGCCACATATTAAGCCTCATAAATTTCAGTCAACGACAACAATGCAGCATCTGCAGCCATAGCAGTGTGGTTTCAACCAAGTGAGGCAAGAGCCAGTGGCTCCAAATATTTGCTGTTTCCTAGAACACAGAAGAGTGAGTGTGTGTCTGTCTGTCTCCCTGGCTGATTCTGCTTTCAATTACACTGGTGTAAATTAGGAGTAACAGTGGGGTCCCCCTGGTGAAAAACTAGCATGAGTAGGATCCGGATACTTGTGTGTGTCGTCTACTCCTTACATAAGTCCTGAAGGGCCTGTGGAGCAGCTTTCCCAATAACAAATAAATCATTTTCATACTTCCCAGTGAATTATTGCTTCCTCCCACCTGCGTGATTTTTCTCAAGTTTTAAAGATATTTTGGTTTTGCAACTTTGCCAGTTCCCATCAGCTCTTGAAATATATTTGTTTGTTGAGTTTTCTGGGCTGCTCACAAGAGGTTATACCATTCTTCTCCCCTGGCCAGCATTCCAGTAGGTTTCATAATTCCATACTCAACGATAGATGCACGAGCCCTTTGCTCCCTGGGCAGAGATTCCAAACAGCTCGAGCCTATCATAAGTCAATGCACGCGCCTTGTGCCTGACAACTTCTGAGCCCTGAGAAGAGACTGCTTTACAGCCAGTAGTAGATGAAAGCACTGAACCCATTCTGGTCCTGAGTCAGGATCTGAGCCAGATGGGCACTGAATGCCTCCACCAAGGCAATCCCTCTGAAGTCAGTGGGGATTGAGAGAGCAGAACACCTGGCCACACCAGGCCCTGCAGCCCCTTGCAGTCAATGGAAAGGCTCCTCTTGCCTGCATTTTGGCTTGGGCCACTAGGGCGTTGAGCGCTGGCTGATGCCGCAAAGGCCAGTGCAGAGGTTTGGTTCCAAGTTTGCAGTGAATTGCAGGCTCCGCTGAAGTGGGGCAAGGTGCAGTGTGGTTCATCTGCCCTCCGGTCCTGACCTAGCAGCCTCTTGCCCTGTTTATCCAGCCTGTGTCCTTTTCCCCTGAGCATTTGTTTCAGACAACCCTGTTTTAGAAATGATCTTGGCCTTTTGTTTCATTAACCCTGACCCCAAGGGCTTAAGCAATGGGCTTTGTTGTTTACAAATTGAATAAATTAAATAATTGACTGTTCTTCTCTGGCTGAAGTGGGGGATCCCACCCATACACCCTTCAAACTGAGGAAGCTATTTCCCCGTCACAAGCCCCACCCCTGGTATGTGACTGAGGGAAAGGCTTTCTATCGCTCTAAGCTTATGGCATCAGGCTGGGAGTCAGGAGATCTCCATTCAAATTTCAGCTCTGCCACTGACTCCCTGTCTGACCTTGGACAACTCACCTCCCCTTGCTGTGCCTCCACCCACAACCGCAATGCAAAGAGGGATTTGTGAGGGTGTGAGTGTGCCTGCGTAGACAGGATTGTGAACCCTACAGTGCTGAGCTTTGCATTACAGTCACGAGAGCCCCCTAGCTGAAACCAGGGCGTCTCTGCTCCAAGGAGCTTACCAGCATAACTAAACACACGGAGATGAAGTGACTTAGCCAGGTCATGCAGCTTTCTGGGGCAGAGTGAAGGGACAACCTGGATCTCCTGGGTCCTAGCCACCAGCCCACCTGGCCAGACGGGGGAAGCATGATTGATTTCTGGACTATTTGTGAGTTCTCAAAGAAGGGAGCGCTTCTCCCTCCTTGCACCCAGCCCAGCCTGGGAAAAACGCTGTCTATCTGGAAAACGGGGGCGGAATAGTTTTCCAGCTTGAAGCCAAAACTAAAATGCTTTGTAATAAATGCATCTATTTGTCTCTAGCTCAGTCGTTCCCAGACAACAGCAGCTCAGACAGTCAAGGTGGCAGGAACTTCTGGGACTTGCTAACAGGAGATGCTTGAAGACTTCCTAGTCCCTCTGGGCATATTAACCCTGGGGCATCTCCAGCTGCATGCTTCAGGTTTCACACAGCAGGCAGGTTGTCATCACTGCAAATGGTTCTGGCTTCACTGCCTCAAGGACAGCTCACCTCTCCCCCAGCCCGGTACCGGGGAACCACTCCATGTTCTTCACGCTAATTTCATTTTGAGAAATCAATGTTTTTTGGTGAAAATGTCTGTTTCTGTTTTTGTTTTTTAAATTCTGGCTTGTGGGGTGGGTGGGTGCAGGTTTCCATCTCTGATTTTGTGCATCTGTGTCTTTAAACTGCACTAGGAAAAAGCAGAGTGGGGAAAAGAGCCAAAGGGAAAACAAAAAGGGTCAACAGTGAAAATTTGGTAAAAGTTGTTTTTAAAATTACGAATAAACCAAAAAAAGTTGCTTTTTGGAATGTGCAGGGAAAAAATGAAACATTTTACAAAACACATTCTCCAGGGGCTCAGCTCACTGCCTTGGAGAGCAGGAGCTTGCCCCATGACCAGTGTGGTGTCCAAGCAGCCTTTTCTTTCCTAGATGAACTTTCCTATTACTTTATTATCAAAGAATGACTAGTGGAGATGCCCAGCTGGCCCTTCCCAGCCAATGCCGGATTGTTCGGCATCTTGGTCTATCTTGTTTTTAAGATTCCTCTTTTGAAATGATCTAAGCCTCTGTCATTTGTCCAATGTTCCTTGATTCTGGTAGGATATCGGGCGGGGGCGCCACTCAGAGAAGTGAGGAAAGACCCCCCGCCCCCAGTTCTGCACTGGTAGATAATGTTGCAAGCTGCAGTGATGGCTACGTTGTAACAAGCCATGGGTGCATGCTGGCCCGACATCCTGCTGACCAGTTAACTTCCCATGTGGACCTGTCCCTAGAGGGAGACAAACTCCACAGTCTCTCCTAGTGGGCACAGCCTGTGATGATGCTGACCTACTTGTAACGTGCTCAGCAGCGTGTGCTCCCCATCCCTTGTCTGGATGCAGCCTGTCTTGTAAGAAATACACCCATCTGTACACGTGTCCATCTGTCCTCTCCCAAAAGGTACCCAGCAGTGTGACTGTGTCCTGCACAAATGGCAGAGCTCGAAATCCACTCCCTTGGGTGCGATTATTGCACTCTAGTGGCTGTAGCCTAAAGAGGCCGTCAGATGCATCATACACCTTATGGGCCAACTTGTAATCTGATGGCATCAAATAAAACTCAGAGCAGTCACAGAATTTCAGCCCCTTCTTTCAGGGCTTGCTCAAACCAAGATCCAACGTGAGTTAACCAGAGAAGCTAGGTCCTGCTGCCTGTGCCTTTCTCCCTGACCCACCTGCTCCCAGCAGGTCTTTCTCCCCAGTGAGCTGCTTTTGGCCTATAAGGACCAGACGACCTGCAGGATCTCACCTGAGCCCTGGCCTCAAACCCAGCACCAGGAAGCAGCTAAATTAGTCACAGATGGGACTCAGTCCAGCTCCCTTAAAGGACCCTCCTACCCTGACATAAACTCTTAAGTTAAGCCATAGGGCCTGTGAGTGTGGGTCAGAGAACACTGGGCTGTATTCCCGCTTCCTCCCATGCACTCCATATGGCCACAGCATGTGACACTCAGAGAAGCAGGGAACCCTGTGCAGCCGCTGTACTATAACCTTTGGCAATGACCGTGGTGTTGCCCGCAGATGGATGATCCTGGATAGGGGATGAGCAGTGGGAGGTGGGAGCTGACTGCAAATATCTGAGAGAGGCTTTGCAAACCTTTCCCAAGGGTCAACAGTGTCCCTGCAATGTCTCCACTCCCCCACCTTAGATGTTTGTTCCTCTTTTTGCAGATTCATGTACTAAGCTAAGGCCTGCTGGGTGTCTCCACCCTCCCACCCCACTGTCTCTCTGCAATGGCTGCCCCACCAGCTCGCAATGGCAGGGTCAGCGAGGGGTGAATGAGGCGCGCTGAGCTGGTGCCAAGTCAGGTGGCTTTTCAGCTCTGCCTTTAAAGTGCAGAAGTAAGTTTTGAGTTAAAGTTCATCCACATAAAACTATCCCCAAATGGGACCTCTGAAAACCCTTAATTCCTCTGGATTGTTACTAATTGTTGAGGGTGGGAGCAGGGAATGCAGTTGGCAAGGGAGCCAAGTGAGACTTTAATTGCCTCTCTCGTGCCTTGCCAGAGACTCAATAGGAAAGAATGAGTTTGGGAGCTGAGTGAAACGCAGGCTCCCTGTGCTGGGGACAGCATGCAAAGATTGCCTCTTGTGATACATACTGAGGACAAAAGAGAATTCTCTTGGTGGCTGAAATGGGGCAGGCAAGGCAGGTACCTAACTCAGACCATCTGGCTTTGAACAGGGCTCCTAGCAATCTAGTCCTTGCTGGGAGTTGGAAGGAGATTCTTCAGGTTGTGTCATTCCAGCAGATGCAGTGATGGGGATATTAGAAAAGACTAGGATGACCAGATGTCCTGATTTTACAGGGACAGCCCTGTTTTTTCAGTCTTTTTCTTATATAGGCTTCTATTACCCCCCACCCTCTGTCTCGATTTTTCATACTTGCTGTCTGGTCACCCTAGAAAAGGCAATGCATGGGTATCATGTCAAAAAATCCTCGCAGGTAAATGCCTGGCTCTGTTCCTACCTTTGGTGCATCTGCACATTCACGTGCAACTCCCAGTCCCCCTGGCTTCTCTGGAGTTCCACTGGGGTTAAATTGACCTGAAGAATGCAAACAGGAAGGTGGTGTTAATGGCTGATGGAAAGAGCTGCAGAGAGGAAGCCATTTGTAGTGCATGCGAGGTTGCATTGCTCCTATAAACTTTCAGGAACTCTGCAATGTATCTACCTCTAGCTTACACACAAGCTGCCGCTCTTCACCGCTAGTCGGAGAGAGTGAGAGCACCCTTGTAATTGGCAGCGAGAGAATGGATCAAGGGACAAAGCACCTCATCCACCGCTGGCATTAGCAAGTGCAGGGAAGACTGAGCCCTGGCTGGAGGCATCCCTGTGAACTTGGCAGGTGGACCAGATGGGCCAGGCTTTGACTTCCAGCTTATGGAGTGGAGCCATGCCTGAGCAGTGCATGGTAGTGACCTCCCTTTTCTTTCTCTCTCCTTGGACTGAAGGCAAAATGGCTGCATAAAACCAGATGCTCCCAAATCTATTCCCATTCCAGCCATTGCCATCACTGGAGGAATATCCCAACTCTCCGTGCATGTGTAAGATGCGGTTTCTAGTCTTTCATGAGAACTACATGGGTACGTCTACACTGCACAATAAAAATCCTGTGACATGCAAGACTCAGAGCCTGGGTCAATTGACTGAGGATTCTGGGGCTCGGGCTGCAGGGCTAAAACTAGCAGTGTAGATGCATGGGCCGGAACCCGGGTTTGGAGACCACCCCCTTTTGTGAGGTCTCAGAGTCCAGGCTCCAGCCAAAGAATTGTATAGTCCCGCAAGCCCGAGCCACGTGTTTTAGTGCAGTGTAGATGTACAACTCCTGTTTGGGGGCAACGCTGGTTTTTAGTCTGGTTCTTTATATGGTGAAAAGAGTTGCAGAAAGAAGTCCAGGCCTGGGCCTGTGGTGGGGATGATGTTGTGCTGCTTCCAAGCTTTACCGCTGCTGGGTTATTTAGACTTCTAGGCTCGGTGCAGCAGGCAAGGAGCTGGGAGGCTTTGGGATCTGCTCTTTGTCTGAACTGAAGTCCAGTGCATTGGCAACTCTGATCTGCCATCGGTTCCTGGGAAAAGCCTGGTTTGAGCCAGGCCTCATTTCCCCCAGTGTGGCAGGCTGACTTTCTGCCTGTGGCATCATTCCCTGCAAAATCATCTGTCTCCGGCTAACTCAGTGCGATGGCTGGGAGCAGAGGCTGCACTCAGACTCTGAGCAGGAAGAGCCGGCATCAGAGATGACAGAACTGCTGGCCTTGGCATAAAGACCCCGTTTCCATTTACCAAAAAACAATGTGTATCTATCTCTGGCAGGAGTCTCTTGCCATGTAGGTGGCTACTCCCGAAGTCTGTGGTCACGGCTACGCTGCTTGTGTTGGCTTAGCCCCGGCAGGGAGACGGTGTAATTTCAGACCCAAATAGGACAGATTTGAAAGGGTCCATGTGCCTTATAGGTAAGTCAAATGAGGGTTACCTAGCGAGTGTGGGCCGAGGCATCTCGCTAGCCGAAGGCACCCCAGGCTGGACTTGTCTCTGGAGTAACTGGTGACAGCAGTGGAGTTACACCAAGGGTGAACTTGGCCTACTCTGCTTGCTTTGCGCCAGTGCAGTGTCGATCCTGTACCAAAGAGCTGCTGTACTGGAGAGACTTATGGTGGGCATCACCCATGGAGCTGTTAGACTAACAGATCCTTCTCTTAGCGTGCTGGGGAGACGGTGGCTTTGAAGAAATGCCGGGGGGCAGTTAGTTTGGCGATGCATCTTCTGTTGGGGCAGAGCCGCAGCAAGCGCCAGCTGGAGAGATTTTTGCTGTGTCTTGCTAACTAGCCAAGCAGGGGAGCAGAGTTGCTTGCTGGGAGCCCAGCACAGGTTTTAGGCCTGACATTTCTGAACACCAGGATTGTTTGAGCACCAGTTGTGACCACCTCTGTCCCAAGGCTGGTGTATGTGGCGCAGACAAGCTCCACTAAGAAGATACCCTGGCTCCACATCACTGATTCCTCCTCCAGTGGGAAGCCAACATGTGAGGTTACAAATACTGCTTAGCAGAGGGGAACAATAGTAAGGACAATCCAACAAAACAAGAAGAAACCAGTCTCAGCCTTGTCAATGAAGAGCTGGCCCTGGGCTCTGACATCCCCAGAAAACCATGCAGCTTCTGAAGATCTCTGGGCCTGTAAGGATCCAGCGCACTTCAAAAGCCACATTCCTTTCATCCCCACAAGCTACACAAGTTCCAGGTTTGTTTTTCCCCCTGGCATGGTTGGAGGCATATGAAACCATTTCTATTTAGATGCTGTGCAGACTTCTCTGGCAGAAGCCCCAACAGGCAGCACATGAGCAGCTATGTAATGTGGTCTCTCGGGGCACAGAGCACTGATCCACTCAGTAAGGAATTCTTACCGTGCCCCTCATGGAGGCTAGGTTTCCGTGGGATAGGATCTCAACAGGGGGAAGAAAAGCAACCAAGAGATGTTATGGTTTTGGTTCAACTCTTGCATTTTAGTGCTGTGATCCAGCCAGTCATGGGAAAAGCGAGGGCTTTGGGAATCTGGAACCCTTTAAGAAAGATTAAACTAGATATTTGATTGCAGGGGAAAATAGGAGCATGATAATAAGATTGCGGCTTTGAATAGCTGGAGATTAGCATTACTGGGAGGGGGGTTAAGCTGTTTGCTTGTGACAAATGCCCAAGATACATGTGTTGGGGAAGGTGGAGGGGGAGTGTTTGCGCTGTATGTGACATCAGCCATGCACAGAGCAACTCGGGTGATGGCAGCAGAGCTGGGACCCACAGCTCACTGGGCAGAGCAAGAGCCCAGGTCTGCAGCCCTTAACCACACCCAGAAGTACTTAACTTGCACAAGTTCTGTGCAGAATCAGTCCTAAGCTAGAGCATTGGCCATGAGGAGGAGGAAGAGCCTAGGGCTAAGGAGGAAGAGGGACCGTGTGCTTAAGACACTTGACTGGGACTTTGGAGACTGGTACCCAGCTCCTGGCTCGGCCAAAGACTCCTCGTGTGACCCTGAACAACTCATGTAATCTCCTTCTCCCTCACTTCCCCATTGGTAAGGGCTCTTGTCCTGTGTGTAATGGGTACGTTTGTCCCCAGGGGCCTCACGCAGCCTGCAGGTCCCTGCATTGACCCAAGCAGTCTGGCTGTGCTGGATGTCCATTGTCAGGCTGAGGCCAGCCTCAGGCCACGTTGTGTAGTTCCATGTGCTGCTCCACAGGGTGCTCTTTTGGCTGGTTCCGCTGCTGCTGTTTCTTCCACCTTTCATTGGGCCCGATTCTGCTCCTGTTGACATCTCCCATTGAGCTTGCTGGCAGCGGGACCCAGCTTGCTATAGCTGCGCTTTCCATGAGGAAGTTGGATGATACCTACAGCTACCACCTGAGCTCTTGATTCCCCCACCACCGGACAGCTCTTGTGGGCTGCGATGCTGGACAGGCTCCTCGCTGGAGCCTAGGAAATGAGCAGGGCATGCATCAGGGGTGAGTCATCAGCACAGGATATGAATGCAGATGACATTCTGGCAAAAAACCTCCTTTGGGTTTAGACAAAGTTTTGTTTTATCTGGGAAGGTGACGGCTTATAACTGAGGGTTTTTCTGTGAGCAGATTTATTAGCAGCTTTACTCCTACCAAGTGGCATTGGGCAGGGATCGTGCATGATGTTAACCTGCATTCCCAGCTTTCATTGCTTGGCGAGGCTTTCTTTTCCTCTAGAAGCAGAGAGAGGATGAGCCTGATTCTCCACTCACTCACCTCAGCACAAATCAGGAGTCACTCCACTGAGGTCCATGGAACTATGCTGGTGGAAACAGGAGATTCAGGCCCAAATACTTGGCAATGTAGTAACTAATTATATACCATGTGTTGACCTGAGCCTGCTGTCTTACGGCAAAGCCTGATGCTAGCCTTGGCTGTATTTTGGGTAGCATTACAGGGAAACCATGATCTGCAGCTTTAGGGGAATTTACTCTGCACTGAGTCAATTGGTGCCCTGCTGGCTCCAAATGGGTTATTGCAAGCAAAATATCATGCAGGTATATGACCTCCCTTTGCCTGCCCATCAAACAGGGTAACGACCAGCACCTGTCAATGGCTTTGAGCTCCATGGATGGAAATTAGAGCTAGGTGGTGTTAGTAATTACTATCCTATAAAGAATAATTGAGATTTCATTAATTGTATCTTGATAGATCTTTCTGCTCAGCTGGTCTTCACGTGGTAATTTCAATCACACTTTGAATTCAGTGTTTTGTGTGGGTTAAGCATGTTTCCCCACTGCTCCTACCTTTATCGTTGGGAAACCTGCCAGATATCAACCCATATTCCTGCTCCCTGCATCCTGGCTTGGGGGCAAAGGTCTCCTGTGTGAAGCTAACATCAAAAACTGGTAATGGGAGAGGAACATTTTTATGGAACCCAGTTGTTCCGCTTTCTGTTGAAAGCGTTTTCTTTGCTGCTGGTATTGCTGTGCTCTTGTCCTGGGCACTAGGACAGCAGCAAGCCAAGGAGCTTTGATAGGGAATACTGTTTTTATGAATAGTTTAGTTTTATGGGCTCCTCTGAGCTTAAACTCAGAAATCCCATGGAGGATCCTGCGGGAAATTGGCTGGGAGGCTGGAAATCTCTTGGAATTTAGGATCACTGCTCTTTTAATAACTCACCTGTGAATGGGAATTGCCCCAGTGTCATCTCCTGTCTAAATAGTTCGAAGTCTCTCAGTGTCTCTTTGCAAATAATACCAAGGTGACAAACAGGCTTGGCAGCTTTCTCTTGGTTCGCTTTTTGTCTTTAACGTGCTCAAAGAATTCTGTTACTACCAAAGGACAGTGTCCCACAAGGGCATGGAAATGAATGAACAATTGCAGTGGGACCTGACCTGGTCCACAAGCTCTTGCTGATACATACATGCATTGGCTTAGCATGGTATTTGTTTTCCGAGCTGTACCATTGATCCTTGTTCTCTTGCAATGACTGTAGGTCTGGTAGGCTGAGAAGCAGATCTAGAGTGAATCCTATCTTTTTGCATACTCCTGCAATGGCCTCACCATTGATCACCTTACCATTATAGACTGCTGCAGCTTGATTGGCCTGTAGACCTTTCAGCCTATGGAGGCCCAAATATGGGGGGCACAAGGAGAGAGAGAGACCCTAGAAAAGGGGGGACACACATTATTCACACCAAAATTTTTAAATGCTGTGATTCCTTCCTTTAATGTAAATAACTCTCTCTAACCTCAGCATTATGATTCTTTTATTGCTGATCTAAATAGCTTTCAGCAGTGAAACCGTGAAAGGACACCAGATTTGCATGGACCATAGCTAACCTTGAGCCTAAAATGGATAATCTCACTTGAAATGAGGGACATTGGAGCGGCGGGGCAGTTCAGATGCTGGTGCTATAGGGCTCGGTGATCCAGCGGCAAAGGCTGCAAACTGGGAAGAAGGAGAGGTGGATTATAGTACCAGTTCTGCCACTGGTTCTCTGGGCAAATCACCCCACCCCTCGGTCCAGTTTTGTGGGACATTGGGGCCCGGTTTGCTAAAAAGGCTAATGAAACTTCAGTTACACCACAGTGTAAATACTGTCTGATCTGGATGACCTACAGTCTGGGCTAAAATGTTCATTGCTCAGTGCTGAGAGAGAGGTGACAACTTTGTTAAAGGGCTTTTGGAATCTGTAATTGAGGAAAAACTGACACCACTGTGTTTGCTTTATCACAGCTAAAGGTCCGTCAGAGGTTCCATTGCAAACCCTGTCTTTGCAGGCGTCTAAACTCATCTGTAAAACAAACAAACTGGTGTTTGGAACTTGGCTAAATAGGTGTCCCCCCTGCCTTGCTAGAGAATGCAGATGCTTAATTAAAATCTGCACAAATTCTTCTGAGCTACCCTAAAGCTGAGAGTGAAGGATGGGGAGGGGGGTGGAGCTTAAAAGTTGTTCATGTCAAGAAATGCCCTTTTTTGGCCATCTTTAACAGTCAAAGCCAACATCACTGTTGCTTCTTTGTAAGGTGGTTGTATAACAGCAGGAGTTTTCCAAGCTGTGCAGCCCATCCAACTGGTAGGTTATGATGGTTTCCAGTGAGTCATGCTAACCTGGCCAAGTTCCTACGTACTGCATTGTGCGAAATGCGTAGCATGCCCACTGTAAAACTGACACAAGCTGCTGGGGTAAATCTGACTGGGGCTGAACCAAGCTATAGATGCAATACACAGATTCTTCCTATGCTCCTCTTGTCTGTGGCTAAGGTGTGCGTGCGAAACTGTGTGCAATATATGCACTTTGATTTGGAGAGAAGTAAGAAAAAACATAATTAAAAGCGGTTAAAAAAACATAACCTGAAAGCAGGCATGGGCCCAGCTTTCTAGTGGTAGCCACTACATCGAATACACTGGATCTAGCCCCTTCCTCCTAGAGACAGGGGTCTGTGCAGAAGTGTCATACTGAGATGGAAGATCAAGCGGTGACCCCGACAGGCTGTGACAGTCTAGGTAGTCAACAAGGTATCTTGGTACTGGGCCTATAAGAACTGTCAACCAACTGTTGATCAAAAATTGGTGTTGGCTAGACCCAGTTCTAGAGGCTCTCTAGAGGCCAAGCGCAGAGCAGATAAGCAAACTGTGCTGTGAAAGCGATAGCTGAATGAGTGACATGGCGCAGCAAGCAGGGGTGGTGGGAAACCAGCAAAGGGAAGCCTGCCTGGCAGGTGGAGAGTGAACGAAGTTTGGAGGCCTGAAGTGGGGCTGAGGATGGGATGCGGAAAATCAGCTGGGATCCCAGTCCCCACTGGAAGAGAAAATTCATCAAGAAAAGTGCAATACAGAGACCTTGCGATGCATTTTTTTTAAAGTGTTAATTGACAAAACCCACAAGTCACATGCTTTAAATCCCCAGGGAAAGGCTGGGCTGTCAGTCAGTCTTACAGGGCAAAGGGAGGGCAGGAGAAGGCGAAAGGCTCAGCTCCATGAAGGGGCCAAGCACCCATCTCGGCTCAGGTTCACTCACTGCTTGTACTTTCTTCCCCCGGTGCCATCTTGCTGTCTGGAGGACAGACTGCCATCAGCCCTGGCACCAGTAGCTGGGCATGTTTCCCTTTGTTACCTCCCCCTACTTCTCTCTTGAGGCTTCCTTCTGATCAGCGGTGTTTAAATTGAGCAGTGCTTTTTCTGGGGGACGGGGGAAGGGTTGTCTGGTGCAGCCCTTGATCTCTCTGTACCACACGATCTCTGTAACACTGGTTAGGTGGGCTCTGAGAGAACTGCTAGCACTAGCTCCTTGGCTGGGCCAAGCTTTGGGAGCCTTGAACCTGTCTGAAATGGCTGGAAGTAGCTAAGATTGTGGGGTGGAAAAAGAGATGGGGGGGCGCCTTTCTGGGCACATCCACTAGAAGCAACAGAGCATATGGGTTTGAGAAACAGCTGTCTGGGTTTGTCCTGGATCCTTACTTGAGCGAGGCACCAGGTCCAGCCAGTGAGAGTTGGACTGAGTAAAGGTTTCACCATTATGGCCCAATTGCCACCCAATCATGGCCCTTCCTTATAGAATCATAGAACTGGAAGGGACCTCGAGAGGTCTTCTAATCCCATCTCCTGCACTCAAGGCAGGACTAAGTATTATCTAGACCATCCCTGACAGGTGTTTGTCCAACCTGCTCTTAAAAATCTCCAGTGATGGAGATTCCACAACCTCCCTAGGCAATTTGTTCCAGTGCTTAACCACTCTGACAGTTAGGAAGTTTTTCCTAATGTCCCTAAACTGCCCTTGCTGCAATTTAAGCCAATTGCTTCTTGTCCTATCTCAGAGATTAAGAAGAACAATTTTCTCCCTCCTCCTTGTAACCACCTTTTCTGTACTTGAAAACTGTTGTCATGTCCCCTCTGAGTCTTCTCTTCTCCAGACTAAACAAATCCAGTTTTTTCAGTCTTTCCTCACAGGTCATTTTTGTTGCTCTTCTCTGGACTTTCTCCACTTCACATCATCCATTTTTTCCATGCCTTATGGCTGGGTCCACGGGTTGCAAGGCAGAACAGGGTTCTGGATCCGTGGCGCCCTCTCCACTTGCTGGGGTCAGAGTTTGTAAACCATCAACAGTTCCTAATTAGCCCTTGTGCATTTCCAGTTAAAAACTGCGCCTGTCTCTGCTTTCCTTCATCTGGGCTCTGGAGCTTTATCTAACAAGTCCACCCCCAAAGGGTCTCCCAGCATACTTCCCACTGGTAGTCGGTCTGTGCTGCCATACAGTGCCCCCACAGCTGCTGAGAGGTGCTGCATGCATAGCTGGGTGAAATTATCTCTCTGCAGCCCCAAGGTTTTACTGTGCTGTTCACATCCCCCTCTCAAGATGACAGCAGATCTCCGGCATCCTCCAGCTCTTTCCATGAGGTTCTACAAGGCCACCTTCCAGGTGCATCCTGGAGCACACAAAGGTCCCAGCTCCACCTTGCTGCAAGCAGATTCTGTACTGAATTTGAAGGCACCTTCCCAATCTACCACACTTACTTTTCTATAAATCTGTGTGCAGTTCTAACGGGGGACAGGGGACCCTAGGAAAGATGCCATTGCAGCCCTCAGCACTGCAAAGGTTGGGTGCCCTTTTGCAAGCAACTCATCTTGGTCTCACTGCTCTCACAGATGCTGAGGTCAGCATAGTCAAATGTGGCTGAGGAGTGCATGGGTCCCAACTTGAAATGCCTTCCGGAGCCTGATTTTTCAGAGAACAGTAAGCACCCACAGCTCCCCCTGACTTCCCCTGGGATGGCTGGTGCTCAGCATGTCTGGGAAATCTGGCACAGTGGATCTGTAGTTGAGCATCCAGATATTGAGGCATCTGGGATCCGTGGCCACTGGTGAAAACATTGACTTGAAGGTGCTGCCATTTTGAAACAAGATTAGCACTGTAGCCTCGGGGCCAACGTTAGTGTTTGGGAGTTAATATCTAGCTCTTGAGAGCCAGTTATCTGGGGGATGAATCACACCTTCTGCACATACAGAGGGCTATAAGCTCTCTGAATGTGTAAATTCACTGCAACTTGTCCATGAAATGAGAGCCTGTAAAATACACAGTAGGAAGACAAGAAGTTCTGCCTGCATGATGCACAGAGCGGATTATTGCACACGTGATTAGTAAAAGTCACATAGGAGGGGAAGGATTATTGAATGTAGGACATGGGGAGAAAAGAATTATTGAACATGTGACCTCCCCAAAAAGTGACACGTTCACACATTGCAATTTTATAAAGTGAGCCTTTTACTGACTCTAGAACTGGCTTGTCATGTACTGCTTTCCTTTAACAAGGCATCTGAAGGGACTACAGCTCTGTGATAGTGTGTCAGAAGGGTGCATTGGTGTTTCACAGCCTTGGAGCTGCAACAATTGAAGCAAACTCAACTGGAAATATTTATTCCATGTCTCTCAACCTTCACCATCTACACTGACCATTTTCAGGGAGCTATGAATCTGATATCCATCTGAACAGGAAGCTGGAAGCTGTTGGTCTGTCGAGAATTGAGGATAGAGTTCAAACTGAGTTGGTGGTATCTATGGTTATGTAGCAGCTATGGGTCTGATTCTGATCTCTGTGACAAAGGTGTAGTTCAGAAGGAGCTTCACTGAAGTCACAGAGGTATGAACCTGATAAAGGAGAGAAGCATCAAAAGTGGTGCCATAAATCCGTAGCAACTGCATTGACGTTAATCTGCATTTAAACGGGTGTCGTGGAGAGCAGAATCTGGACCAAACTCAGTGCAACTCTTGTGATAAACATGAATTTACCTTGGTGGGTGACCATGTTTGAGTACATGACAGCAGTAGAACAGAACCTGCTGGTTACATTCATTCATTCTGCACCTTTTGTCGCAGAGACTTTAGTGATAGATCTGTTTTGTACTGAAGCTCTGGGGTACACTTTAACATACCTGGTAGCATGGCTGTTACCAGAGACTACGTATCCTAGATGAACACCTTGCTGATCTATAGCCCTAGCAATCTCTCAGGGGGGCTCTGAGCCATGCCTGGTATGCTCAGGATGCCAAGATTTCTGACAGTCCCCCCACCCCACCCACGATCACTGAGTAGCTAGTTCCGTTCTTTTTGTGTGACTAGCCACTTGGCCTGGTCTGAAATCAGGAGTCACTCCATGGAACCGAATGGATTCAGACTGGGATAAGGGAGAGAGACAGCTGAAATGCAGCTATTAACTCAGGGCCTGACCCATGCTGAGTCATGTACTTGACTAATCCTTCAGTGCCCCTCCTCACAGGTGTACATTACCTGGCCCAGGTATCAAGCAAAAGGCCATGTGCTGCCATAGCTCAGCCACACAGTCCGTGCTTTTGAGCTTCCACTGAACTGAGTGGGAGCTGAGGGAGCTCAGCGCCAGTTCCTCGTGGGACTGGGCCCTGGCTGCTTTTGTATGGCGAGCCCTTCCCGCTGCTCTGTGCATGGTCAGTTCCACACCCAGCTAAACGAGTGGTCCTGGAGGCCATCAACGGTGGACCCTATTGAACCATGGAAGGTAGCGAGTTCCACCCATGTTGAACCTCCAGTCCTAGATGACGATGGGCCTGGAAAGGACTGTCCTGGGAAGTCATTGTCATTCATAGGAACCCCAAAGAAGATGTGGAAGGCTCAGCTGCCACAGGTTCCCTGTATAACTTTTGACAGATCATTTAATCTTGCTGTGCTTCAGTTGCCCTTTATAAAACAGTGGCTAGAACACTTTGCCCCTTCCCCTGGGTGTTGCAAAGACCAACTTTTTAATGGTTGCCAGGTGCTCATTGCTAGGGTGATCAGAGAGACATAAGTAAATAGATAGACGCACACCAGACAGCACCATTGTCCAAACTGCTAATTTTTGTGCAAAGCCCCTTCCCCCAGGGCCTATCTCATCACATCTTGCCTGCCCAGGAACGCCACACCTAATTGACAGGTAACTTTATCCTTTCTTGCCTTTCCCTTCCCCCCCCCCCCCCCCACTCTCCTTTCTTCCTTCTGAGCAAGAAATTGAGTCAAGTCCTCAGTGCAGAAATGTATTTTAATGTAAACCTAGCTCTAAGGCAGCTTTTTCTCATTTTTAAACTATTTCATATCAAGCCTTGGCCTGACATTTGTTTTCTTTGAATTTGGTTGCGAAAAAACGGTCTACATTTCTACGGCTATCGTCTCTGGAATCTTGGCAGGCGTTGCACCATATCTTTGAAGAAACTGCAAATGCAAAACAGAAGGCAAATCTTAGAGAAACATAACAAGATTTTTCCCCCCTTGCTAACCCTAGAAATGGGAGCAGCAGACTTTTGTCCTGGGAAGGGCAGAAAATCAAGGAACTGATTGGCAACAGTCAGTCAGGTTCAGAGGTCAGGAATGGAGTAACAGGAAGCCGCAGGAAAAGTTCTAACAGCCCGTTCCTGAAGGCCACAGTACTTTACAGCGTCTGCTCCTGAAAGCTGATTACGTTGTACAGATTTAAAGTTTCCTCTGGGGGAACAGGCTGCAAGTTACTTCTCCCATTTCATGTATTCTGCTGACTTTCATCAGGTGCCTACTGATGAAGAGTCCTCTGGCTAGTGTTTGTGAGGTAGCCAGCTTCTGCCAACAGCTGGAATGAGGCTTCTGCTAGGCGGGGGGGGGGGGGAAGGAATGTATGGGTTTCAGATGCCAAGCCCACTGTACCACAACAAATTTCATATGGAATTTATTTTCCTAACTATTGTATCTTTCCAGAGCATGAGACAGAGCTCACGAATATATTTATGCTTAGCACTGGCGATCTTTGAAAGAGAGAGTGATTTAGACTTAAAGAATAAGAATAAAAAAAAAGCTCCTCCAGCTTTGAAACATTTTCTTTGTTTGCATTAGGCACATTGTTACGGCACTGTGTACATAACTGTCAAATAAGATTACCTAGGCAAGCAATGCTTGTTTCCCCTATAACTTACAGTCTGGGTGTCTGGGAGCAATTAGAATGTCTGAGATGTAAAGAATCTAAGCGGGGGAAAATCCACTCAGGAGGTGGTGGTGGGTTTGTATGTGCATGTAAGGAAATGCTGAGTTGCCATCCCAGAAGAGGCGTGTTGTATTGATTTGCAATTGAATTCTGATAAGGCCATAATTTTTTTTTTTTAATGTTGCGTGATTCCTTGTGACGTGTGTGGCTGGATGGAGGTCAAATGGGGATGATGCTGACCTTACCTGGGAAGATCCATTAATCAGTGTGAACTGCAGAGTATTTTTAAAGGCAGGGCCATCCCATCAAGTGTGTCTCATGCCAAGTCCTATAACACACTTTGACGGGCTTGATCTCAGAGGATGGATGCTCAGCACTGCCTGAAAACCAGGCCCTGTTATGTCTCAGGCTAGGCACCCAAAATCACTGGAAATTAGCTCCCAGAAGGGCTTAAATCTCCTCTCAGAACCAACTCCTTGGGACCCCACAAACACTGGAAAGGCACCTTCTCTCCTCTAGCCCAGTAGCCTGTTGAATTGATGGTCAGTCATGCATGCGTAACTGTCTTTCTGAAAGAATCAGATAAAATGTAGTGTGAATTCCACTAGGCATTCCCTTAACCAGAGGAGATTCCCTGGCCTGTGTGATGCAACAGGCCAAACGAGATCTTCACAACGGTGCCTTCTGGCTTTGACATCAGTGAAATGTCTTCCCAAGGCTGGCAGCACTCTGAACCTCCTGAGCAATGTCCTTAGGGGAGGGTCGCCACCTCTGTAATGCAAAAAACCCAGAATATCTCAGATGACCCCAAGCCATAAAACTGGCCAGCTGGCAGCGTGTGCTGAACACCTTTCCAGACTTCCTGGGACAGCTGCTTCAAGAAAGGACAATCCTGGGAAAACCTGGCCAGGTGGCAACCCTATCTTGGGGCAACCAGTCATCAAAAGTTGGCTAATACATGGCAGGGAAAAGACATGGGGTTTTATGGTCAGGGCACTGGTGATGGATAGAATATTTTACCTCAAAAACAATCATTCCAGCTTGTGTTTTGCTCCTGGATTCAGTACAATCTCTCCTAGCCTAGTGTGACGGTAGGACACGATAGATTAGTGGCTCTTAAGCTTTTCTATTCTGGGACACCCCCTATGAGCCTGTTAGGTCTATGGGAAGAGCAAGGGTGGTCGTGATGACCCTCTGACACCTGTGAGTGACCCCTTGGGAACGGAATAACCTGGTTGAGAACTTCTGAGAGAGATTTGCCTGCAGGCTTTGTGTGTGTGAATTAGGCCACTCAACAAGCAAGTGGAAACAAGTGTGTTATTTACTTTGGACACTGGGAGTTCGTAACAAACTAGACCAAGTTTGATGGAGGACATTGATACCTATCCTGTAAATTCACTGTAAGTTACACACACCCTGTACAATAAAGTGGTGTGGGTGTGTGTGTGCGCACATACCATATCTAATATATTAAACTATACAAACTGGCCCAAATCCTGCATTCAGTCATGCAAGTGTCACTCCAGAGTGACTCTCTTTGAAGCCAGTGATCTTACTCCAGGTCTGCATACAAGTAAATTAGAACAGGATTTGGCCCAGTTACTGCAAAATTCTTTCTAACTGCAGTAAAAATATCACAGTAATCACATGGTTGTGTAGTCAGAGGAATAAGCACGTGCAGTTCTAGGCCGCTTCTGTTAGGAAGCAACAGATAATCTCAAAGGGTTCTCTGCTAATAACCTGCATGACCAATGTCATGGCTCATTTGCCCCACCCAGGGCGCTGTCTTTTGTGTTTGAGACCCATGCTAGCTGCCGAGCAGCCTTGTATGGAGCCTGGCCAACATATAACAAATGTTGAGCCCCACAACAGCTGCCTCATCTGTTACTTCAGCTATCCATCTATTTCCACCCCAGCCAACAGAAATTCCTGGTTTCTGTATTGCTAAATTGAACGGGCCAAATTCTGCTCCATCTTACACACTATGTAATCCCATTGAGGCAATGCCCAATGCCAGATTGCCCACATGAGGCCTAGACACTACTTAAATCTTCTGTACCACTGAAGTCCTGCTTCATCCTTGTGCTGGCCATCACTGGGGTGAATTTCATACCATTGGAGTCTGTGGCAAAACTCCCATTGATTTCAGCAGGGCGTGGATTTCTCCCATAATCTCTCCTCCAAGGAATTAACAGTGTACAGGCTTGATTCTGTTACCTTTACTCACACTGAGTAATACTTGTGCATGTGAGTAGTCCCAGTGAGACGGACAATCCTGTATGGACCCATTAGCCCAGCTGCAAGACCAAGCTCAAAAATCATGACTCTTTTTTTTTTTTAAGTAAAGATCCGTTTCTTTAGTGGATTATTGTTGAAAGTCTTCATAGAAGAAATGTATTTGAAAGGAGAGATTTAAATCAGAAGAGGGTGGTCGTTTGTACATGAGACAGTTCCAGCCCCATGCTGCTCAGCTTAAATTACTCGGGAGTTCAGTCTGAAACTCGTAACTTTATCCAAATAGCTGAAAAATGACTTATGGACTCCCTGGGAATTTACATATCTACAAGCGGATTAACAGCCAATGTGTCTGGAACGCCATGAGTGGAGTTATAAAATGATTTGCACAGTGAAGGAGAGATCAGTCTGGAAGACCCAGCCAGGCTTGTTACAGACGTTTGACTTGAAGGCAGTGCCTAAAGAAAGCCCAAAAGAACAGGAAACTGTCAGTTAAAAGGAAGGACATGCCAGTTAGGCTCTCTTGACAGCTGTAAAATTAACTGTCCCAATTACTTTCAATCACCTGGCAGTGAAATTATTTAAACTGAGCAGGGGTGGGGGAATGGAATCAAAAGACACACCAAAAGCAGAAAGACAGGATTTTCAACCTATGACATTAAAATAAAATGACCAGCAGAATAAACACTGAAAAAAAGTTTCTCATCCCAGGCAGCCATCTTCACTGTCAAGGGATTGGGAAGCTAAGATTATGTACCTTGGCTTTTTCTACATGAGAATAAGTTCTTGCCGCAGTTCTCAAATTTGCCATCTCTTGTGTCCAGAAGAGCAACAGAGAAACCCAAATGACAAGAAGCCGGTATGGTACACAGCCTGGAAAAACAGCTAAATATAGGATACAGCGAATTTTAAATGTGGCACTCCAAAAATAATGCAAAGTCTTGGAGAGAAGGCTGCTGATAAATGTTGCTCCAAATTTCCTGGAGATGCAAGAGGCAGCTTGTGATAACGCTCTGTGCTGGAAGCATCTGAAGGAGGAGTTTCCAAAGCTAACGACAGCTGTAAAGATCTGGAAGAGCCTGGTTTTGAAAGTGTGCGCTAACAGCTCCAATACTAATAAATCAGTTGATGGCTTTGTGGCACAAGTGACAACTCCCCACAGTCACCTGAGGCTGTTGGTGCACAGAGAGTTTTCCATCCTTTGGATTCATGTGGAGAACACAGATGGGTCACAGATGGCATTACTGACTTTGTATTATTAGTCAGAACCACCATGAAAAATCTTGCAAACAGTGAAGGGAGAACTGTGGTTTGTGCCCAGATAATAAAATTACTTGATAGTGATGGATGTGTGTTAAACCTTGTGACAGACAAGATACTGGAGTAACTCATCTGGAGAGCTCTTGCTCAGCAACCACTGGCTATTTAAAATATATGATCCATCAAGAAATGAAAGTTACCCTTTGGATTTCACGGCCTTTTCCAATTCATTCGGTTTTGGCTTCATAGGACGCAAGTGCTCAGGAGCCATAACAAACCAGCTGATTGGTCAGTCTGAATCACTTGATAAAGCAAGTCTTGGAAATGTGGTGCTCACATCTGTTTTGCACTTGTATTGTTCAGTGGATCTATTTTACCATTTCCCCACCCCAAAGGTATGATTAGCAATCAAATTATTACATGCAATTGAATTGTTGCATCCCGTTTAAATCACTGAAATTGCTTTACTGACTATGGATGAATCTCAAAAGAATGAAAGAAATGCCAAAGCTGCAAAAGATGGTGAATATTCTCCTTTCTATAAGTCCCATCAGAGAGCCAATATTTATCCTTAACTTATGTCAGCCCTTCTTCCAGAGATGTTGCTCAGATACTACAGTAATGAATGCGGTAGAAATATTAGTCCTGGGATTTGTTCCTCATAACATACAGCCATACTTGAAGACAACTAAATGAATAACTAGTGAAGAAAATTACCAAAACAGTGACCATCCAGAGCATACCTCAGCAAGTTGCACATTAAAACTGACAATTATGGTTTTACTGATCTCATCAATAGCATTTTTCACCATGACATCTATCCTCCCTCCAGCAACGTGTGTGTATCGTGCAGCAGAATTTTAACTAAGGATTTTTTAATGTCTTAGACAAAAAATGGAACTGTTTGCAGAGTCGATAGTTATTGTTTTGGTTCATTTTAGTTGATAGGGAATGGGAGGGAGGGAGGGAATCTGTTTCTGGGGATCTGGTGTACCAAAGACCAGAACCCCATGTGATCCAATGGACCATGAGTGACAAGGCACTAAACTAGCAATTAGTAAACTGACCTGCTGTGTGACCTCCGCCTAGTCCCTTATCCTTACTCCGGCTCTATTTCCTCTCCCACCATTTGATTAGATCATAAGTTCTCCAGGGTAGGGTCCATCACTCCCTGGGGGTACCTAGCACCTGGTAAAACGGGGCTGTGCTCTTGGCTGGGGCTAGCTAGGTACTGCTGTGATACAGATAATACCAATGGGGGACGCTCAGGGATCCAAATGCATCCCTAGTGTAACCTGAATGAAGTTATTGGAGTTTACACCAGGAGAGAGTTGCACTATTGGACCTTGACGTGTTTTATCAAGCTTGTTGTTCTTGCTGTTCTTTCAGTTCCCACATGACACCTTCTCTACGCCCTTCTCTGAAGCCAGAGATGTCACCATTAACCTTCATTATATTTAGGAAGCACAGAAAGGTCAGTCAGAGCTTCTCAAGTATTGTGCTTGGTGGCCCACACAGATTTGGAATTTATTGCAGGAGAGGAGCTGGGGTTACTTCAATTCTGTGATGTTTGGACCCCTAAGATAAGACCTCTGGAGAAGAGGTCCTTAGTCTGGAACTTGGAAAGTTTTCAAGTGGCTGGGTGTTCTGCAGAGTCTTTGCACCGAATGTTGTTCCAGATCAGCCTTCTTTAGGTGTTTCTATTTGGCAGCTTGTTGTTGTTGGCTTGGAGGTCTATGCAGCATTCCTGGTGTGATTTGAGAGAGTGAGCAAAGCCAATTCCAAGTGGTTTCAACTTCATGGCAGTTTTGCTCCAGCTAGCATGAGGTTGGAAATCAGCTACACATAAGTTTGAGGCCAACTTTCTGGGTTGTTTGTTTATTTTTAAGGTGAGGAATCGCAGTATTCAGGGAATGGCTAAACCCCATTTCACGTAGTGCTGGGATCATGGGCTGCTCACTGGGCTGATCCACGGAAAAGGGGGTGAGTCAGGCAAAGCCTGTGGAAGGGACCCCTGCATGAGTGGGTTCTGCCTGCGTAGGAGCCCTGAGTGCAAGTTACAGATCGTTCTAATTCTCTGACACACATGTTCTCTTCCTGAGCAGTGCCGAAACCAAGCTGACCCTTCAGGCTATTTCTAGCTCCAAGTTAAGCAGCTTCCTTGTGGGCCAAGGTCCTGCCAAGCCCAGTCTGGGTTTATTCCCTTTCTTGGAAGCTGCGAATGTCCTGACTGCACAGCCCAAGAATTATGTTTTAAAAAACATATCCTTAACACCTGCTCCAAAAACATTGCCCCGTCCCAGAAACGCAGTCAGCGCATCCCAATGAGCCCAGCCAATGCAATTCTGTTTATACAATATACTGTATCAAAGACCAGAGAAGCCTCTTCAGGGAAAAGGGAAGAATCCCAAGCCATCTTGCCCAGCAGCTGTTGCTGGGACCTGTGGTTTTGGAATAGGCTCAGGAAAACACTACAGTTTACCTGCCCTTCGCCCTGGCATTACAGCCCTGAATCCACCCATACATTTCATATCTGACCACCACTGCTTACTGTCAAGCCCTGCCTTTCAGCTGGGTCTCCCTGCGTGTTCTGAGATGAACGGGGACCTCAAGCGGTTCCTAAACTGAGAGCAAACTACCACACTTGCGGCTCTCTCAGCCTTTTCATGTCAAGGGGCTAGGCACAAGACAAAGTCCTGCCTTTACCCAGAGAGCAGGACACATTTCCTTTATTCAGCCCTGCTCCACTCTCAGAGTGAAAGGGATGTTAATTCTCCATGGGTTGGTCACCCTTTCCTCGCTCTGCTCTGACAGCCTTTAAGGGTGGACCCATGTGTGGTGTTCTGGTAACATCTAGGAGCCCCTTTGTGCTAGCCACATAGACTGAAAGAGACAGCTCCTACCCTGGAGATATTGCAAAGACGAGAGGTGGGAGGAAGGAAATGTTACCACCTGTATTTTACAGACAGAACTGAGACTGGAGCAATTCCCCACCGTCACACAGGAAGTCAGTGGCAGAAGTAGAAGTTGTACCGGTGCCTTTAGCCAAAAGTTCATCCTTCCTGTGTCGTCCTAGTGAGTGTTGTGATGGGGACACCTCTCTTCATGAGGAGCAGATCTGTGGGTATGTCTACCCTGCAGTCAGAGGTGTGACCTGAGCTAGCCTGGACTTCGTGCCAGTTAGAATAGCCACAAAGCTGCAGCAGCAGAGTAGCCGCTCACATACGTATCCGGGTTTGTCCAGCCCGTGCTGCCAGGGCTTCACTGCTACTGTTGTTCGAACTAGCTAGATCCAAGCTAGCTCAGGTCTGCCTATGCATGCTGCAGTCACACCTCTGACTGCCGTATAGACATGTCACAACTGGCCATGTCATGCTGGCATTGTTGATGTGAGCTTCATTGGAGCCAGTGACTCCAAGGTGAAATGTTTCATATCCTGATCCCTACGCTGGGTACAACTTTCCCAGCTGCCCCCTAGCACATTCTCATTCCTTGTTTACCTTTGTGCTGCAAAAGGGTGGAGGGAATAACAGGAGTGCATGCCATGGGAAAGTGATCGCTGGAGCAGCTTTAATATCGTGGGGCTTGCTGAAGTCTTTCTCAGATTTATGTGCAGGTGCAATCTTATCCGATAACGCCAGGTGAAAGGGATTTCATGAGGCAACAGCCTAAGTTCCAGCTAACGCCCTGGGAAAGAGAAGGCTTTTAGCTACATTGTTTTTATTTTATTCCAACTTTACACTTTTCAGCACTCCCAGGGAGGGCCAGAGACTGGCCCTGAGAGTCTGTAGTCAGTTACGAATGCTTGCTGCAATGTCTCCAAAGTAATCTCTTTCTCCACTCGTCTAGTGAGTAGGATGTTGCTCTGGATGTCAGGAGATCCGTGCTTTAATCTCCACTCTGCTGTGAGAGTTTGGGCAAATCAAGACACCTCTGTTTCCCCTCCTTTCTGGCCTTTCTGTTTAGACGGCAAGATCTTAACGCTCTCATTTCAATCTCTTACTATCTGATTGCACCTCATGGAGCACAATGGGGCTCAATTCTTGGCTGGTGCCCTCCAGGTCTTGGTCATGGAGCTGTGAGCCAGGAATTCCTGGCTCTGCCGCTGACTTGCTATGTGCCCTTGGGCCAGTCACTTTGTCCTCAAACCCATCTGACTTTATACTGGTGGAACCTCAATCACCGCACTGCCCGTGTGCAGCCACTGGTGCTGGTGAGATCAGAGCAAGGTGCATCACCTCTTCTTGGCTCTTTCCTCATGCATACAGTGGGAATCACAGCACTTGCCTTCTGTTATAATTTCTATGGAGCCATAGATATGCACGGCGCGTTATAGGCAAGTGAAAGAAATGCGTCCCTGTCCCAGGGAGCTTTACAGTCTAAGGCCCCCATCCCTTGGCTTTATGTTAAGTGCATGCATGAGTGTTTGCAGGATCAGGTCCCAATTCACAGACAAAGCATGGAGGACAATGACCCAGCTAGCCTGTGTGGAGGATACAGCCATGGGGATAATACCTAGCTCTTCTGGAAACCAGGAGGACATGGTGAAAGAGCTTGTGAAATTCGCCCATGGACAGTGGGCCAGCACAAAGCCTAGGCACCATGTAAGTCTCCAAAATAGGGCGTAGGTGGGGTTGGAGAGGCACCTTGACCTAAGGCTGTCCTGTCTGCACACAGGTGACTCACACTCCTAGCGCATCCACTTCTTGTTAGTTCCTTTTCTCAGGCGGTTTTCTCATCACTGAGTGTTTCAGATCGGCATTGGGAGCCTGGCCAAAAGGAGTGTCTAGACAAAGGATTTGAAGGAGAGGGAGGCTGCAGGGCAGACTGGGTCAGCGAGGCACTGGCATAGGGGAGAACTGGAGAAAAGTCTACCTCACATGGGCTTTGTGAGAATGAATGAAATGTTTTGTTAAAGGGGTTGAATATGTAGGTCACTGTGTATGTGCATTTACACATACACATTATGTATGTAGGAATGTCAGATGTAAACACTAAATATTATCAGAATTCCAGTTTGCAATCACGTCCTTTCCAAAATATTAAAGTGGGGATGGTACATGTGCACACAGTGGCCAGAGAAAGCGTAACCACTCCTAACCGGCCTCACGTCAGGAAGCACAGGTTGATGCAGTGACAGACACCCTTCGGAGAAAAGATACCTTGACGTGGGTTTGCGTCCCGCATTCTGTCTCAGCCCAGCTGTGTGCATGCTTGTGGCTTCCCCCTGCAGCTCCCATGGAGCAGGTGAGGTTACTCCTCTCTGCGGCTCCCACTAGAAGGAATGAAGCTGGTTATTTGAAATAACTCTTTTAAAACAATTGGTCCAAAATGACAGGATCCAAATGGCAATGCAGTTTCCCGGCTCCAGCACATCAGTGACTGCCAGGCTCATCTGCTGGCAGCCTCTGTCTCAGTCAAATGGTGAGACACAGAGCCGGCCAAGGCGGATGCATTGAATTGTTGTGGTTAGCAAATAGATTGACTGTCAGCGGGCCGCCTATGCACCACTATCAATAGCTGATTCTGCAGTGCCGGCTCCAGTGCACAGGGAACAGGCTGGCTGAGGGGAACTTTTAAGCAGTCAGGTGGTCACAGTAGAGGGAAAAGCTGATTGCAGGGAGCAACCCGAGTCCTTGCATCTCAGCCTTGCAGTGTGGTTGGGGTTTTGAACCAATGCAGACAACTCCTCTCTGCACGTTGTGCATCACTGCTCCACTGTGTGTTTTGAGGTCACGCCACCCAGTGGGACTGCACAGCCGTGCGTCACTCTCGCCAATGGGATGTCGCACATCCATGTGTCATTGGACCCACAACTATGTGCACCATTACAGCTCATGCTCCTCTGTGAATCTCCCTGAATCCCTCACTGGGGATTGCAACACATTCCTATGGCAATGTGTGTCACGTCCTGTGTACTCTGGGCATTGTCACACACCCATGAAAGACTCTGCATTAGGGCTGGCTGAAAATTTTCCATCAAACCTGTTTTTTGATGGAAACTTGGGTTTTCAACTAAATATTTTTTGTAAAACGTGTCTGTTTTCTGTGGAAAATTTTGATATTTAGTCAAAAAAACCTAAACCCCCAAATTTTTGTTTTTTGTATCCTGAAAACAGAAATATTTCTATTCCCTGTGGTACCAAGGTGCCTCATGGCAGTTGCAGGCGAAGGGGCTTATGCTCCCATTTTCCTCCATAGGCCAAGCTTTCTGACTGGACTACATCTCTCATGAGGCAACAGGCCAGTGATTCCTAATATGCTTTCCCCTTTGCTCACTGAGAAGGGAGAAAGCGATGCTTCATGGGAGAAGTTGCTGGCCTGGGAGCCCAGTACTCCTGTTCTTTTTTTCTCTGTACCTCTGCTTAGGTCTAGCTCTTCGCGACCCCCCCGCCCCCTCCCGCCAAGTTACATGCTAGCATCTCATGTCTTTAGAGCCCCTGTTTTACTGAGGCAAACCTTTTGGTGCAGATTTTCACCTAGACTGTGGCATGTGCTTTGTGGGAATTTTTTGTTTTCCAGCCCTGTTTGTAAAGAAATTGACAATAAAAAAGAACCAGTCTCTATTGCTTGCTCATGCCTGGCTGGGGGAAATCTTAACTTATGGTGACCAGATGTCCTGATTTTATAGGGACAGTCTCGATTTTTGGGTCTTATATAGGCTCCTATTACCCCCATCCCCCCACCCCCTGTCCTGATTTTTCATATTTGCTGTCTCATCACCCTATCTTAACTCCGTGTCTGTGGCATCACCAGATGTATTTGTTCTGTCGGAATTGGATGATTAGCTTTAACAGTCACTAAATTATAAGGATGACACAGGCATTGTGTGTAATGGATTTTGCCAGCAGCACAGATAAATTTTAGGGTTAAAATCACTACTAGAATTTAAATGTTCTCCATCAAATTATACAAACCCTCCCTGCCAAAATCCCCCAGGACATGCCTATTACAGATTTCAGAATTCCTATGCAAGAATACAGAGGAGCCAGATTTTCAAAGAACTTGGCATGTTGAATGTGGAGCTTTTTGGAATATCTGCCCATCAATGTCACAATGGGACGTGTTGGTCACTTCACTTCATTTAGGTGCCTACGGCTATGTCAACACTGCAAGTGAAGCAGTGATTGGAGCACTGGGAGGCATACCCCTTTAATCTAGCAAGCACGGGTAACAATAGCAGCGAAGACATAGAAGCATAAACTTTGGGCAACAGCCAGAATACGTACCCAGCTAGATTAAAGCTAGCACAGGGACACTTGTCCATGCTACAGTCGCACTTTCGCTTGCAGTGTTGAAATGCCCTTAATGTTATGATGAAGTGGGTTCTATCCCACGAAAGCTTATGTCCAAATAAATATGTTAGTCTCTAAAGTGCCACAAGGACTCCTCATTGTTTTTGCAAAAACCAGTGCCTTGCAAGCTATGCAGGCAAGGTCCCTTCAGACTTTGCTGGGATACAGGGAAGATGCAGATCTCTTCCATGCCAGAGACTTGCCAAGTGTGGTGTAACTTACTGCCTAGCCTGGCTTGGGGTCCCTACCCTGGCTCAGACAGATGGGTGCAAACTTAGGAGTGAGGCTGTGTCCTGAAGAGACAATTTGCGTGGGGAGGGAGGGGGTAGCATGCTTGAGGATACCCCCAAAATAAATAAGATGGATTAAATCCTGCCATCTTGCCCTCCCTCAGGGAGGACTGCCTGTCTAACCCGGTTCACATTATAATTAACTAGTGATCTCAAACCCAGACTGTGCCCAAAGCTCACATCCACTTGTCTGCAGATTCTCTGATACGTGAGCACCTCTCTGTAGGTTTTGGGAGAGTTCTCTGCAAAATTTCCATTGCATTAAAAATATAAATTCTTTCCAGGCGCTGTGATGCAAAACCAGCTGTTTCAACCACAGAACCTATATAAACACCATGAGCTTCAGCACTAATGCTCATATGTTCCTTGGACCAAACAGTTTTGTCTCACTAAGCGTCTCTGGGTGAGAAGCGCCTGCTGGAAATGATTTGGCAGGTGGAGTTTGCACGTTCCACCTGAGTGTTAATAGCGATTCTAAGAACCATGAATCAGAATGTCTATATCATTAGAGAGTGTATGTAGTCAGCAGAGGTCTGTTGGCTATTCGATTATGGCTCAGGAGACCTGGGTTCAGTCCTTGGCTGTGCCACAGGCTTCCTGAAATACCTTGGGCAAATCCTTTAATCTCTTTGTCTTTCGCTTGTAAAATGTGCATAATGCTTCCTTTGTCTTTTTTTTTCTATTTCGATTGTAAATTCCTCAGGGCAGGGCTGAGTTGTGTTTATACAGCATACCCGGGCCTCTGGATCTGGGCCTCTGAACAGTGCTGTATCACAGATTAATAGTAAACAGGGTCTTATCAATTCCGCAAGACCTGTCAAGGTGTTTATAACTCCACTGGGACTGGAGCTCTCAAAAGTCCAAATAGTGCCCAGACAAACATCCAGCTTGTTTTAGACAAAAGAAAAGAGAAATTTAAAACCAAAACCAAAAAAGTCACTCTCCAGCACTAGCCTCCTTGCGGATGGCTCCATGAGACCCAGACCCAGCAACTTTAGACACATGATATTTCAGGATAAATGACTTTTTCCAAAAAGTGGAGGAAATTGTTCACATCCTAAACTCCCTTTTGTCTCTGCTAGCCTATGGGATTAACCTTGAAACCCAAACCATTCTTTGGAAAGGAGGTGTGTCTGCATGGGGGGTGGGGGGCGCACAATGATCATCTAGTCTGACCCCCTGTATGGTACAGGCTAGAGACCTTCCCACAATAATTCCTAGCGCAGAGCTTTTAGAAAAACAGCCAATGGTCAGCGATGGAAAATCCACTGTGACCCTGGTGAGTTGTTCCAATGGGTAATTTCTCTCTCACTGTTAAAGTGTGCCTTAGTTCCAGTCTGTTTGTCTAGCAGGAAGGAATTTTAAAAGGAGTTGAGGAGGGAGGGTCTTGCCAGGGATCTAATGGAATTGCAACCTGAAGTGATCTGTGCCTGAACAGGCTTATTCTTGTACTGTGGTAGCACTGAGGAGCCCCAGTCACCAGCCCCCATTGTGCCAGGCGCTGTACAAAGGCAGAACAAAAGCACAGTCTCTGCCCCAAACGGCTTGCAGTCCGAACTGTAATATGGCCCTGTGTGGGCACAGGAATCCAGCCATGCACAGCTCATTGCAGCGTTGGGGCGGTGGCCCTGACATCACAGCTGTGCCTCTGTAACTATCGTGGGTTCTGCTGGAGGCTTCCCCAGGGACACTGGGCAAAGCAGAGGAGGCAGCAAGTGCCCGACTGTGGTAGTGGAACCCGCTGTAGCCAGCCACATCTCCCGCTGTTCCATTCAGCTAGAAAATGAGTCCAGGCTGAGACGCTGCTTCTTTCCTCCTCCTGACCGTTGGCTCTCCAGGGGCACCTCCCAGGAGCTTACCGCTCAGCAGCTCCCACATCTCTGGCTCGTGGAGAAGTTCAGCTTTCCCACTCAGTCGTAGCTTGCACAACTTTCGTTTGTCTTGGCACACCACACAAGCCAAGGTGCCCAGACGTCATGGTGATGGGCACAGCTTAGGAGCCTGTCTAGATCAGGAGGTGCACGGGGCCCTTTGTAATGCAGGAGGCGCCATCTGGGGATGTTCCCTCCCCCTCGCCTAGGGCAGGCATTTGAAACTAGCAAAACTCCTCGTGTGACCTCTGGAGCAGAGACCGAGGGGCTGTGAGGTCTATGTCAGGGTGACTGACCCAGGACCAGCAGTGACCAGGAAGAGGAGAAGGACAGGCTTGTGAGGACAGCACCAGAGAGAGAGGTTCTAGTCTGGATCCAGCTGCCTGAGCTAGGGCAAGTGAATTCCCCTCCTTGTGCCTCAGTGTCTCCATAACAGTGATCTACCTGAGGATGACGTGTTAGCGTGTGGAGACCCTTGATGGAGGGCATCATGTGATGGCACAGGGTCACTGTGAGAACCCTGTATGCCCCTTTTCACCCTAAAGCCCTTTACAAACAATTGGGGCAGTGGCACTGATGGGCATCATCCTCAAGCAAAGCAGCCCATTGGGAGCCACGCAGCAGTGAGCCTGAAGGGTGGGCCCAGGATGCTAGGGCAGCCCCTGGTGTGGGGGAAAGGAGCCGTGATGTAGAGTTTTAGCACCCAGGTGGGGCAGATTGGATCTTGGGGCCAGCTCCCCCACATAGCTCCATAGACATCAATGGGGATCCGTCCCTTGGTCTTTAAGGGACTGCATTGCATGGTGCTTGGTTTGTCTGCCTTGGAACTCGAAGGACCAGGGGGCTGAGGTGATTGCTGTGAGGATCCCGTGAGTCTCAAGCATTTCAAAACGAACGTTTAAGCCCCTCAGCCATCCCTTTTGGCAAGATCCTCTTCTCCACCCATGATGGGGGTCTTGTCAATCGGGACCACATGGCTGTTGCTTTTTCCATCCTTTGGGTTTTTAATTAAAGGCATCTCTCTGTTCTTCTCAAAGCAAAAGGCGGAGAGGGGCCCTGCTAATCCAAACATTGCATGGAGCAAACGTAGCCATTGCTTTTCATGCCAGAGCTCGGCAAGAGCTGGAGATGCATAATCGCTGACAGAGAAGTGTCCATTCTGGTGTGGGGGGAGAAGGAGGGGAAAAAGAGGACTAGGAGGGGGAGGGGGCAAAGAGTCCCCACAAAAATTTCTTCATAACAGGAAACGTCTCATAAAATACCTGTGGTTTGGCACATATAATTCGCTTGGTCAAAATATGCACCTGGCAAGCTACCCTACTATTAATGCTGCGCTCAGTCTGGTATTTCAATGGAGCTCGAGGCAGGGGCGAGGGAAGGAGAAAGGGTTGTGACTCTCCAAAGCAGAAACACTGGCAGCTCACGGGGAGGGGGGGTGGGGGAATAGAAGTTTGACAAACCGTGTCTCAGAATGTTTAAGATGTTTTCATCTCGTCAGTCAGCAACAGGCAGTTTCTCACCCTGCTGAAGGGGGGCGCTGTGCTCTGGATTGGGGACGAACTGAGTTATTTCTCTTTTGAACTTCTGAATGCTGTGGGGGGAGAGGAAGGATCTGCCGCTGTCCCAGAGTGCGTTAAAATTTGCAACCTCTTCCCTCATTGGCCCTGCTTTCCCCTGCATCACCGCGCTCAGACTCAACTGCAGTTAATGGCCATGGCCGGGAAGCGGGGAAGACCACTCTCTTCCAGTTGGTAAGGCCCAGCTGAGGTGTCTCTAGGAGAAGCAGGGCTGAAATGACCCAAGGAAAACCCTCCTTGACACGCTTGGCTAGGAACACAGGGACTGGAATAGCCTAGGATCTTGCCTCCTGCCTCCAGCTGTGGCAAATGTTGGATGTGCCAGAGGAAAAGCCCTGGGTACACAACAGCCCTGTGGGGAGTTTCCTGGATTGGCATTTAAGTGGTATTGGGGGACGCTAGTTAACAGACCATCACTAACTCCAGTTGAAGTAAGGCAACAGACTCTGGGGGCTAGGACACGTGTGCTAAGAGTAACAAGAGCAGCCTGTCTCCATGCACAATTTGATCCCTGGCAGTGCCAAAGGGTTGATGTGCAAAAGTTGTGGTGGGGGTTTTTTGCAAAGTGGGCACCCAGTGCAAAGGACCCCGCCGGGGAATCCCAAGCTCAGTCCAGCCAAGCCAGGGGATGGGAAGGGCTTAGCTGTCCTTAGACTGACTTGCACACAGCTACGCTCTGGATTTCGTTCACTTGGGGAAATGTAATTTATGCCTCCATCCATGCCCCCCAGTGCATGTTACACCTGCTCCGCCTCACTTCTGAATGGGGCCTTCAGTTATTAGCCTGGACAGGATCTGAACCCATGATCTGGAGGCAAGAGGCTCCATCTCCCATGCCCAACACCCTCTGCCCCCAAGCCAGCCAGTCCCACTCCCAACCCCCCCAGGCAGCTCTTCGTTTGGCCTTCCACAGATGCCTCCTGCTCAAACCCTATGGAAATGCTGATCCGATGCCCTGTGGGAGAAAGCAGGAAACCAGCACCCTGGGCACCTGCCTGGTGCTTGTCTGTATCGTAGCCAGCCCTGGGAATGTGCCACTGAAAATGGGCACTGGCACTTAACGACTTATCTGCAGAACAGTAGCTTGGTCAAGGAGGCCGGTTGCTCTAATGGCATATTCGTCAGGAGCAGGCGCTGTTATCACTTTGTCTGCGCCTGGCCTCTCTCGGCTGCTTAAATGGAGCTGGCTTGTCTGAGCCACTGCTAATTATTGTAATTTGTCACCCACGTAAAGCAGGCCTCCCAAGGTCAGTGGGTAAAGTATGGTGAGTGGTGGCCAGGAGCCAAGATCTGAGAACGAGAGAACTCCCAGGAGTGAGGGAAACCATGGCCTCTTGCATCAGACTTAATCAGCTGTGACGGCCTGAGCTCCAGCTCCTCTCTCAGGAATCGTCTGTTTCCTGCCACGATCCCTCTTGTGTGGGTATTTAACAAGGGGTGTGATCTCAGAGCAGGCCAAGGCCTGCAGCTGAGGGATGAGGCCCTTCAACAGAGCAGAAGTTGGTGGGAGGGAAGTAGGGTGACCAGATGTCCCAATTTTAAAGGGAAAGACCCAATATTCTGGACTTTGTCTTATATAGGAGCCTATTACCTCCCACCCCCATCCTGATTTTTCACACTTGCTATCTGGTTACCCTAGCGGGGAGGGGCCCTGCAGGCCAGGAGAACAGCACACTGATGGAGCAGGAGGGGATGGGGGTGCTGCAGCTAAGATCTATGGGGCATGGAACTGTGGGAACCCAGGAGCAGAGGGCAAGGCTGGGGGCGGGGGTTGTGCTGCAGGTCAGAAGTGAGGGGCATCTTCAAGTTCTAGAGCAGATTTCACAGCATGTAGCCCCGTGTCTGACTCCCACACGAACCCTGAATTTATTTACAGAGCGAGAAAGGAAAAGGTGTCTTAAATGGCGGCTGAGGCACCGGGAGACACAGCATCCTTGCATGGCTGGTACAGTTCCCTCCTCACCTGGGACTAGTTTACCCTGGTATCTGTTCTCTCATGAACCACTAAATGGAGCTTTTGAACGTCAGCTGAGTGGACTTGGCTGGGGGGTCCGCTATGCCAATGTGAAGGAAGGTGCTGGCTGCAGGGAGCTGTCCAGGTTTGAGGAGCTAAAGGTTTTTCTAAAGCCCAACATGCAGATGCACTTACAAATCAATCTCCCTCATGCGCGGCAGTCTCCTGCTGGGGGAGCTGTGAGTACATGCCTACCCTCGCAGCCCCATTGGGCAGGAGCAGCTGCAAAAGCGCCAACGCCACTTCGCACAGCCACGGAGCATTGCAGAATTCAGCGACGTGCGGCTCGGTGGCTTTTCTTCAGAGTTCAGTTCTCTGCTGTTGTTTGAGGTGAGCGGAAGCCCTCCCCTGTGTGCACCCCGGGAGGCGTGTTCAGACGGCTGAACAGAGGCAAAGGGGCTGAGGCTGCTGGGTGAGGTTCGCACAAGCCCAATGTGAGCTGCTGGAGTGGACAAGGTAGTTCAGCAAGTCTTAAAGCTCAAGGTGTGTGAGAAACCAGTATGTGCATGTGGGATGGGGTGGGGGGGACGGACTCTACCTAGGTTACAACCCAAACGGGGGAAGCCTTCTCCAAGGCCTGTCTTATGTCAAGATCCTCTCTCAGGCTCCAGTCCAAGGCCCAGCCGGCTGTGTGCACTTACGTCCAGCATTTTGCCAGCAAGAAAGCCAGGTCGGGGAAACTGTCTGCAAGGTCTCGTGCTGTTAGGTTGTGGCATTGTCTGCGTGGATGCAGAAGTCTCCCAAGATGAGTCTTGTGGACTTTCTTACTGTGTCAGTCAAGGACTCGTTCACCTCCTCTGCCGTGGCCTGCCCACCTCAGTCAGCTGGATGCAGGTACTCTCACAGGGTTTTGGACCATCCCAGTCATCTCCCCCACCATTGAGCACTATCATTTGTGTCTAAGAAAGCCCGCCTGCGTCAGGGAAGATGGAGATCTCGGTGCGGTGCTGTAGGCCACTTGGCCATCCTGACTTACGACAGACTCTACTCTGTGCCCCTATGTCACCCCTCTCCTCCCCAGGGTAGCCTTCTATCATGGTGCAGCTGGGACGGGAACAGGATGACTGTTCTGCCTCCAGATTTGTCTTCTCTGGGGTCTGGTGTATAAAGTAGCCAGGGGGATAAGGAGAGCTGGTTCTGTGCTTCCATTAGTCGCCTTTCCGTGACGCACATCAGGTCAGGTGACACATGAATCATGGCAAAGGCTTTATGGACCCATGGTTTACATATGGTCCTGGTTGGTTTTAGCCTTATGTAGGGTGATTGTACTGGGACCCAGGTCATCCTCTTCTCGGGGCTGGCTTTCCTCTCTCTTCCTTCCTGCTATAGCTTGCATGGCAATGGGCTGCGAGTGGGCAGTGGTCCTGAATGGTGGTGAGTTGCCTATAAATGCTCAATCTGTGCTGTGCCCTGCCTCACTACCCCAGCCTGCACCTCCCTGCAAGGTCTGAGTGAGAACTTAACTCCCAGTTGGCTGGACCCCCAGACACAGCCCTTGTGCCCTGCCATGCTCACCACAAGCATGGGCCTGCAGCTGGTCAGTCACATCCTTAATCCATGAACAGGAGAGAAGGGCCAATGAGCTGCGATACCCTGAGCCCGCGACAGGTCACTGGGAGTGCCTGCTGCTGCTAGGCCAGACAAAAGAATATTGAAAAACACCGGCGATGGGCGCTTATGCTGCATCTATGCAAATAATTCCAAGTCACAGATCATGGACACGGGGATCACAGGTCTCACTGCAGTGTGTGTGGGTTGGAGAGAGCCAAGGTATGCATATGGGATACTTGCCAAGTCTAACTTTGAGATTACAAATCTCATTAGTTTAGAGGATGGTGGCCAGAGTGTTAAAATCCCAGTGGGGGTAAGTGAGATGGAAGGAGGATTCATGGATGGAGTCTTTTCACATAGTATAGGGAAAGCCTTCAGTCAATCAAGAGTTCCTGGTTTAACGTACGGTATCAGCAAAATCTCATCATGCTGGTTTTAAGAGGTGCTCAAATAAAATGTTTCAGCAGGCTGGGATTTGCTGGAGCTAATAAAAGATCTGTACACAAAGTTACTTCCACCAACCAGTCACCGTACTCCGCATACGGGCTGATTGTCTTTAAGGGAGCTTGTTTCATGAACTAACAGCATAGCTGTGGTGCTTGGAAGCCAGCCCATCACGGGTAATTGCAGAGATAAGCAAAGAAAGCAAGCTGCTGAATGGAGAGGCTATTAAAGGCACAAAACAGGGTGGTCTAGATCAGAAACCTCTCGCTCTGTGGATACTGGCTGCCCTTCCCAATACGCTATCAAGCCCCATGTTCTCAGAAGGACCATGTCCAGAAATGACACTATGCTGAGAGCGGCACAATATTCAGCAATTGAGTTTCACGTTCATATTATCCCTGTGTGACGAACTGGGAATGTTCTGAATGTTTTCTCTGAATACTGTGTCGGTGCCTCAGTGTCCCCATGGCAGTTCTTAATATCTAGGTGGTGGAATAAGGGTGTGTGATTGCTGCAGAGGAAGGGGCCAGTGCACCTAAATGCCTGGCACTCTGTCTCCTAGCAATGTGGCCTGGGCCCCTCCTCTGCAAAGGTGCCAGCTGAAGGTGTTGGAGACAAAGGGGATCAGGTGACCTCCTGGCCGGGAAAGGAGCTGAGCAAGAGGAGGGCTGGAGGGGTGGTTAGTCTGGAGCTGGCTGGGACGAGGAGTGAAGGGCAGACCTAGGGGTCGGCTCACTGCCCCCAGAATGGACCCGGCCGAGGCTGGTTCGCTGTATCTACAAGCTCTGTTTTGACCCTGTTCCTGTCATCGAATAAATCTTTGTGTTACTGCTGGTGAGAGTCACGTCTGACTGCAAAGTGGGGGTGCAGAACCCTGTGGCCCCCAGACCCGCCTGGGTGGGCTCACTGTGGGAAGCAAACGGAGGGGCAGAGGGTGCTGAATGCTCCAAGGAGAGACCCAGGAGGTGAAGACGTGTGAGCTGCTTGCCCTGAACAAGTCTGCTCCAAGGGAGAGGAGGCTCCCCAAAGTCCTGCCTGGCTTTGTGGGGAGCAGTTCCAGAGCATTGCCCGGGGACTCCATGACACCCTGGAAGATGGTGGAGGGTGGAGGGGACAGATCCTCAGCTGCTGTAAATCAGCATCGCTCCTTAGGATCCAGCTGGTATATCCAGCCCCCAGAGTGCCTTCCGTGGTGCTGTAACTGAAGTTTCATTGACAGATGAGGGAGCCGAAGGCGAGTGGTTTGATTCCTCGCTACCTAATGATAAGGGGTCAGGAAGCCCTAAATCAACATTAACCTTCCCTGCCCCTGTGTTTTTCTTGTATAGTCACTGTCAGGACACTGTGGTTAACCCCCTAGCTGGGAAAAGCACAAACACACACAGTCCCTGGAGAGTCCAGCTACACTAAAGAACCAGAGCGCTTGGGGCGTAATTTGTACGTTGCAGACGTGCTTCAGTGCAAATGCTGGAGTACTAGAACGACAGCACCGAGAGGTGCCACAGAAGCACAAGGCCCCTCGTGCTGGGTGGTGGAGAGGCGCTTCCTGCCCTGAAGGTTTTTCAGTCTAAAGAGACAGGGCAGACAAAGGGGGGAGCGCTATCCCCACTTTCCAGCTGGGCATACAGTGTTCCTGTGGCAGAATAAGGAAAGGAAAACTGATCTGCTGAGTCCCAGAACTGGGCCTCAACCAAAAGCCCATCCCTTCTCTGCACCCTTCTCTCATACTGCTTCTTGTACCTGGGTCAACATTCTTCTTCGTAAGCACGTTTCACCAGAGGACCTCAGACAAAGGAGTAAGTAAAATTAGCCCTATTCAGAGGGAGGAAACTGAAGTACAGAATGGGGAAGTGACTTTGCCCAGGTGATACCTAGCAAGTCAGTCTGAGAGTTGAGACTACAACTCAGGAGTCCTGACTCCATGTCCCCTGTGCTAATCACTCCCCGACACACCCTGCAGCTTTCTACACAGCACCATCTCAGTGATCTGAGCCCCGGTTAACTAATAGTGTTAGTTATCCACAACTGGGATGTTTTACCCCGAGGCTTTCCCAGGCAGAGTCTGTAAGTCCTGCAGGTGGAGAGCCTGTGGAGCTGTTCCTCACATAAAGGGTGTCTCAAACCAGCTGCACAGAGGTCAGACAGAAAGTTAAGACAGAGATTTTTCAGATGATCTTTGAAAATTAGTGGAGATTAGGGCTTGCCAGTGCAGAGGAGCAGACAGGTGGCCAGCAGCAAGTGAACAGAGTGGGGAAAGGGGCAATTCAAGGGACAGGAGCTGTGAGTTCAGCAGGAGCAAAACCAGAGTTCTGTAACTATACTCAAGTTTTGAGCCACGGAGGCCCAGTGTGTCTTTATGCTTCATTCGCTTGAGCGAGTTTAGCTGGTGACCAGCTCTGACATTAGCTCCCCTGGGCCCATTTGATCAGTCGCTGTAGGTGACAGGGGCTCTCACGGTTCAGGCTACACTTTGCATGCACACAGAGAAATGGGTGAATCAATTTGATGCTTATCTGCCACCAATCAACAGGGGTGTTCCCTGAAGAGATAATGGGCGACAGCAGCTAAAACTGGGACATCCTACTGTGGGGTCAATGGAGGGAGTAGGGGGACGAGGCTGAGCTTGGTATCCAGGTTGCTGCAGTGATCCCCAGGGTGACAAAGACACTGATGCACCCTTTGGGTGTTTGGTGTAGCAAAGAGATTGGCTTGCTAGGCAGCAACCAGCTATGGTAGAGCAACTAACTGTAGCAGCAGGCAGATGTTCAAACATGCAGCATATGGGGGTTTGGGAGGGGCTGTGCTCAATATTCCCCAATCCTGCCTCCTCGTGCTGGCTGACTTGAGGAATTAAGGTGGAGAAACAGAGCAGGAAGGGCCAGTAAAATATATTAGTTCCTCAGTCGAGTGAGCAATAAAGCCCAACTCCAGTGGCAGCCATCCTCACATGCTCAAGGTGCAGGGGCTGGTTGACGATCTGGCTGGACCTGGACAGCCATGTGTCACAGCAGTTCTAGCAAGCCTTCCAGCCTAAAGGAAAAGGCAGCTAGGCATGGGGCTCCGAAATGGTGCAGCTGAGGAGCAGGCCCCACCCCGATCTGGAGATGTTCTCTCTGCGTGCACACAGGCTGGCTCTGCTGCTTGGCAGATGGGGAGCTGTGTGCACTGCCAGCGTATGGGGCTGGGCCTACACAGGTTATAAGTAAATGAAGAACTTCCAGAAAGGAAACATTCCTGGACAAACATGCCCAAGTGGCTCAGCACAGGACCCTTGGGGTGTCTGAGCTCTCTGCACCCCGTGGGATTCATAGGAAGGAAAGAAAGGTGGATTCAGACCCCTATATCTGAATACACCCTTTAAGTTAAGCAATAGATTCTCCCACTGGTTGGGCAAGGAGGGCCTGGGGAATCTGGATGAGCTCCAGAGCAAAACAAGTTTTAGAGATACTTTGAAGTAGTCAAAAGCTGAATCTAAACCTCTGATAGCAAAATCCCAAGTGAATGTGAGTGAGAGAGAGAGAGAGTGGTACTGCATAATAGAGGTAGTCATCAGTAATTATTTTCTGTGAAAATTTTCAAATGAAAAGAAGTTTTTCAGTTTCTTTTGAATCTTTAATGGAAATATTCTGTTTTTCAACAGGAAAACCCACCTCCAAACCCAGAAAATGTTTGGTGTGAGGTAGGGGAAATCAGACCCTTCCCTCCCTCCCTTTCTGCCTTTTCCTCATTCTCACCATCCACCCCTGCCAATGGCAACATGGAAGAAGAGGGGAAGGGGACAAAGAAAGGGGACAGACGGACAAGTCTGTTTTCAAAAACAAAATAAAATTGGTTTGTGGTTTCCGATGTAAAACAGAAATTTTCTTGCAAAACCTTTCATTTAAGTGCTTCAAATACAATTTTTTTCGCTCTGTTCCTGGTGCAGTTACGTGTCACTGCTGCACTCTGCTGGCTGGAGTGTGGAGCCTGCTGCAGTACGAGTTCTTAGCCTGGCATTCCCCTCTTGGGACAGAAGCTCAGAGAAGTTATGAACACTACAGCACGCACAGAGCTTTTCCTCTGGCTCAGGTGTTTGGAGGCCTGTGTGTTCGGAGCAGAACGGGCAGCGTTCTAACGCACTGTGCAGCTTAGCTGTTGACCAGTGCTGTTTGTTGTCATAGGTGAGTTGATGTCTGATACAATGCTTCATATTTGCTGCCATCACATCTTGGGGCTGGGTCCCCACCCCAAACCCTGTGTGTCTCCGGTACCAAGGTTTGCTGTAGTAACTAAAACATCAATCTGTTTTGCTGATGCTTTAACTGACAGCTCACAATGAGTCTGCAGAGGGAATTAGACTGTTCAAGATCCCAAATCACTCACATAAATTATGTACTGGTGAAAGTGTACAGACAGACACTGCCAAAAATCAAGCCTGCCCAGGACCCAGGTTCTGTGTTTCGCCTGCTACAGCTGAGGCCAACCATTAGCTATGAAAGCCAGGGATGGAATCCAGCTGCCTTTTCTTTTTCATGTCCTTGATCGAACCTGGAGAATCTGAATTCCAGTCTTGGCTGGTAAGAGCCTCCAGTGATGTATTTTCAGGAATAGACTCTTAATTTTACACCTGTGATCAATTGTGGGCACTAGTGACCAAATTCACAGGCTATGAATTCTCACGCGATGGTGAAAATTGAGACTAACCCACTGAAGTTGCTAGAATTACATTTACTGCAAAACTGGTATCAGAGGGGAGAGTAAGGGTCCTTGGGCCAGATTTTCTGAAGAGCTCAACATGTCGGGTGTCGAGCACTCATTCAGATGTGGCCACAAATATTAGGTGCTGTGTGCTTTTACAAAGCTAGCCCTTATTTGTGTCCCTAAGTGAGAGCTGAGCTCTGTTTAACTATCTGGCCCTGACTGTGGGTGCTGTGTGCCAGAAAATCTGGCACTGAGTCCTTTGAAAATTTGGCCCTACATGCCTAACTACTGGATTGTGGGTCAAAAAAATCTGTGGTGCAAGTGGTATAATGTGGATCTTTGCTGTCTGAATCACGGGGGCAGACAAGTATTTAATCAAAGGCCATGCTGAGACCATTTAGATATAGACCCCTCTTTTGTTCACCTAGTTTACACAGGAATTACTCAGGGACTACTTATTCTATGGCTTATAACAGAACAGTAATTCCATGTTCCTACATGGTCTGATTCAGAACCAAATGTCGTCAGACTTTGACAATTAGAAGCCCCACTGTCATTAGGGTCACCCTTTTACCAGTCCCTGAGGAATTGCCATGTCCTGGGGCTGAGTGGCCATACCGAGATGATCCAGCAGGCAGAATGTTCTTCGAAGGAGTCCTCGTGGTAAGCCACATGCTGTAGTGTGCAGCCAATAATTGCCATGTAACCCGTGCTCTGGTTTAGAATAACTACGTTTGCTTCCTAATCATGTGGTGCTTACCACGAAATTAGATAGTCAGCAGCTACCCCTAGAGCAGAGGGGTTGAGATGACGGTTCCGAGTGGTGGTGTATGTTTTCTTTCTTGACAAGTGCCTGGACAGGAGTGTGGTTTTCAACTGGTGCAACTTCAATGGTTTCTATGGAGCCTGTCCTGATACTCTGCCTTGTGCAACCCTGGAAGTTGGCCTGTCTCTTGGAAGAGATGTTTCCCCTGCCCCCACCCATCCCCTCACTCCATCTTTTTCTATTTGCTGGAATCTCTCTAGTTATTTGTATGGCTTACTCCCCATCCCTGTCGTGTCTGAGTCTGGGATGATCTGTGCCCTTGTGCCCCAGCTCACAACTTTTCCTCTTTGGTTAAACTTTCCTGGAGAAGGAATATTTTAGACTTGTGACCGATCCCCACCCCAAAACAACCAGTCCCTGGGTTGTCACGGGATAGAACCAGAATCTCTGGAGTTAAGAGCGTGAGCCTTGACAGTTTGAGTAAGGGATTAAGCCTGGTAGCAGGGAGCCGCAAAAGTCTCTTTCCTGTGGACTTGTAACACTCCCTGTACAGAAAGTCACATCCATCTGCCCTGCTCTCCAGCCTGTCTCTAGACTCTCCTGAGCAGGATGAAGGAGCTTCATTTTCCTTGGTAACTAGTGCTGGCAGGGCAAGAACAGTCAGTTTCCCACCGCTGCCTCTGCTGGAAGAGCAAAGGTTTCTCTGTCTAGCCGCTACGCTCTTGTTAACTAGCAGCGTGCAAGCTACAAAGACGTGCAAAGTTCCACATGCAAAACTTCCTCCAGTGTGTGTGGCAGCACTGGGAAGTTAAACTGGTGCCTGTGTTTGGGGTTATATAAGGACTGTTATTTAACCGCAAAACTTTGGCGGGCAGATGCTTCATAGAGCAGGCAGGAGGAGTCATTGCCTTTGAATCAGAAGCAGCAGGATCTTTACCAGTTGCTCGGAACACATCTTGTATATGTGAGTCCTGCACTTTGTGTCAGAAGTCCTGCATCTCTGCTGCCATCCGGTTAACTGAGGCTATCTCCTGTAAACGAATGCAGTGTACACGGCTCAGATACTGCAGCAGACAGGTTAAGAGGGCAAGAAACACAGATATTAATTGTAATAGAAATCTTAGCAAGAATCTGTATTTTTTTCCAATGTGGCTTTAGCTCTTAGATCTCCTTGATTTGCATGTTTGGTACCAGGGTCTGTAATAGGCAAATAATCTCATGCCAAGAAACAGAGCCCATAGGTACAGATGCTCAGTTTCATGGGACTAATTTACCATTCCAAAGCTCCAGGGGTGGCAGGAAGCTGAGTGCATAGAGGGTGGGGTGTTTTTCTTTCTTCAAGGGAAATGGTTTCTTGTTCCTTCTGATTAAGCGCAGGGAAGATTTTGGATCCAGTGCGGCGCAGACAGCAGCTTTTGTCGGCATCGGGTGTTGTGCATTTAAAACTCTGCCAGTGCCAAAAATCTCCCAGAATATCACACTGCTATGAGAGGGGAGCTAACAATCAAGATCTCTAGCTATTTCAGTCTGACTTGTAAAAACGAACTGTTCTCTCTTTTTCTTTTCTTTCTCATGTGTAACACACACCAAAGCCGCAGTCTTTTATCTACTCCTGGAGCGTAGCCAGCCGAGCATTAGGCTTGGAATATCTCTGTTTTATCTTTAAAAATGACCAGGAGGATGGAGTGGTTTGATTGGACAAGGAAGTCTCCAAAAACCATGCTGGTTTCTAGCCCACACACTTTGCTCAGGACTTCTTTTTGGCCTGGTTACCTAGTCAAGTATCAATCCACCGCCTTAAACTGACACGCTCAAGCCGTCTTTGGAATGTGTGTGGGAACGTGCTGGGCCCATCTCTTTTACCTCCAGCTGCCTCTATCATTCCAGTGATGGGTCCAGCCAGCAGGGATGAGCCTGCAGCCAAGCTGCAGAGCTCAGGCACAGAGTCCCGACTCCTCCTGAAAGTCCAAGGGTGTTCGAACGGGGGCGGAGAATAGTGAGGGAATTGGCTTGGGGGATGCACCCTTATGTTCTTCATTACAGTCCCGTGCTTGTCTCACCATATTGGAGATAAATGTGATGTCACACACTCGAGCCAGCGACCTCACTAAACAGATTAGGCAGGAGGCAATTTATTTACACCCAAATCTTGCTTTGAGTTTCAGGTCCAAATGGACTCTTAAAAAATTCAAAGCAACATTTGGTTTGAATAGTTTGTTCCAGATTTACTCTCCCACGCAGCTCTGATGTATCCACCCAGGGCCGCTCAGTGGGAGAAACAGGCCAAGTCAGAGTCCTCCAGCCCTGCGTTTTCCCACTCTTTGGTAGTGGGGTTGGGTTCCGCTCTGCCGTTGAGCTGGGGGAAGCTAGGAAGTCCAGATCTGCAACTGAACTGCATCAAATGTCAGGGCAGGGGTTTTGGTCACTGAACTTCCCTAATCGTAACCTGAGTCTGGATGAAGCTGCACTAAGAGTCTCGGTTTTGCAGGCTCCAGATTTGATCCAAGTGGCATTTTTTGGAAAGTTTTCTGGAGGGCAGCAGCTGACACAGAGAGAGAGAGAAGCCAGGGAGACTTTAAACAAGAAATCACAGACAGCCATCCGAGCAAGGCAGTGCTCTGCTGTGAGCATGCACAGGCGCCGAGTGCTCCAAGGAGCACGTCTCCAACACCTCCAGGTCCTGACTGCAATCTGTGATGAGAGCGACGGGTTACCTCACTTGCTACTCAGCTTCATTTCTTTTGTCCTTAAGTACAACCACTGCCTCCTCCCCCGTCCCCAACTTTTTAATATCCTGTTTGTGAGCTTGATCCTGCAAAGTACTGAATGCTCTGGCCTGGACCCAGCAAAGCACGTGCTTAAATGGTAAATGCTGACACACTGACTTCAAAGGCTGGTTAGCGCGTGCCAGAGTGCTTTGCTGAATCAGGGCCAGAGGGCTTGGCAGGGTGCAGGGTCGAGGCCGATGTCCCCCTCCATCTGCTACAGGTGCCCCATATTCTCCTCTCCTCACCCCAGCACATGCTGTCCGTGGCTGCAGCATCACTCCTCTTGGGTTGGGGGGGCTACACAGCTTTTGTTAGGGTTGATTCTCATTCCTGGCAGCCGTTGTTCTCGAGAGACGACTATGTGAGTGCCCAGGCAGTTCAGTTACCATGTGTCATGCTGCAGCATCACGGGCGGCTAAAACGTTCAATTCTCAAGCCGCAATTCTTGCCCCAGATAATGCAGGAGGGAGGCTGGGGGTCAGAGGATGCAGCTGGTGCAGGACAGCGCCTGAGGTTTGCTCCCCTTCACTCTCTTCTGATATTGTTTTTTCAATTATTGGTTTTGGTCACTAATATTTTAACACTTCTGGATGGGATTTTCAAAAGCACCCAGGTGCAGAGTCCTGGGACCTGACTACAAGTGTTGGAGTCTGAAAACTAATGGCCCCTCTCGGGGTCTGGCTGAGCTGGGTCGGTTCTGTTGCTCTTCTCCTGCCCTTGGGGGTCAAGGTGGTGGCAGCTCCAGACTGAGTGTTCTGACAAGTTGCAGAGCCGTTCTCTGCAGCACATGCTCAATCTAGTGGGGGGCAGCGGCTGGTAAGAGTGGGTTGTGGCCATCCCACGGGCAGGATGCAGCCGTGGCGGCACTGACGAAGGGTCGGGGTCAGGACAGATCAGGTCCGAAAAAAATTCAACCCTCTTGTGCTTGGGTCCAGGTTGGGCTTCAAAAATTACACCAGAGCAGACTTCTACCTAGGGGACTTAGGAACACAAGCCCCACTGAAAGTCAGTGGGGGGCTGGGTACCTAAATCGCTTAGGTGCTTTTGCAAACCCTACTGTTGGTAAGGCCGGAATGTGATCAGGGGAACTGATGCTGGAGTTAACAGCTGGATAACGCAGACCTGATGCACAGGCAGCTCCTGTAATTCTGTTGGGGCATCGACTCTACTCTGTTCTATAGAGATTCTTGTACCGCTCTCAGCCATAGTATTGGGCAGCCCGTTTTGCAAAAGGGCCAGATACCACCTGTCATGGAGTCCCCGGGCGATGCTCTGGAACTGCTCCCCACTAAGCCAGTCAGGACTTTGGGGAGCCTCCTCTCCCTTGGAGCAGACTTGTTCAGGGCAAGAAGCTCACACGTCTTCACCTCCTGGGTCTCTCCTTGGAGCATTCAGCATCCTCTGCCCCTCCGTGTGCTTCCCACAGCGAGCCCACCCAGGCGGGGTCCTGGGGAAGCCACAGGGTTCTGCACCCCCACTTTGCAGTCAGACGTGACTCTCAGCCAGCAAGACAGAGCTTTATTCGATGACAGGAACAGGGTCTAAAACAGAGCTTGTAGATACAGCGAACCAGACCCCTCGGCCGGGTCCATTCTGGGGGGCAGTGAGCCAGACCCCTAGGTCTGCACTTCACTCCTTATCCCCAGGTAGCTCCAGACTAACCAACCCCTCCAGCCCCTCCTCTCTGCTCAGCTCCTTTCCCGGGCCAGGAGGTCACCTGATCCCTTTGTCTCCAACACCTGCAGTTGGCACCTTTGCAGAGGAGGGGCCCAGGCCATCAGTTGCTAGGAGACAGAGTGCCAGGCATTTAGGTGCACTGGCCCTTTGCTCTGCAGCCATCACACACCCTTATCCCACCACCTAGATACTTAAGAACTGCCTAGGGGACACTGAGGCACCAACACAGTATTCAGAGGAAATATTAAGAACAGTCCCAGTTCATCACACCACCCCTTTAGTTTGCACTGGGCCTGGGGCGGGGCATCAGAGTTCTCTGCTTTTGATAGGGTAGAGAGTTGCAAAGAAAGTTGGGTTGTGGGGGGAGGTTGACCCTTGGTTGGGGGTTGGTGCTTTGCCTCCTGTCGTGGAATGAAGTTTCTTTCATGACTCTAAATAATAGTCTGAAAAGGACATGGCTTATTGTCATCAAACAAAAGGTCTGTCTGCTCCCCTGTCCAAACCTGTTAGAGGAGGACAGGGGAGCGAGCTGCAGTTGAAAGACCCACTTGCCCTCCCCACTCCCATCTTGGGCTCCTCTCCAACCCTTTGCTGATCTCTGTTTCAGGGTTGGGGTAGCCTGGCTTCTCCTTAAAATAACTGAGCACTGTTAATCCACCCACACCCGGTTGCTGGATGTGACTCCAGAGCTGCTCCCCTAAGAGATGTTGCAGCCAGCTCAAAAGCCCAGACAAGGATTCAGTTTGGTTTTCAGTTAATTTTTAGGCCTGATCCTGATTTGCTCGCTGAGCATCTGTTTAATCCTAGCCCAGCAGTTGGAGTGCAGGGGGCGTTATGGCTATGGGAACCCCCACCCTCACATTTTGCACACCTCTTGGCCAGGTTCTTCCTGGCACAAATCCCCAGCTCTGGATGGAATCTTACCTCCCTCCAGATTCGGCACCCCATCCGCAGTCTGTGTCCTGATCCAAGGGTCCTGACTCTGTCCAGTGGTAAAGGCTATTTGGATCCTTTGGACTGGGAAACCCTTAATATGCTGCCTCGAATGCTGGGGAGGCTGCAGCCAGCTTGCCGAGTCCTACCTAAGCAGAAGCAGATAGCTCCACGCCCCTCCTGGAATGAAGTTTTACTGATTTGTTTAAACAAGTTTTACATTTGACTGACCTTAAAGCACAAGCAGAGAGCCCCCACGGATCGAATGTATTGACTTAAAAAATAATTAGGATTGAAGTGAGCGGGAGCCCAGCCTGCCTGCCAGCCCTGCGATTAATATTTAAATAACAGGGCTCCTGAATCAACAGCAGCTTTTCGAACAAGCCCAGGGTTGTGCCAAGGGAGAGGAAGGGGATGTGATTGGGCAGTTCTGAATTAGGGCCATGCCTGGGACTTTGACATGTCTCTGAAGCAAAAGGGCAGAAGGAGCAGAGATGACAAGATTTCAGACTGAAAAAGTCCAAGCACCACATGCCGTGAGCTTTGTGGCTGAATGAGCCAAGACGCAGACTGTTACGAGAGAGAGACGATAACAGAACTGACTGCAAAGCCTTGGTCCTCCTTGGAGAACAAGGTGAATTTCTTGCTTCTCTCTTTAAGTGTGAGATTTATTAATTTATTTATTTTCACTTTTATTCGATGCCAGGAGTATCTAATGCGCCTGCTTATGGAGTGGCAGGGGAATAGGCACTTGCATATTTAATAGCCTGGTCTGATTAGGTGCCAAGGGTCTCCAAATGTTACTGCCGCCATGGAACAGATTAATAGGAGGTCAGATTCTACGCTCCTTAATGGAGCAAAACACTCACTATTCTGCTCTATGGAGGACAGAAGGATGCAATCCCTAGGACCAGAGTCTCAGCTGGCATAAATTGGTGTAGCTCCACCGAAGCCCCATGGAATTACTCCCATTACCCCAGGACTCCTAATACTGTGGCAGGGACTGTTAGAGGAGGGATTTGGGGTGAGAACTATATAAAGTAGCAGCACTGGCGGTGGAGTTTAGTATCTACTCTCCTACCCAACCAGGTCACATGTCTGATGTGATGCACAGCAGCTTCCCTGGAGACGTGCTCCCATCTCTGTTCCCTCTGGCACAGCTGGAATTTGGCACCTCATCCCTCTCTTCACTGCCTGCCTGGCCTGAGCCAGCACAGATACTTCCTTTCGGCAGAGTTTAAAGAGAAGTCGATGGAGCTGAGGGGAAAGGATATTGGTAGTGATAGCAGGGCGCCTAGTGGGATGGTGGGAGAACCTTCCAAGCATCCTCTTTCATGGACTTAAACAATGTTTTCTCCAGGAATTTCTCATGGTCATGCCCCCAAATGCCTCTAAATGTACCGACCCTGCAGGAACTGGAGAGAAAGATGTTGTCATGCCATAACTTCTATTAGACCCAATGGCCTATAAAGCATTGTTCACTAGTTAATGTTAGCAAAGGGCTTTCAGAAATGAAAATGGTACATGATTCCTAATTAAGTTTAACTGTTTTGTCAGGCAGGAGATTTCAGGCAACTCTTTAGATGTGCTTTGCTTGTTTTCTCCACCAACAGTATGTAAAATCCAGTTCCATTCCAGCTATTTCATTATTATGTGTATTAAAATAACACCTCAGGAGATATTGGCAAAGCTCAGGGCCCCGCTGTGGTGGGGGCTGTACATATGCATAGTAAGAGAGAGTCCCCACCTCAAAGAATTCTTTCTTCAAACAGCTGTGACAAAGGGTGGGAGAAAGGAAGTACTGTTTTACCGAGGGTAAACTGAGGCATATGGCTTATGTGCTCCCGTGTCAACCCTGTTCTTCCCACCATTTCTCTACACAAACACTAAGTAGTTGGGAGACTTCCCTAGAAAGCAGCCTCACACTGGGATAGCCGGGGCAGTGGAGGAGGGAAGGGAGACCCGGACTGTTGGTGGGGAGCCCCCCCAGCTGGAATAGTGAGGGTACTGCGAGTCAGGACAGAGCTTCACTGGCAGAGCTGTGTGCAGGAAGCACCCCTCTCTCCCCATTCCACCCTGCCCCCAATAATCCAGCCTACAGTAGGTTGTGCGATGTTTAAACAATCGTTTAGATTCTCTCTGCTAGAAGAGAGTCAAATCACTTGAGAAATGTCTAGGGTGGAAGCTGGAAACTCAGCTCTACTTACAAGACACAGTGAGGTGAGACATTTAGAGATTGAAACCTCAGTGCCCTTGTCTGCTTTGAACGGGAGCCCTGGAGCCTGTGCACCAAAGGCCGGCAGGGGGATCTGTTTCTGTGACCGTGCCCAGTGCCAGCATCACAGCAGATATTGCCATGCAGCAAGAGGCCCATTTTCGCAGGAGACAGATATTTCCCAACATGGAGGAGCTAGGAGTGCACAGATGTTCCTGAGAGCTATGGGCCCAGTTTGCACAGCTTGGAATGTCAGCTCTGTTTGGAGGGTGGGCAAATCCAGCCATTGGTGTCACCCTCCATGTGTGAAATGCACTTGCTGTTTGATACTTTGAGGCAGGTGGGAGCTGAGATGGTAGCTCCCTGTGACATTGATCCTGAGTTCCAGAAACGTGTGAGGTCTCAGAAGTCCTGCTGTTGGGGGGAAAAAAACCTGCCAGAAAGACTGAAGCAGGGTTAATTTGTGCCAGGGCTTGCCGGGGCCGAGCCCTGGCACCTCTGGGCCTGGCAGTTCATAGCCCCGGCACCTCTGGGCTTGCTGCATCAGTGTTGAAAGTGAAAGAGGTGCTGGGGCTCAAGTAAGTTTGTTTCTTACAAGTTAAGCACTCGTCTCGGACCTTGTCTATATACCAGGACTTCAGCTGTCCGTGACCAGCAAATGGTGTGAATCCCAAATGCAGAAAAGGAAACTGCAGTTCACATTGGTTTCAAGCAGGGGCAAGGTCCACTGATACAAACTGCAGTTTTCCTTGGGTTCTACACCACTGCAGTCACGCCTGCCTAAATATTGTCCGTTCATTGTTCGCATGGAGAGGCCATGACTGAGATCAGGGACTCATTGTGCTAGGGGCTGGACCGACACACAATGAGAGAGAGGCCCTGCCGTGAAAAACTTACAAAGTAAAAACAAGGCCGACAAAGAGTGGAAGGGGAACTGAGGCACAGGGAGGTAAAGTGACTTGCCCAAGCCCTCTCAATAAGTCAGTGGGAGAATCAGGAACAAAACTCAGGTCTGAGCACTCCCCGTCCGGGGCCACGCTGTCATTAGTGATGCTCTCAAGCTCCTGTGTTGGATTTCATTTGCCAGCTAGACGACTTGCTGCCAAGTCGATCTACATGACAGCTTTGGGCAGCAAATGATACACTAGTGAACCTCCGGCGATGCCCTGTAACTCCTCGGGCAGATTAGCTGAGCCAGGGGCCTGCTGGCTGGTAGTTTTAATGCTGTGCTATGGTACTACTGTCAGGTCTCCTTTATCCATCATAAACGAGCAACAAACCCAACAACCCCAGAATCTCTTCCCGCTCACCCCCTTTGCAGGTCACTTAAGTCTTTCTCTTCCTTTTCCACGTCTGGCCTTGCTGCTTCTCTTACCGTACATCACTAATATACTGAGTAACACTTGCTATTCTGTAGTCCCCCAGCACCCTCCCTTTGACGTAGGTGGGTGCCACAGATGAGATTGTCCCTAAGAATTAATTAAGTTAAAATGATTATGAGATACACCTCTATCTGGCTACCTTGAATTACAAACGGTCGAGGCCAGGGCTAGCCCTCCACATAACACAGGTTGATTTGCTCTAGCACCCAGAATACAGGGAAATCACAGCTGAGCCAAAACAGATTTTTTGACTCTTTTTTTTCCTCCTCCCCACCTCCCCCTCGCTCTGGGTTTAATAAATGGTCGTGTGCAGTTTTGCAAACCAAAGTAGGTGAAAATTGTGCCAATGGCTAACACACGGGCTTAGCTGCATTTCTGCAAACAAAGCAGGGGTGGCAGGAAGGCTCCCTCTCTCAAACCGTTTGTGTCTTGCTGCATAGGAATAAAAGGGGAATAGATGCCAGGAGCTGTGAAAAGCTTGGGAACGCTAGCACCTCCCACTCGGTCCCATCTGTCAGGTGCTGAGTCTACCCTCATTTCCATTGAACTCGAGGGGAACTGGTCCCAGAGCTCTGCTGACTGCCTTTCCCTGTATCACAGCCGCTCTGCTCCATGAAATGGTGATTTAACATCAACCTCTGTTCTAATTTCTGGTGTTTTCTTTCTTGGCACTGGCTAGAGTCAGGTGGAAGGAGGGAGGCTCCACTTTGCAATGCCTCCCTGGGATGGAGAATAGAAATGGGTGGTGTGCGGCTGTTCCCTCCTATTACACCAGGCGCTGGGGGTGCTGAAGTAGCAGGTTGTGCCAGGCCCGTCACTGGAAATTCTGTGGAACTGAATGAAGCTGAACTGAAACCATCTGCACAAGGTGCTCAATATCTGAGAGACAAGCAATGTGGCCTAACTGGAGGGGAGGGTCCTGGCATTGGACTCAGGAGACCTGGACTCTATTACCAGCTCTGGCCTCCTCTGTTTTGTCTTGTTAGATTGGAAGGTCTTTGGGGCAGGAACTCTCTCTCACTTGGTTTGTACAGCACCTAGCACCATGAGGCTTCTGTCAGCATCCAGGCACCCGAACGAGCACAGCTGGCCTGCAGGCGGCTGCCTGATTTGTTGGAAGAGTCACAGACTGGCTCATAAGCCCAGCAGCAATCGCTGAGTCCTGGGCTTGCTTGTTCCCAGCCCTGCTCCTGCTTTAGACTTGGCCCTACCCCTGCCATGCCTCCAGGGCTGCCCAGATGATTCAGGGGAGCTGGGGCAAAGCAATTTTGGGGGCCCCTTCCATAAAAAAAAGTTGCAATACTATAGAATACTATATTCTCATGGGGGCCCCTGTGGGGCTCAGGGCCTGGGGGAAATTGCGCCCCCGCCTCGGGCAGCCCTGCATGCCTCAGCCTCACTCCAGGTAGCCTGGTCCTGATCCTGTGCTCTGAGTTCGGGGCTGGTGCCTGGCCTCTGACTCCGGCTGAGTCCTGACTATCAGTCAAGACCACCTACATCTTGGTCACCGACAGCCGTGACTGGCTGGGCATCTCGGTTGCAATAACACAGTGGGGATTATAAAGCTGTATTCTTTGCATCCTTGGTGCCTGCAGTCACACATCCTCAGCAAGATGCAAACACACATGCGCACAGAAAGACAACTCTGAAGAACTCATAGGAGCCAGCGCTGACTCGCAAAAGTGGATCCAAAACTGATGCTTCCCAATAGATATCAAATCCTCCCCAGGGTCTGATTCTCCCTTTGCCACATGGGTGCAAATCTGAAGCAAGTCCCATGGTGGTAAATGGGTGTGAAAGAAGCAGGAGCACCACTCCACGATCAGTGAGATAACCAGAACTAGGCATGCTGAGGGGGTTTTTATCCATAAACTGACTCAGGTGCTGCTCAAGAAAGGGGCAGGGGGGAAGTAGAAGCAGCTTCACCTGCCCATGGTCACTTCTTCCCCCATGTGAGACCAGACTGAGATCTGCGACCAGATGTGCAGTCACTGGATCAGTGGCCATAGGGCTAACTAAGAGCCTCTAGAGATGGCCCCTTGCAGAGCCCGCTCTGGCAGCATCAGGCCTGGGGGTAAAAGGCCCTGGGAGGAACAGAGGGGCACTTAAAATGCCTCCCTAGGATGGATAAAAGAAATGTGCCGGGGCAGCCTTTATGCCCTATTAGACAGGGTAGTGGGTCTTTTGAAGTAGCTGCCAGAACCTGGTGGTCACGAAATTCCGACCTTCATCTCTCAGCAGGGAGGATGGGATGCTGAAGGGCAGCCACCTCTGGGGAGAAACACAGCAGCAAACGGTTTCACTGCACACGCTAACACTGCCATCGGCACCCTTCTATACTACAGGGAATTGCTGGATTGCGTGAAGGCCTCAGGCACAGGATAGAGAATTAGCGAACGGATCCCACATCGTTTACAATCTCCTCCACCATCTGCTGAGCTGCCCATCAATTTCCCATCTTTGTTACTTAACTTTCAGTCCCAACAGGTTGCGACATGACCACTTGTGCTTTCAGCCTGACGCCAAAGGCAGGATTTCAAGGTCTAAGTGACATGTGGGGCTTACCTCCCAGTCTCCCAGTGTGGGTTAGCCACCTCTGGTTACAAAGGGAGAGCTTGTCTGCTCCCAGACTGACTGAGTCTGGAACATCACTTTAGCAGGTCCCAAAGCCGCTTCCTTTGAGAGTGTAGAAAATCGCTTCAAACTGGCCACGGCCCCCAGGACTGATCAGAGCTTCCTGGTTGAAAGAGAGGAGGGAACCAGCACCATTAAAAACTGTTTTATCATAACAGTAGCAAGGGAAAAGTAGCCATGGGGGGTTCTGTCCGTGTCATTCAAAGCCCCCCTGCTTGACTGACTCTGAATCGACCCCTCAGAAAGAGAAGGAATATGGCAGCTTAAGCGGTTATCGCTTTAAAATGCAGCACATGCTGTTTGGGATAATGGTGCATAACACGCTGATTGTTTATTCATGGAGTTGTTACCATGAAAAGCTGTTGACCCACAGTCACCATTATGCGAGCACTGCGCTGGCCACTCATTCATCTGCATGGAAACCATGTAATACAAAGACGTGTATCTGTTCCAGCAAAGCAAACCAGCACAATGGGTTGGAGGAGGGAAACTGAAAGTCTGATGGGGCGGGGCAGTGTGGTGGGGGTGTCATTAAACGGCTTCGCTTCTGGAATGCTCTGCTGAACAGGGTACTTAGCGCTGGCACCGCATTTCACAGCAACAGCTTCTTTCACTCTCCTGAAAGATTGTATTTGACTTATTACGGGCCCATTACCAAACTCACTGCTAAATAGCCTTCAGGGTCCCGATGAGGTCATCTACATTCTCTTTCCGTACACACACACTCCTTTATGCCTGCTTCTACCTGCCCATGCAAAAGGCAAGCGCTCCAGTTTGTGAATAGCAAGCTATGCACTCTCAGAGAAGATCCCTGTGGGTTGCACCAGGTCCTAGAGAAATTCGAGGGGAGGCTATAGAAAGCCACAAACATAAACTGAAGTTTTGTGTATTGTCTGGTTTTTAAAGCATCCTGTAGGCTCTATAGCAGGGGTGGAATTCTCTGAAATTCTGTAGGAGGGTCCCCAAAACACAAAAGCCCTACAGAAAAGTGTTTGCCTATAGGGCTCTTACATCAAGGGACATGGAGGGTTCAGACCTTGGAGCCTGCTTTGTGAAGAAGCCATCTCCTCTTGGCACAGAACTCAATACCCAGTGCCACCTGGCTGTTTCCTGGGCATCCTTGTTCCAAAGCACTAATTAGCTTCCCAGGACAAGTCTCAGGTTCTTTCACTCTGAGAGCCTGGAAAACTTAATGCAATTATTTATCTAGTTGATAAAGGAGGAGGAGTCAGGGATGGACTGGATTATTTGTAGGGCGGACACCAGAGCATTGAAAAGACACCACTCTGGGTGAGCAGGCGCCAATTCTTTGTTGGCAGAGGGGACTTGAGTGAGGATGGGAAACCCTGCAGTGGTGGAGGGGCCTTTCTCCAGAGAGGAATGCATGCTGTGATCCTTTCTAGTGGCTCCTTTGCAGTCCGGAGAGCAGGCGGAAGAAGAGAGACCTTTTCTATTCCACCTTGGCTAGCATAGGGTAAGTAATCCTGCCTGGTGCTTGCAGAGCCAGCCCTGCTCTGCCCCATGCACACTCATTCCCATGGCACGCACACCTCCCAGGCAAAGTCACCCGGGCTCGTCCTCCGCTGCCTCCCCTGCTGTTGAACTCGGCTAGAAAAGCCACTCATGACTCCGGCAGCTGTTTCTGCTTTTGAGTCTAATGGGAACTTTATGGACTGAGATTTCTCGTGATTTATTTATTTATTCTCCCACCAATGGTAAACAGCAGCACAGATGAGATCCAGCACTTGCCATTCACACAGCACGACCCTAGCATTCGGCTGTGGGCGGCGTGCCAAGACCTGGAGTCTAACAGAAGAGATGCTGAGGTTTGCTGAATCATTGCACTCTGCAGGGGCCATGGCGTGGTCCTCGGGGAGCTGGAGCAGAGAATGAGCATGATTAGGAAGGATTCCTGTTGGGTTTTTCCACCTCCTAGCTATGGTCACCTTGACAGAGCATTAGAATCGAGAGGGATCACTGAAAGAAAGAGCAATGAGCTGGAAGAACCTGTAGTTTGTCTCAAGGCTTGTGAATCCCTTATTCACCCTGGTGAGCAGTTCTTTACGCTGGGCAAAGAGCTGCTCGGGAGGGTTTGCAATCCGGCCCTTTGACGTTTTATTTTGAGGGGATCCTGGCCAGAAGGCACCTTTGGAGTTGTTTTTTTTCAACTATGACCTGTATCTAAAAAAAATGAACCAAACCCAGAGCGTGCACCCAAGTAGCAAATGTCCCACTAGACAGAACAATTGACTCAGCCAAGGCAGTGTGTACACAGCAGCAGAAGTGGGGAAATAATACTGAGTTGTCATCAGAAGAGCTCAAAGCACTTCACGGAGATCAGCATCATTATCCCCATTTTACAGATGGGGAAAATGAGGCACAGAGTAGGGCAGTGACTTGCCCAGTGTTACCCAGCAGGCCAGTAGCAGAGCCAGGAACAGAAGCCAGGTTTCTTGTGTCCCCATCCAATGTTCTAGCTACTGGGCTATACTGTCAGGCAAGGCTTTCCAAGAAGGAGAAAATCCCCATGCATGAGCTGTACCTGCTTCTGTTCCCACTCCGGACAGGTGTGAAGCTCAAGTTGGATTCAGCAGCAAAACCTTGTGTGAAGGCACCACTTTGGGGTGAAAGGCTTTTTTAAGATGAAATCTAAGTTCAGGCAACCTCTCGCCCTTCCCCAGCCCCAACCAGAACCCTTCCAAACTGCTTAAACCAAGCACTTTGTCCCAGAGCAGAGCATGCCAGTGTTTAGAGAAAACATGCAAGTGAGTCGACGTCACTGCTTGGCAAAGGACAATAAAAGTATTCAGTGTGCGATGAAGTCCTGCTACGGCGAGTAGCGGGGAAAGACTGGACTCAAGAGACAGCAGCTCCGGGATACCGTCGGTGAGTGAAAGACAAACCCAGCTTCTCGGTACTTCTCATTCCAACATGGGGCAAGAGAGGAAAGGCTTGCACCTTCTTTTCCAACAAAAGCTCCATTCCAGGCAGGTTTTTTCCCTCCGTCCCCCATCTAGTATTCTGGAAAATTGACTCAGCTACAAGCTTAGACTCCCTTAAAGCTCAGTGAGTGAGCGTGTATTTAACCCTTATTATGGGTAGCAGGCTAAGGGCAAGATTGTGCAAAAACTTTGAATGGCTTGTATTGTGTCGTGATGCACTGCCCTTCTGGCTACATTGGCAGCTGAACTGGCGGAGAGGAATGTTTGCTTTTATTGGTAGGAAACCAGTGGCAAAAAAATATTGTCAGGCAATGGAATTTCAATGGAGCGATTAAGGTGGCTCTGAGATCTCGAGCAACTTATGCGAGAGGCTTTCTAGAATAAATAACAGGATGTGCTGTCTAACCTTTCATTGAATCTCCCAAATGTGCAGCAGGCTCGGAATTCAGGGGGTTGTCGAAAGTTAGCCGGAGTCTGATTTCTTAATTCACAGTCAGTGGTGGTTTTAATTTTGAAAGGAGGATAAAAATCAGCATATAAGAGGCACCTGGTAGCATCGAGAGGGAAAGAAGCTAACTGCCTTTTTCCAAATAAAAGCTTTACTTTCCTGCACTGCCGGAGCTTTCATTGTCTGTCACTCCCTGCCTTGACTGTTACCTCTTCTGGGTTTCTTCTCCCATATAAATATGGGTTGGATGTCCAGCTATTAATGAGAAATGTGGCTTGACCACGTATGATATTTTCCCCCTGTTGTGCCAAGGCCAGGTAGGATCAATAGTAAAACTTTGCTCCTCTTTACTGTCTTGTTTTTTATTGTGTGCGGATGAAACGCATTATCTCCATTTTAAACAAATCCATCAGCACAGTCAAACTCGCCCCGCCTGAATGAGTTGTGGCAGGGACTCCTGACAAGTTCAGTTCCATTCGGCATCCCGTGTTATTTATCCCTGCCTGGGGATCTGCGTTGTTTTTCTTCAAGGTCTGGGCTGTGATACTTTACAACTCTTGGACAAGGAAGCTTGTGTTACAACCTTGTAAATTCATATTGGCTTCAATCTCTTGCTCTCTTAAATCTCCACTTACAGGATCATTGTCCCTGGCACTGGGGGCTACCTAGGAAGCCAGGAACTTTGACCTTTGTTATTTTTCTAAGTCTTAGTTCTCAGCAACCTTCCTCACTCGTAGCTGGCATTTTAGCTCATTGTTTTGTTATACCGCTGGGAATCTGTGAAATTCTGACCAGCCAACAAGTTTCCAGTTTTATACTCTTCACAGACTATTTATTGGGACAGAGGCAATTTGGGATGGGGAGGGAAGGGGAGGAAAAGAGATGGGAGCTAATTTATTTTAACCAGAAATAATTAGCGAGTGAGAACTTGCCTGGCCTAATTCAGAACCAAAAAAACCAGCAGTTTCTGGATAAAACTTGGAACCGTTGGATGTCAGGTCTGAGGGGTGAAACGTGAGTCTTTTGAGTTTCTAGTCCCCTGGCGGTTCCAGAAAGCAGGGCCAGAACGACTTGCAAACAAGGATCTTTGTTTCCACTATCCTTTAGTTAGAAATACACAGGGTGCAAGTTGTGGTGAGGAGTGAATTTCCTTTGACGTAGGGGGAAGGGGGCAGGATTGTTTTACAAAACTCAAACTTCTTTTGCAAAACCTGACGCTCAATAAACAATTCTTTGGGTTTTGTCCCAAACATCAGGGGGCTCTCACAGGCCCAGGTCAAAACTCTCTCCAGGGGCAGAGGTTCAGAGGAGGCTGAGAGTTGTGCATCCAGCTAATTCCTGTTAAATTTAGGCATAGAACTGCTTCAAAAATCCCAGACTCAGACAGCAATGCAACAAGGGGCTAGTGGCTATAATGCAAGCACAGACGTGGGTCTGTAGGGTCCCACAGAAGGGACTGATGCCTATGCCTCGGCCCAGATTCTGTAGTGCTTACTCACATGAGTAAGGGTTGCAAGATAAGGCCCATAAAGACCCTTATTTTCTCCTGTCTGGACCTAATAAAAAGTCCCTATTCCCTGTGCCTTTCCTTGGGCAAAAAGAATGGGGAGAATGGGTCCAGGCAGGTGTCCACCAGGACTGGATTTGGCCTCATGGACTCGAAGGGGCTATAAAATGCAGCAGGGGCGTTTGTCATGTGTGAGCAATGGCTTGTTTCTCACACCCCATTTAAGCAGATTTATTTTAGACCCAGGACGTGATCTGCAGTTGCCAAGGTTCGTGGTCTGAGAAGCGGTTTGTGGCGCTTTCTCCCTCCCTGAGGTTTTATAAACATCAGTGGGTCTGAGTGTGGGTGTCTCAGGGGCTAAGCACTTAGCCAGCCTGACATCTGATCGTGAGCCAGCTACATTTGTAAAAGTAGCTTTGATGCACATACTCTGCTGGCACCGCTTCCCCAGAAAGCCAGCCCTTGCCCGGCACGGCCTGGTGCACGCAGGAGTGGAAACTGGCCTGTAATGGTATTGCTCAGAGCCAACTTACGGTATGTCTCCTGCTGCTGTATGCTGTGTCTGAAGGCGAAGGGGGAAAGGAAACCCACCCTTCCTCCTACTCTCAGGATTGCAGATTGCTAGCGTGTGGGGGAATGCGGCCTATAGGTAGGAGACCGGAAGGCTGGTGCAGTGGTTTGGGGGCTAGCTGAAGATCTGGGTTCATGTCTCAGCTCTGCCACAGACTTTCTGAGTGACCGTGGACTATTCACTTAGAGCAGGGGCAGGCAAACTTTTTGGCCTGAGGGCCACATCAGGTTTCGGAAATTGTATGGAGGGCCGGTTAGGGGAGGGGGTCATGGCCCAGCCCCCACCCCCTATCCACTCGCCGCTTCCCTGAGACTCCTCCCCCATCCAACACCTCCCCCCTGTTCCCTGACTGCCCCTGGAACCCCTGCCCCTGACTGCTCCCCTATTCCCTGCCCTCTGACGCTCTGACCCCCAGCCACACCCCCACCCCCTGACCACCATCCCAAACTCCCCTGCCCCCTTACCGCGCTGCCTGGAGCACTGGTGGCTGGCAGCGCTACAGCCGCGCCACCTGGCTGGAGCTGGGCCACTCCGCCACCACCGCGCGGCACAGAGAGTGGGTCAGGCTGGCTCTGCAGCTGCACTGCCCCAGGAGCTCGCAGCCCCCGCTGCCCAGAGCATTGCGCTGGTGACGGAGCAAGCTGAGGTTGTGGGGGAAGGGGAACATCAGGGGAGGGGCTGGGGGTAGCCTCCTGGGCCAGGAGCTCAGGGGCCGGGCAGGAGGGTCCCACAGGCCGGATGTGGCCGCGGGCCGTAGTTTGCCCACCTCTGACTTAGATTCTTACGCCTCAGTTCCTCATCTGCAATATGGGGCTGATAGCACTGCGCTGCCCCAGGAGGCACGTTGCAAGTGGGATCTCTGACATGTCCTCAGAGGAACATGGCTGTTTGTGTCCCAGATCCAACTACTACGGTGTATGATGATGCTTCCATTCACGAACCATTCCCAGGGGCTGTTGCCCGCTCCAGGGGGCAGAGTAAAGGTTGTGTTTGTGGGTGACTCATGTACCATAATTTGTTTTCAGGGGGGTTGAGTGTAGCTGAACTCAACATTTGAGGCAGCACTAGCCAACCTTAGCTCTGCATTCACAACGTTTTGGGGCAGTTAAGAAGAGCTAGAATAGAAAGGTTGCACCATCGCTGGTTTACATGTTACCAGAAATCCAAGGAGACGTCCCCTTCGCCAGAATAGATGCTGAGAAATGCTCTCTCTTTATTCCAAAAGGGGCCTCTATCTAAACTTAAGCTAGGGCTGTACATCTCCTGGCCTGCTCGGTATGTGTTTTCCATCCCTTGCACCCACTGCCGTGAATTAACGTAACTGCAAATCCCAACTGAGGGCCAAACAGGACCTGCCTGTACTAGGCTAGTGTCCGAATCGCCATGCATTGCACCTAGGCTGGGATGGACTCGCCCCTGGAGCTGGCAATGCGGTTCCTGTGTCTTACAGCCCATGCTGTCTTGCGAGTGCAGATTAGGTCACATCTTACAGAGCGGTTTAAAGAGACAGACTCTTCTTCCTATTTGTTTAAACAAGCCTCTGTCACGGGCAGAGAAGGCCGCCTTGATTTGATTACTTCTCTGTCTTCGGGGTTTAGAAGAGGAACGCTTGTTTTTATGAAACATTATTTTACGGGAATTTGTTTAAAAGGGGGGAAAATCCCATTTTAAGGGATTGCAGCTGTAAAAATAGTTTCTGCTCTATAAAAGAAAGAGAACAAAGCCCTGAGTCAGCTAGTTATTTGTTATCCTTACCTGGCACGACCCGTGCACCTCTGCCTCTAGCGTCGTCCATGTCTTTCCTCTTCCCCCTCCCTCTCCATTTGTCTCTTATTTTCACAGTCCGCTTTACTCACATGCATTTCTTTGGGTTTGTTTGTTGGAACGCTTCTGAGTTTGTGACCAGCCGCTCTAAAATCTGGGGCCAGGGATTATTTTTCAAGGCCTTGTAAATTGCAGGGACACACAGAAGCCACATTTTCACTAAAGTCTAGGGCTACATTTAAGAGCTTAGCTCCCATTTAGGCACCAAGAAAGAGCCAGATTTTCCTATCACCCTGTGTTCTGAGCGCTTCTGACAATCCAGCCACTTATTTTGATGCCTAAATAGAAGCTGGGCCCATCTGGAAATTCCAGACGTAGCTTAATTTTGTTATTCCCTTGAGCATCACTATCAATTGCAGGGCTTCCCTTTCCCTTCTCCGTCTCCAAGGCTATGTCCTCATTATAGCTTACAGCTGTGATTTTGTAACCAGCCAGAGGCACGGCCATTTGGTTCCTTATAAGTAACACCATCCAGTTTGCCTCCACACTGCAGCTTTTCTACAGTCTCAGCTGCATTTGTGCATCTGCCTGTGTAAATACAACTGTGCTCAGAGCTCACCACTGCACCAGTGAGCATTATGGATGTGAAACTTGGTTCCGCTGCACTGGAGCTAATCAGGGTTTATAGCAGTTCCCTCGTCCTGCACTAGTGTCAGTATCAGGGCAGCTACACCATGGCTGGGATCCCTGCTGTGAGTAAAGCCACCTGAGCAGGGCACAGCTACCTTTTCCAAGCACCGTGGTTGTGGTTTTGTGTGATTGGGGATCATGGAGATGATGCATTAATATCACTGGCTAGAACAAGGCATGTTGTGGACTAGTGCTGTGCAAACTTCCCCCCCACAGCTCTGCCCGTGACCCTCAATGTTTGATCTGCAGTCCTGGCCCTGCCCAGCGCTGCCTTCGATCCCAGCTTGCAGTCTGCCCATTATTCCAGTTGTGGGATCCCCACACCCAGCTCTACCAATGCTCTTCAAGCCTGACTTGCAGCCCGCTGCTCTAGTGCAGCCCTCGCGCTCTCCAAGCTGTCCGTAACGCACATTGGTGCAGCGGTGAGTTCTGAGCACAGTTGCGTTTACACAGGCAGATGTGCCCAGGCCACAGAACATAGATCTCAACCTGGACTCTCCTGTTCAGGCGGTTTGGGAGTTGGGATTTTAGTTTGTCCCCTTCGAGTGACATGCTGGCTGCTAAATTTGGAACTAGGTTCAAATTCCAACCCTCCCGCCCTTCTGAATGGTTAGGGGACATTCACCTCAGGGACCTATTATTAATGTCAGCCCAGATCCCCAGAGCTGCAGTAACCCTCAGAAACCCCCAATGTGCTTTGATTCATGTGCAATGCAGAGCATAGACAGGCAGCAGCAACTGGGCGAGGGCGTGGTCCCTGAAGCTGCGTACACACCGAATTAAAATTGCTCTGTAACCACTTTGGCTGTCTCCTTAAGGCAGAGTGGCTAAGCAAGAGAATTAGACCAAAGCCACCTGATCTCTGACTGCATGCTGGGCTTCAAGGGTTAATTGCTACACTCTTCTGATTAGTTGTAAATTGAGCCTAGTGTACCTGGTGCAGTGGTTTATGAGCAGCCGCTGGAGCCTAATTAGTGGTGGCCTTGCTGACTGCTGGGAATAACAGCAGCTGGTTAGCTCACTGTTAAGTGGTGTTACCTGGCTGCTTTTCCTCTGGCACATGTCCCCAGTCGGGATCCTTGTGAGTGCAAGTGGAACCCACTGCACTGGGCCATAACACAAAGAAAGGGCTGCTGGACTTTGATAATGTGCATGTAAAACCTCCCTTTTGGATGGTTTCACCTACACCGACACTGGTGAAATTGCACCAGTGCACAACTCTCGTGCAGACACTTTGCCGCATGATTTGTGCTGTTGCACCAGTAGAGTGCACATGACTGTAATCCTGCTGAGGACAAGGCCTGGGTTTCTAGGATGTACCAGGACATTTTCCAAAAGTAGTGGCTGACCCCTGGAGTCCATGTGGGAGCAGAGCTCACATCAGCGGGAGATGCCCATGTGACATGGGGTTAGTATTAATGGGCAGTAGCAACCTGGCGTTCTGATCCTATGGGGTGAAACAGGCAGGTATTCCAGCAGCAGGAGCCGGATTCAATTCATTAGGCGAGCAGCAGCATTTCCTAGCATTTCCAGGGAGAACCTGGTACTGTTACAGCATAAACCTACCCTGTCTGCAGCCCATACTGGGTGTCCTAAGGGCAGCAAACTAGCCCCTTCTGGCTGTTCTGTATCATGGCAGCACTTGTGTCTCACTCAGGGTCTTTACAGAGGCTAGGAGAACAAGGCCCTGGGTGCCTCTGTGCGCTGCTATAACGCACACAGTCATGATGTTGCCCTTAATAACCCAGCTCCACTTAATACCTGCAGATGGAAGCCATCATCCATAAGAACAGCCAGGCTGGGTCAGACCAAAGATCCTTCTAGCCCAATATCCTGTCTTCTGACTGGGGTCAGTTCCAGATGCTTCAGAGGGAATGACCAGAACAGGGCAATTTTGAGTGATCCATCCCCTGTCATCCACTCCCAGGTTCCGGCCACCACAGGATCAGGGACACCCAGAGCCTGAGGTTGCGTCCCTGACCATCCTGGCTAATAGCCATTGATGGACCCATCCTTCCGCTCCATGAATTAATCTAATTCTTTTTTTAACCCAGGTAGACTTCTGGCCTTCACAACATCTCCTGGCAATGAGTGCGTTTTGTGAAGTACTTGTTTGTTTTGGTTTTGTTTGCTTGTTTGTTGAAACTTGCCTATTAATTGTATTGGGTGACCCCTGGTTCTGGGGTAAATAACACTTCACTCTTCCCCCCCGCCCCATTCATGATTTTATAGACCTTTTTCACCCCGTTACTAACCAGTTCTTGTTCAGTTGATTTGTGCAGGGTTAATGTGGCACTAGGTGTACAACCATTATCATTTGCACATAGCACTCCAAGGCCATCTCTGTTACTAGCTGAAGGCAATAAGGGCCAGTGAGTATTTCTGCATGTTCTTGACATGTGCATCTCAAGGGCTGGGGTGACACGGGTGATGCATGTATAACGGGATGCCCTACAAGGGTCGACAGTAGCAGGGATTGGATCTGGGACCTTTGCATCTAAAACCAGCCATTGCCTGGGCTAAAAGCCAGTAGCAGACTCATAAACCTCAATATAGCCCAGCCCCTTGAGGGAGACAGGAGAGCACGACACTGTGTAAGTGTGGGTTACACAGGCATCTATATGAACAGGCACACCTGGAGTGGCAGGTGTGCAATGGAGGATTTGCATGTATAAAAATGAATGCATGCTCTGCACAATCTGGCTTGAAAAGCATCTCGTATGTACGTCGCTGCAGGGGCAAGGGGTATGAATCATACAGGGTATTTAATAGTGACCCACTCTCATTAAAGGAAACCAGAATGAATGCAGTATGTGAAAGGCTGCAGCAGCTCATTGGTGCAGCACATTATGCAGCTCACTGATCAGCTTCCATCACGCAGAGGGAGCCAGGGGAAATGCCTCGTAACAGCGTTGCTGCTGCGTTGTCATATGGAGAACAGCTCTCCCTGTCCCCCTTTCTGGGATGATCACTGGAACGCTACCTGTGGCATCGGTATGTTGTGGCCTTTGGTTGAGCGAGGCAGCTTCCAGCAGTGAGGAGCCTGGGACTGGAGGGGAACGTGTTATGGTCCAGGCAGTTGGTGACAGAATGCCATAAATAAAATAACCCGGCAGCTGCCACTGCCTACTTTCCTGTCGTTGTCCTCCTGAGTTGAAACACATGTGGGTATTTATCAGTTTCACAAATGAATCCCTGGGAGTAGGGGCTGATGTCAGGGCGTGGGGCGTGGGGAGAGGAAGCTCCTGGCTGCCCAGGAATGTGGGTTTGGATGACATCTGACTTATTCACTTTTCCAGTAGCAGGAACCAAGCCCTCTGTGTTCTGATGGGGGGTGGGGAGGGATGGAACTAAAAAATCAGGAGAGGGGGCTAATAGATCTTTGTATAAATCACTGCAATTGATGTTATGTTGCCCTTTGAAAAAACCGCTCTCCTCCATTCCCTAAAACACCCCTACATTGACCCTGTCATGATGTTTAGCCATTAAGTCAGACTGGCTTTAAAATGCCTTTGTCTGACAGCAGGTGCCCTAGAAGCACTAAATACTGTGAGCAGAGCTCTCAGCCGATGTAGACCAGGATCGCGCCATTGAGTTCAGCAGAGCTGAGAAACTGGCCCTGTATCATCATCATCGTCACCCTGAGCCGTTAATTTTTATATTGCAGTCGCACCTAGAAGCCAGCCAGGACGGAAACCCCACTCCACTGGAAGCTGCTCAAATCTGTCTGAACGGAAGCTCCTGCCACCCGGAATCTCTCTGCTTCTTATTTGTCTGCTAGTGCCGATAAGTTGTTAGTTTTTTGTAAGTAGTTGGCTGGAGGCTGTTCATGCCTGTTTTCTGCACAGCTGATTCAGGCCTTCAGCCAGCTGAGCCTGGGCAATTGACCAACCAACTGTATTGTGATGCACAAAGAGCTGGGCAGCCAATGAGCAGCCATGTTGGCTCATGGTGCTTCATTTAGAAAACACACCGGCTTGACGGACAGTAACGGTGTGTCTGGACAGAGCTGTCAGGTTCACCAGTCTCTGAGGACAGGTTTATTCACACTGGAGAGCAAATGGCTGCCAGGATGCTAGCTTACCCATCCAGTGCACTCGCTGCCCTTGGTAATGGGTTAAAATACAGTGAAGGATGAACGAATTAAAGAGTTTTAAGAGCTACACAGACAGTAACCTGCTGTGCGGTCATTCTTATGTAATGTTCACATTGCAGGTGTGGCTAAAGTCCCCCTCCAAGATTGGGCCCCGATGTGCTAGGTGCTGCTCACACATACAGGAAGGGTTGGCCTACAGGCAGAGTTGCACAGTTCGACTAATGGTGCAATTTGAATCCAATGTAGTGCAAAAGGCTGCGTGGACATTCTTATTTCGGTTTAAACCAGGCCCGTTTGCTTTCCTGTCATTCAGTTGGGAATCGGTTTAACCTCACCTGAAACAACCCACTCTTAAACTGAACTAAGTGTGTCTACATGGGGGCTTGTACCTGTTTGACTAACTTGGTTTAAAACTGATTTAAGATTAAACAGGTGCAAATTTCTCATGCAGCTGAAGACCAAGTCAGCAAGGTTTGTCACAGAGCTGGGGATAGAACCTAGGCGTCCTGGTGCCTGGGGTCTTGCCCTAAATACTAGGCTCACTGCCTAATAACCTACAGCAACGTTTCGGTCAGCCGCTGCTAGAAAACATCCCCTTTCTCATCAGGATGAGCTCTGCAGCATCGTACACCAAACAGGGGTGAGATTATGCCCAGTAAATGGCAGAAGCATCCCCATTTCAGCTACTGTCTTTCAGATCTCAGAACTAGCCAGTGACCTCAGCCCTGTCAATCATGCCTGTAATAGACTCATAACCGTAGCTTCAGGGTGTGTTTCGGCCCCACTGTGGCAGCCAGAGCTCTTAGGGTGGAAATTTTGCCCGCAGGGAAGATTGGACAAGTCTGGAAGGCTCACGTCTTTCCCTTTCAAGCCCACTTACCCCTCCTACTTAAGGGAATAAAAACGTATGGCAGGAGGGTTTACAGGATCTATTTAAAATGCATCTGTTTCCAATACTCAGTGCAAAAACCAAAACAAAACAAAACGTCCCCAAGAAAGGAATCTCGGAGCAGCGAGCTTGGTTTCAGATACGGCTGTCATCGGAAATGTGCAACGTCCTTCAAGCCTCTGAGCTGACAGCCATTCACCACAATCCAGCCAAAGAGATCTATTTTCAAGCAGCTGTTTTGTTTTGCTTTTGATGCAGGTTTGGCAAAGCCCACGGTCTGCTTTATCCTCCTGGCTTCTGCAAGGGGGTCTCCTGAAAGAGAGGAACTAAACTCCCTTCCCCCCTGAAGTGGCGCTAATGATGCGCTCTGCCTTGTGTTCGAGAGCTCTCACGCTGCAGGAACGTGAAACACATGGTCCTGGCAAACTCAATTGTACCCATTGCCTTTGGCACCAAACCTCCCCCCGTGATGCCTCCCCAGTGCAGCAGCAAGTGAAAGGCCAGGCAGCTATGAAGGTCTTTTTTGGAAAACACTTTGAGTTGGAGCTTTCCCAGGGTGTTTTAATGCACAGAGAGGAATGGGGGTTAGCCCAGAGAGGAAATTGAGATTTAAAAGGTCCAGACTCTGGCTTGCAGGCACCAGGCTGCCCCTTGGCATCTACCAACAGGTTAGATTCTGACTAAGCAAGATCATGAGGTGATAGTGAGCAGTTCATAGAGGTGTGTAAATCTGAACACTGGGAAAGGTGAATCCTAGGGAATGACAAGCTGCCATAGCATGGTGCATGCTGCCAGGCACCTGTGTTAACTCTGGAGGAGCTCTGCAGTGATCATGGGAAGTACAGGAGGTGGATCTGTGCATGTCTAAAAATGGACATCTGCCCCTTGCTCAGCAAAGGTCTGACGGTGCTGGTCAGCAGTAAAGGAATTGGTGTAGCTGTGATGTCTGACTGGAGAGCGTGCTGGGAAAGGTTTACTTCCCCACAAAGCTGGGGGCTATTCACCCGCCCAACAGAGAACCCCTCCTGGGGATCGTCCTGAACCCCTCACAGTTGAGAAGTGTGGGCGTGTTCCCCGTTGTGACCCTGCCTGCCCAGCGAAGTGGGGGAGGATCGTGGCCCGGCTGAGCAGGGGGGGTGATGGGCTGGGGCATTCATCCAAGCTCCTCTCAGCTCATCATGGAGAAAAGAGCTACAGACTGACTAAAGACCAGCCGCTAATCTCTGGCCACTAAATCCTGCTCCCCTGAAATCAGCCTGGGTTTTGTCATTGACTTCCCTGGGAGCAGGGGGCCCCCCAGCCTTGCAGTGTATGTAGGATACCTATGAGGGCTGCCCTCCAACAAACCTAGCCTGGGTCACACCTATATACCCTGAGGGAATGTGTCTGACAGAGTCAACTCAGTCACCAGCTGCTTTGCTAGAAAGGGCAGTGGGGGAGGTAACGGTAAGTAGGAGTCTGCAGGGTCTGGCCTGGGTCAGATTGTAAATTGCCCAGGGCAGGGACCTCACATTTAATCTCTCTGCACAGCACCTTGAAATAATCAGTAAAAAACTCTTGCAAGCCAGTCGATCCAGAGACACAGAGGTGTAGCTGTTCTCCCCAGAAAGGGCTCTCAAAAGCAGGACTGATTTAGGGAGTATTTTATGTAACTTTGCCTTTTCTTGCTCTTTATGCACTGCACAAAGCCACATGCAAGGACTGACACAGCCTCGGAACATTTGCAACAATCTCTGAGCGTGTCTCCTCCTGCATGCACCACACCACCGGTTGTATTAAACCTGAGCCTGTGAGTATTTAGCCTCTTGTTATTACCAAAGGGATGTTCCCTGGCTTGACAGGTTACTCCAAACTGAAGGCTGCTTATGTGAAGACAGCCAGAGAATGGGTGTTTGCCAGGAGCTAGAGATTAGACCCTGGACTGACCAGAAGAGCATCTGCAGTTCAGGATATTGGTGTTAGTCGTAACACCGGCCTCTGCAAAGAACAGTGAGTGATTCCCTGGCACCTAGACAGAGCTCCCCAGCCACAGATCTCCATGTCCTGGCCAAGGGAGGGTCAGGATCATTAGTGCTATTTCACAGGCAGGGCAAAGTGAGGAACAGAGTGGAGAAGTGACTTCCCCGGGAGCTGAAGGTGGGTGGCAGAACTGGCTGAGACTAGAAGCTGCTGCACAGCACAAATTCTCTTCTGGGTAATGGCTAGGGGCAGGGGAACAAAGTGGGGACTCAATAGGTGGGTGTGAATGGGGATTTTATATGGGGGCGTATGCCAGGCGTGACTGGACTCGGCCTGCAGCATCCTGAATGCAGTTTGCTGCTCCCTTCTCCCCATCGCTGAAAGACCAGCCCCAAATGGGTGATGTGAACTCGGCGAGCAAGTGATTCCTCATCATCCAGCCAGAAAGTAGGAAGCAAATCCCACGTCGGCTCCATACAGTTTGTCGGCTTTGGACGCTTAGCAGCTTACGTGGGGCAGATTCCCAGCTCCGAAAGCCAGGCTGAGCCTGGGCGCTCCGAAAGAGAGCAGAGCATATGGGAGCGCTGGAGCCTGAACCAGAAAGCTCATTCTTCTTGCCTGTTTTGTACGTGCAATAATGAGAGCTGTCAGCTTCAGAGTGTGTCTTGACTGCTCAGTCTCTTAGCTTTCAGGCTAGGGGTAACGTATGCACCCGCCCATTCCGCTAGCTGCTCTGTGCAAACCTGCACTGGGTGCCAGTCTAGGAAGCTGGTGGTAGAGATCTGTGTTTGTCTTAAGATAAAGTAGCAGGTCTGAGCCTTCTGCATTTTTAATTCCCTGTTCTATTTGGTACTGACCCACTGAAATGCAATAATCATCATAGCAGCTTCAGGCAGAGCCTTGTGTTTGTCTCTGGCATGGGTGCTTTTACTTTGGGTTTGTGCCCGCAGTTCAGCTCAAGGACTGCAGGGGAAAAATGCACATGACACCGGCCAAACCCCAGAACTCCTTGCAGCTGGGAGCTCATTACTGTGTTGATGTTCTCGTTTAAGCAAAAGATTTGGAGCTTTGGGAAGAATGTGGAGTCTAAAGCCAGGCAAGGCTGCGGTGCGTGGGGAGATGAGAAGCAGCCTCTGCTCCCCAAGGTGATACACAGGGGTCCAGACACAGCCTGTGATGCTTGCCATCTAGCTTGCTTGTGCCCTGTGGGAGTGGGCAAAGGACTGCAGGAGGCTGGAGAAGAGGCTCCTAGGCTCTAAGACTTGACTCACACCAGCTTCATGCTGATACAGCTCCACTGAGCTTGGCGGAGTGACTCTTCAGTACGGTTTGTTCTGAGGAGCATGGGGCTGGGCACTGTACAGGCGCGCTGGGAGAGACCGTCCCTGCCCTGGAGCATTCACTGGCTAAATAGACAGGCAGTGGGAGGGGGAATGGGCAGCAAGTTGAATACAGCCCAGGTTTCCTGTCTTCCTGGCCTGTGCCCCATCCACCCAATCACACAGCCTCCTCTAAACTTAGTCCTGAATCCGGCCCCGGTGTCATGAACAGCAAAACCAAAGGGATTTCCAACCTCTTCCCAAAGCCCATAGGGAGCAGCTAGACTCAGCTGGCCCTAAGGAAACATGCCTGCTCTGCTCTCTAGCACCTAAGTCATCACCTGTATGGTCACTCCTAGAGAGTCATGAAGATAGAAATGGAATTAAAGCAGCTAGTGCGAGGTCCCATCCAAGCCGCCTCCCAGAGGCCATAGCAGGAATCTTTCCTTCAACGTATTTTCTAGTGGCTGCTTCTTCAACATCCCAGCTACTGGACTTCAGCCCCCTTCCCTTGAGAGATTCCTCCACTGTCTTGGAGATCATGCATGTAAGAAGTTCTCCAGATGTTTGACCTATTTTTGATTTCATCCTGTCACTCTTAGTGGCATCTCATTTGACTGGGTTAAATATTCCCTCTCCCTCCCACCCTGGTGTGTATGCCTGCTAATTATATGTAGATGAGTTACCATGGTTCCAGCCCACTTAGCTACACATGTGTAGCTCTTTCAGTCTCTCTTCCTGGATCCTCTTGCCATTTTTGTTGTCCTTCTCTGAGCTCTCTATAGTTTGTCAGCATCTTTCTAGTAAGAAAGGTGCCCCAAACTAAATGCAAGGGCCCAGATTCCCCTGCATAGCTACACTGGCCTCAATGGAATTATGCTAATTTACACCGTGTGAGGATCTGGCCCCATATTTCAGGTGTGGTCACTACAGTACTGTAGACAGAGAGTGGCCCCGTGATGTGACACACTCACACATGCAACCTAAGATCTCTTCTGCTGCTAAGTTGTTTTGCAAGCTCATGAACAATTTGCTGTCCACAATTATGCCTGTTTTTTGGTGCCTTTTCATTGGCTGCACTGGGTCTGGAGTTCATCCAAGCAAGGGGGAATATTATCGTGGTGTTAACATTGGATTTGCAGGATTTTTTCTTTTGCAGCTATATCAGCTGGTTCTGGCAATAGTTATGACATCACGAAGTGACAATTGTGAGATCACACGGGAAAAAAAAAGCAGATAATCATAATGCATCATCCTTGAATCATGTGTCATCTCTAGCTCACAAGGGGCTTTGCATAGGAAGAGAAAAGTCGTTATTGGAGTTGGTCAGTAACAGTACAAATTTCAGCCAAAAATTGTGAAAATTTCTTGCAAAAAAATTTAGCATTTTTTGTTTTTGTTTTTGTTTTTTAACCAGCTTCTAGAGTGTTTGTCCAGTTTCAATAGTTTTCCTGGCTTTACAGATGGGGAAACTGAGGCATGGAAAGAGGAAATGACTCACCTACAGTCTGTTAAAGAGATTCCCAGACCTTTTACCCTGGTCACTGGTCCTCACTTCCCTTCACTGAACAACTCCATGAGAGAGAACCTATTTTCATATCAGTTGCATTGGTAATAAAAAAGGAGGGGGTGAAAGATGCTGAAAATCTATGATCTGCAAGCAGAGGTTTTCCTCATAGAATGTTTCCCATGGGACACCAGCGATGCTTTGAAGATCAGCCAGCTTCTGACCTCTCCTTTGAAGCTTCTAACCTCAGGGTTAGAGGCCACAAAATAATTTTCTCCTTTTGAGCCCAGCCATGGAGCTTTCCAGGAAATCTCTCTCCAGTGTTGTTTAATAGTTTCCTAGATTACAGCCTCGTGACATAGGTCATCTTGGTCATGCTGCCTCTGTTTGCACTTCGGCACTTCCATAGGAGTTCAAGAGACTGGAAATAACCCTGGAGATCTGCCTTTCTCCCTAGTTCTCCACTCAGAAGGGACATTTAGATCCCTGCTAGTTTTCCCTTTCATGGCTCTTTCCTTGGATGGTTGAGGGTGGAGAAGCCTATCTCACATTCTCTGGAAACCTTCTGTTAAGCACGTAGGATGTTTGTTACTGGCCTGCAAACGGAAGTCTGATTTCCCAGATCTAGTCTCTGACATTCATGGCTTATCTTTGGCCTGGTCTACGCTACAGAGTTAGGTTGATGCAGGGCAGCTTACATTGACCTAACCATGGAAGTGTCTACACTAGAATTTTGCTCCTGCCAACATAACTTGCCTGCTACGCTGACTTAATAACTCCACCTCCATGAAAGCCATAGAGTCAATGTCAAAGTAGTTACGTTGACGTGAAGTCAGTTGCTTACATCGACTGTTGCTACCTTTCAGATGCCATCCCACAATGCCACGCACTGACAGTACAGCCGACACAAGAAGCAAAGGGTAGACATGCACAAACGGCAGCTGTACGCCTACATAAGTTAGGTTGTCTTCATTTTGTAGCGAAGACCCGGCCTCCGTTTTTCATTTGCTTTCCTGGGAGGAAATCTTTGCTCACTCCCAGAAAGCAAGTTCAGACAGTCCCAGTGCTCAATTGATGTGTGCATTCTGTCTGCCTCTCCGTTTCTCTTTTAACCAAGGACACTGATTGGGCCTTAAGGAAGAGACTCTGTGAAACTGCTTGGGTCTAAGTACACTGATGCTAGGGAGACGCCTCAGCAGGGGTGTGCCTGCCAGGCTCTGAGCTGCTCAGATCTACCCACTGTTCTGGGGGCCATAGTCCTGGGCCAGTCTTACAAAACCTGAATTGCAAAGTTTGGTCACAGATTCCCATGGGGACTTGGGTCCAGTGATGTTTTTCAGGTCCAATTAGCGGCCTAGCCTCTGAGTTTAGCTTTTTCTGCCGCCTGGGAACAATACTATCTGCATCGCTAGGATTTTTCATAGGAAGATCCCGAAGATTAAACCTCACAGCCCCCAGCGAAGTAGGTCAGCCTCACTGGCCCAGGGGAAACAGGCACGGAGAAGTAAAGTGACTTACCCCAAGTCACTCAGTGAGTTAGTAGCAGGATCAAAAATAAAACCCAGGTCTCCTGCCTGCAAAGTTTGTCCATTAAGCACTAGACCCCGCTAGCTGCTAACAAAGCAGTGCATCTGACTGAGGCATTAACCCCCTGCAGAATGAGCCAGGCCTGGAATTTTCACCTTGCTCATTGTCAGTGGTGCAAGGAAGAGCAAATCCTCTCCCTCGTGGTCCCCAGTAAGTTGAACCACCTGCTGCACTTGTGAGCTCCACAGCCCCAGAAGGTCTCACTCAGGTCTCGTCCTCTTTTTGCGAGGAGCCATTTCCTCCCCTTGGGACAGGAGAAGGCTGTGTGGAAACACGGAAGCCTGAAGATGGCAGCCAGAGCAAACCCTTTACCGCAGCACGCCAGGCTCAGCTCACCACCTAGCTGCAAGCCATGTGGAATCGCAGAAGCCCTGTTCTCCAGGTCGAGCTAATAAAACGAGACTTCACAAACATTCTTTGGGGCAGCAGAAAAGTGCTGCAAGGCTCGGGGTCTTCATTAAAGACCTTTGATGGCTTTGCCTAGAGTTTGCAGCATCAGAAACTGCCCTGTCCTGGGTTTCATCCTTTTCTTTTCTCTTTTTTTCTCTCTTTCACTTCTGTTGTATTTTGGTTTTGTTTTTTCATGCTGCAGCTTTCTGCTGCTGTTTCAGTGGCAATGATTCAGGAAATGCCGATCAAATCCAGCTGAGGAGCTACTCCGCTGTTTTTTTCTTAGGAACAGAAAGGCCAAGCACTTAATTCTTATTAATAGCAACCACGGTTCAGTTATTACGAGGATCAGCTCTTTGGCGCTGTGTGTTATTTAAGCTTCTGAAAATAAATGTTCGTTCGTGCAAATCAATCTGTTTGGAGCCCTCTATTTCGGGCTGGCCTGGCACGGGAAGTTTGCTAGAGGAAAGATGTATTCATGGAGGGTATTTATTTTATATAAACAGGCACTCAAGTTGGAGTCTGGTGGTCCAGAGCATTGTAACCCTTTTTACAATCCAAGGTCCTCATAAGTACTTGACCAAACAAACTCCTGTTGTTTAAAAAGCAACGCAGCGGAAAGCAACAAACACTAGCAGACCTCGGAGTGGAAATTTGTTTCTGACATTTAATTTTTCGGGCTGTTGGCCGCCAAAAGCTACAGGCATTTGTGAACCCACTGTCCAGTCTGAGAGCAAACAGAGCTCTGTGCCTCTAAGGTTTCAATCACAGAGTGAGGCCCGGACTTGGAACCTGAAATCTTTTCGAGAGCCAAATCCTAAGCGCACACGTTTTTTGTTAGAGGAAATCCTGTTCAGTAGAGAGAGGTGACAACAACTCTCAGCTCAGAAGGATTTTTTTTTTTAACACGGATATAATTTACCTGAGATGAACATTCTGTTGGGTAACTTTTGAAACTATATCTTAGGTACCTTAGCAGTAGTGTTTTAGTTACATTACCATAGCAGCCAGATGTCCCAGCCAAGCTCAAGGCCCCATTGTCCAAGGCGCTGAGCATTTCAGGGTTTAGCTACAGTGAGGAGTTATTCTGCAACTACAATAACTATTCCTGATTAACTCCATGTGTGGATGCTCTTGTTCCACTTTGGAAGTGGGTTACGCTAATTCAGAATATGGCACTTTTATTCTGGAAGAAGACCATCCACCCCTGGAGGTAACTGGGATACTTAGTCCATTTTAAATCCACACTTTACCTTAATCCAGATTAATTTCCATGTGTGCACATGCCCTAAGCAAAAGTCACAAAGGGTTTAGAATTAGTATACCCATTTGACAGGCTGCAGAACTGAGGCCCAGTATAACTGAAGGATTTATTCAATGTCACACAGTGGCTCTGTGCCAGACCCAGGAATTTAATCTCGATCTGAGACCCAGTCTGGTGTGTTCCCCACAAGAACAGCCTTCTTCTCTATACTCACTAGCTTTCCCTGTTAAATCTGTGTTACTGCATTTTTAACAGGCGTTTTCCAGAATATCCCAGTCTTTTGCTAGACGGAGTCAATTGTTTTGTAACTTAACCCACAGGTGGTAATGGCTCTTCACCATCAGATGTGTAGTCAGCTATTGGTATTGTAGGATCTGATACACAGCGTCTCTGCTCTGGTACCCTGGCTCCAATCTGGCCCAGGTCCCTTCAGTTGTAACACTCTAAGAGCAGTTTGAAGACCCATGTGTGAAATGACTTTGGCTCTCAGTCCAGTTCTGACTGGCACAAGGGAGATGCAATGGAGGGGAGAAGGTGCTGTAATGTGCTGTCACGTGACAACAGTCATTTTAAGGACCTGCTCAGCCTTAAAATCTTCCCATGGATACGTAGATAAAGTTACCTTAGCCTGTGTGCCATCACTTCAGCTTCCTGACGCAGCTTATCAGGAACACCTGGGACACTGCAAATACCAAGCTCATGTCCTCTGAGCCTTCACTGCCCTGCACCTTGGGCCCTTATCTGCACCGGTGCAACATGGGTGTACGTTACTAGCAGAGCAGAAGCCACTCATTCTGCACTGATGTAAGTCACTGCACACAGTGTAGGTCCAGCTCCAAGTCTGCACAGGTGAGCAGTGTCTTCTGTTGAGACTCTTCTAGCACACCCATCCTCACAGACCGAGAGGGCGGGACGGGTTTCTATCCTGGCACACTATGTATCCATGGGAAGATTTTAAGGCTGGGAACCTTCACACCGACCTACTCCAAAGGGAGCACTTGCTACAACAGCCCGAGTCCCTTTTATTCATGGCCTTTAAGGGACTCTAGGCTTCCTTGTCTCCCTAACCATATTCCGTTTTCTCCACAGGAAGACTAGCCGTGAAGCCAGGATGCTCTCCGAAGCTGTCTCATTGCTGCTGCTTGTGGCTGGCATCCGCTTGGTGTCCGGAGGAGGCGCTGGAGGTGGAGGATATGCTCAAGTGAAATATATGCAGCCCATGGTGAAAGGGCCCCTGGGCCCCCCATTCCGGGAAGGCAAAGGGCAATATCTCGGTAAGGGGCACTTTTCTGCACAAGATGCTCAGCCTTGTTTAAAGGGAGCCTGGGGTGGAAGGTTTGATTTGGGGATGTGACGAACGGCAGAAATGATAACACTGTCCTGGCAGCCTGTAAGATCTGGAGACCTGCAGCTGCTCGAATGGGGTGAAAATTCACCCCTTGTATAATGCTCCCAGTTATTGCTCGTAACATAAGTTTAAAGTTTTTTGTTGGTCCATGAAGACCTGCAGATGGAAGTGCAACATGTCAGTAATTCAGCATTTTATAGCATCTGCTACACCCATGGATGTGTCAGTGGGACTCTCACCATGCCCCTCTCTGAATAAACACATGCAGGCCAAAGGATGAGGCCCAGTTCAGCAAAGCACTTATGCATGCACTTAAGTTCCATTTGAAGTCAATGAGACTCAAGCATGTGCTTAAAGTTAAGCATGTGCTTAGATGCTTTGCTGACTTGGGCCATAAACAGCCACGGTTCTGATGGCTGGACTAAGGCAGCTGCTGTCTAGTCGAAACCAGGAGAGAGTTTCTCATGTGATTCATGCCTACCAGCATTTAACGGAACATACCTGGAAACGGAAACGGGTCTGACCCAGGCTGGGGGTCTCCCTGCAACGAGGCATTTTTGTTGGCAGGATGACAGTTAGTTTGACTCCCCAGCTGCCTTCTGACATAAGTGTCTATTCGATATAGCATTGTTGTAGCCCTGAGCGTAGCCCTGTTCCCAGGAGGCGACATGAGAGCATCAGCCAGTGCTGATGATGTCACTGCTGCCATGACATCACTCAAAGGAGGATCAGCTGTATAGGGAGCTTTCTTCACAGAATGAATCAAAACCAGGGGGGCCCCTCTGGAAGGCGGAGTGGGCAGCACCTGCTGGGGTGCTGAGTGGTGGAGGCCAGGAAGGACTCACTAGGTTTGTGCATTTCAGTTCAGTCTGTCTTGTGCGCAGGGCTGGAGTTGGTCAGGAGCAGGGACCAGACAAGACTCCTCAGGGGCGATGGTTTGTTACTTTGTTGCATTACCAAAATAAGGCAAATGCCGCCCTCAGACCATCAGCCTCGTCCCTACTCATTTGTCATCTGTTCTATCTGGTCCTTGGGCTCAGGAGCCACGGCAGAGCCTTGTCCTCTGCTAATCTCTGGGCCTGGGCTCAAAATCTAGTCAAGCCACTGCACTGTCAGAGCAATTGCATTTGGAGATCACGGTTATGTGATTCTGCATGATCAGAATTGTACTGACCTGGCAGAATGGAGCCTGGTGGTAGGAATGGGCTTAGTGGCCTTTTGGCATGAAAGGAGCATGGAGACTTCAGAGTACCATAGGTGACATGGGCACACCCACCAGCCTGGGAAAACCAAGGTGCCTGGCAAATAACATGGACTAAAGGGGTGCAAGGGGTGGATTAAGGTAACATGTGGGCAAAATCCATCTGTGGGGTCCCCATTAATATGGAGAACCCCTGCCTAGGTTTCAGCCTCCTCGCTCAATATAAACCAGATCTCCACCCAACCAGACCAGTCCAGTCCACCCTGGACAAACTGGTGCTTCAGCCATAGTCTAATCCACCCCCGGCCCTGCCCATCTAGAATGTTAAGCCCGGATCCCTAGGATCTTCTGTTAATCATCTTCTGATGCTTTGCTCCCTGAGTCATTACCCCTTAGACAGCCATCACTTCTCCCTGAATAATAGTATTTATTTATCTGACGGTGGTGCCTGAGACCGACTGAGATCAGGGCCCACCTGTGCAAGGTGCTGTACGAACACAGAGTAATGGACAGTCCCCACCCCGAAGACCCTTCAGTCGTGCTGCACTCCCCATCCCCACCGAGCTAGCAGAGCCACCTGAAACGCCAGCTCCCGACACACTGTTTGCCTGCAGGGTCCCACTGCCTAGAGGGCTGCTGCAGGCATGGGCAGTCTCAGCGTTGCCGGTGGGGCAGACAGGGGTACCAGGGCGGGGACGGGGTGCAAAGCTCTGCTAGGAGAGAAGCCTTTCATAGATGTTATAGCCAGGAGGGACTTTGCTGCTCATCCAGTCTGAGCTCCTGTATAACATAAGGCAGATGCCCTCTGCTGGGACTCCTGCCTCCAGTCCGGCCCATCTCTCAGGGTGGAGCCTCGGCAGCCTCTTTAGAGAGACAGCCTGTCTTGATTTAAAGACTCCAAGTGACGTCGACATGGAGAGCTGCAGGTTCTTCGTGTGATGGGATCCACAGCACTTGGCCTCTGCTTTGTGTCTAAGTACCATGAAGCACTTTCCTGGGGCTTGGTCCATCGAAGACAACCCCAGCTAGTTCTGAGGTCCCTCGCCCCTTCCCTTTCTGTCCCTATTTTCACATCTGCCCACACACTGACCTTGTGCCCCCATAACCAGCGTGCATCCTCCAACAGCGAGTTCCGTGGCTTGCGGCCAGACATCCCACTGGCTGCCAGATCCTGGGCAATCTCCCCCAAGAGCAGGGCTGCATGGGACCCATTTTTCACCATGATTTTCACACATCAGAACAGAGCATTTCCACAGGAACAGAAGAGCTGCCAGAATGGACCGGGCTCCGTGGTCTTCTAGCCCACTGTCATGTCTCCAAGTGTGGTCAGCACCTGCTACTTCAGAGAGACATGCAAGAAACCGGAACCCTGCAGATATGGGTTAACTTGCCCCCAGGGGACGTTTCCTCCTGGCCTCCATTGATTAGAATTTGGCTTATGCCCAACGAAGGCGAGTTTAGCTCCTTTTCCCAGCTTTTTCCTGGCTTCTGGGCCATTTACACAGAGCTAGCAGTGCCTGCAGTGCAAACCATGTCTCCCAGTATGGAGTAGGTCCCCCAGACTTGTCATCCACCCACTCCATGTCCTAGTCCACCTTTCCATCATCCCCCTCTTTTCACATATGGTCGTTTACGTGAAGATGTTCCTGTTCTTGAAGCCTCTCAGTGCCCATAAAACGAATCCAAATCTCTAGCAGATGCTGCAGCTGGTTCCCTGAAGAGGGATTTGTGATGGATACAGAACATCTTCACACGCAGCTCACACTCGCCTCTCGCTTCTCACCTGCTCTGCTCATGTGAGGCTGGGAAGTTGCAGATAGCTGAACTGGGGAAAGTTTCTCCAGCGAGGGAAGTTACCTGCTTCTGTGTGTGTGTCCCCCACATGACCTTTACATGGGCCTTTCTGAATTCCCTCTCCTCACAGCTTGTGGATGCCTGTAGCTGTCTGAAGCCCCTTTCCCAGGTGTGCTCTCTTTCAAGTATGGCTCTTGAGAAGGAAGAAGCCAGGAGACACACCAAGATAAACACAGATACACAGATGGCCTTTGGTGGGGCAGCTGGTATCCCAGCATGGGTTATGCAGTACCACAGCTCAGTGCATTAACCCTCTCTTGCCCGTATTCCTGTGGGACTCAATTCGCATATGTGGAGGCTACATGGAGAAGTAGTAAATGGGTTTGCTGGGAGGGGGGGCAGCTGCTTTCTCAGCAGCAAGGGCTGCTGGAATTGTGGGAATGTTCTTGAGAAAACTGCCTGTGTTGGTAGGAATGGGGAGAGGGAGCCATACCACAGCATCCGAGAGGCAGGATAGGACTGCGATTCCGGAGACGTGAGATCAAGGCCCAGCTCTGACACTGTCCTGCTGGGTGGCCTGGGACAAGTTACTTTGCCTCTGTTTCCCCCTCTCTTGCTTTCCCTAAAGGGACTTGTCCTTTAAATACCTAGAGGGTCACATGACCACAGCTCTACTCTCAATTGGCCTGCCCGCATTCGTTAGGACGAAGATGTAACCATCCCTAGCACACAGCAGTTTAGATGTTTACTGAAGCAGAGCGCCACATGGATGGTGCTGAGCTTTCCTTCTCCTTTGGATCCCTTCCTATGCTGGATTCCTCAGGGGCTTTGGAGATTGAATCTGACACCTGCCTGGGCCAGTGTGGCTGTGAGGCGGCCCAGCCACACCATGGCCAGGCTCTGATCTTGGGAGCTGGTTCAGACCCAGAGTAACCCTGAGACAATCTGGATTTATACCAGAGTGCCCATAAAACGAATCCAAATCTCTAGCAGATGCTGCAGCTGGTTCCCTGGAGAGGGATTTGTGATGGATACAGAACATCTCCACATGCAGCTGACACTCGCCTCTCGCTTCTCTCACCTGCTCTGCCCTTTCTGCTCTGCCCACCGCAAGCTATGTGTCCCCAGGATGCGTTCTTATGCTCAGCTTTCCCAGCCAGGTTTCCAATCCTTCGCCTATTTTGGTTTCCCCAGCTGCATTTCACACCAGCCAGGAGGGAGGAAGCCTGTGGGTGCTAGTCCTGGCAGATCCTGCTAACCAACGGGAGAAAGTGTTCTCCTCTCCTCAAAGAGCAGGAGGCTAGAAGCCCCACACACATTAAATCCATCTCTGTGAAGCGACATGTACTGATCAGTGGGGCAGGGATGCCAACAGAACTGAGCTCATTGCTTTGTGTGATCAGCCGTTGGGCAAACCACCCACCAACCCGCCACGCATTCCCCTCCCTGTTGCTCACCTCCATTTCTATCCTCTCCCTTCTGCTAGATCCAAAATGCAGGTGCATGGAATTCTTAACCTGGAAGGACAAGGGGACAGAAGCCTGACTGTCTGTGTGTTTTGTGTGTGTTAATTAAATGTCCTTAGAGGGATGGCTTTGCCCAGATGTTTGTCTCTATAAACAGTGATTGTTTTTAGTAAAAGGTCGGTTTTTCTACACTCCACCAAACAAGGGCCAATGCATTACTTGGCTTCCTGAGCCACTGATGTAGTAAACTTTGCTGCAAAGCTGTCTTCTACCACTTGAGCCAAAAGAGTAACTCCATTAGCTGGCAGCAGTAGTAGGGCTGTTGTCCTCTTGTGGACCAGCCAGCAAGAGGGACATACCACAGTTTACCAGTGTAAAAAAAAAAAAATGAAGAGCCCTTGTGGCACCTTAAAGACTAACAAATTTATTTGGGCTTAAGCTTTCGTGGGCTAGAACCCACTTCATCAGATGTGTTTCCCTTACGCTGCGCATCAGGTCTCATGGGAAAAATCCCCATTTTTTACTACCTCTGCCATTTCTCAAAGCTGGACCAAGCTGTAATGTGTCAGCAGGGGGGAGCATCTGTGTGAACGTTCACAAGCTAATTACATCAAGCTGCCTGTCGTCATATGATGGCAATAATGATACTGTCTCCACTGTAAAGTGCTGTGAGATTCACTGATGAGAAGTGCTAAGCATTATTACTGATTACGAGCTCCAGATGTGGCCCATTGTGAGATCACTCAATGAAAGGTACTAGAGAAGTGGGAATTAATTGTTGTTGATTATTATTTTCCCAGCCCAATTGCTGCAGTAGGTTAAAATTACAGCCCTTGAAAAATGCAGCTGCTTGTTACAAACAGGCAGCCAGTGAGAGAAATTTCAGATGATTTAGTGACAGTGACACGGGTGACCAAGAATTGCTTCTACCACCCTGAATTCACTGCTGATGAAATTCTGCAGCAGCACCAATCCCAGGGTAGAGCAGGGATTTCCAGGCTGCCTGTCCCAGTTAAACAGCTGACATTCTCCGGCAGCGCAGCAGCTGGAGACAAAGGGGCAAGGAAGCCTTGTTGAGCTCACATAATGACCTCCCTTGGCCAAGAGAGACTTTGTCGGTAGTGCTGTGTAACCCGACTGGCAGAGAGCACAGGGAGCCGAGGAGAATGCTCAACAGGCTGGCGGTGCACTCTGGGCTGGGTCTCCTTAGAATTAGGTTGTGGGAACTCGGCATGTGAATATTCTCCAGCTTAATTACCTCAGTCTGTCTGTCATGTTAGCTTCTTCTCTGGCCTCCCTTTCCACAGCATCTGAGCACCTCGCCAGCTTTCCTGGGTTTATCCTCACCATCCCCCACCAGGAGGCAGGGCAGGGCTCTTATTGCCATGGTACAGATGGGGAACTGAGGCACAAAGAGACTAAGTGGCTTTCCCAAGGTCAGAGAGTCAGTCTGTGGCAGAGCTGGGCATTGGCCTCACCTCTCCCCAGTCCCAGACTAACCATCCTCTCTCTAAAGTGAGGAAGTTTCTGTTAAATCCCTCACCTGGGCACACCAGCCCCTAGAGGAGATCACAGGTGACTAACCAGAGCACTTGGGTGGCAGGAATCCTTGGGCCAGATGCTCAAGTGGTGTAAATTGTCTCCATTGACTTCAGTGCTGATTTACACCACCTGAGGATCTATCCCAGTTTGTATTACCGCATTGTGGCAACCCCGCGCCCTTCATTGCGAAGTTTCTGAGGAATGAGGCTGGGATCCCTCTTTGCACAGGTGCGTGGCCTGGAAGCTGCCGTTGTGCGTTTTAGCAATAACCTTGGCTTGGCTCACACTCCTGGAGCATCATGGCTCCTCTGGGGGGAGCAGGGGACAGCCCGAGATGCTGCCTTATAATGCATGGATGATGGGGAAACACAGCGCTGCAGTAAGGAGCCGTGCCCTGTGGAGCATTGCAAATCCAGGTCCCGATCCTGCAGTCCACCAGTGGGAGATCTGATCCACAGTCTCTAGGTTAGGTCCTGGCAGCCTTCAAACCTTGCTCCTAACATTCCCATGCTAACCAGAGACTCTTGCACCAGGGAGGTGTCAGTCATCAGAGCACCTCCCGTGAAATGCCTTGTTGGGTCAGGAGGAACAGGCTTCGCACTGAGGCTCCATAAGCAGCCAAATAATTGCTCCCTTGTTCTCTTTCTAACCCCAAATGCTGTGGTTTCAATCAGCCTGTTCCCAGGGCCCTGCCATGAGAGCGGAGCTGCTGGTTCTCTACACACGCCGCCGCTGGGGCCATGCAGTGTGAGCTGGCGTGCTGCCCTGGAGCCAATCCTCACTGTGCGCATTGGGATCCCCACCCAGCTCCTTGCCCAACCCCTCAGCGATGCATAGGACTGAGGAGCCATTGGGTAGCAAAACTGCAGCATCCAACACGCATGGGAGAGGGGTCGGTTTCCTGCAAGCAGAGGCAAAGGCCATCGCCTTTCCTGATTGTTATTTGGATCCCCCCACCCCCACCCCCGGAACAAACTGTCCCTCCCAGCTCCACTGGCTCCTCAATTCCAGTATAACCAGGGAGCCCCTCTGGAGGAGAGTAGTGGGGGGCAGTTTATTGGAGGAACTGAGGTGCCAGTGGAGCAGTGGGGGCAGACTGTATAACAAGCCTTCCCAAGTCCAGGCAGCAGCAGGTCAGTCCGGAGTCATGTCAGGCAGCAACTGCTCAGGAAGAACCAGGACACCAAAAGCCTTTCCTTGCAGCTAATGGCAGAAGAGACTTTCCTTTCCCTGGCAGGCCTGCAGGCCAAACCAAGGTGTGGTCTGTCTGCTGGCACTGCCACCTGGCCCTGGGATCGAGGAGTCCAGCTGAGCCCTTTGCACCTCGTCCCTCCTGGTTGGGCAGCAAGTGGGCAGAGAGCTGAGTCTTCTCCTGAGGACGGGAGAGACAGAGCCGCAACAGCTCTCCCGCCTGCCACTGCATGGCATTCAAACAGGTTTGATTCGTGCTCGTTAATTAGTATTGTGGTAGCAGCTGCACGGTGCTGGGCACTGTACAGACACGTAACAGAGACGGTCCCCGTCCCAAGAGCCTCTCGAATGAGAGACAACAGCCAGAAGCAGCGAACAGATGGGGGAGCACAAGGAAAGAATGAGTCTATGCTGGTCCCTGCACCCCAGCCATGTTCACTGACCTGACTGAGCCAAGGCCTCGCATGGAGCAGACACAGTGACAAAGAAGGGACCGTTTACACATAGTCATTTTTCTAACCTGATCTGGATTTGGAGCGGCTGCTCTTCATGGCAAGTTGTTGGGTTTTTCATGATAGTTGCCTTGACCTGGGGCTGGATTAGCTTCCCTAGAGGACCCTGGCTGGAGCAGACTCCACTGATCAGCGTACACCGGGGGACTGCCTCTGTTCTCATTTGCAGCTGTATAAATCTGCAGTGACATCAGTGAAGTGACTCCAGATCTGACACCCGTGTAACTAGTCGCGGAGTCCTGACCCGTGTGCCGGAAATTAACATGCAGTGGAGAGTGCCCGGGAAACTGAAGCACGCCGCAGGCTTTGGTGGGGCCGGACCGCTGGACACTGCAGAAGTGGTTATGATCGGCCGGGCAGCCCTAAGTACAAATGATGATGCAATCCATCCTTGGTGCAGGGCCCTTGCCAGGAGCTCTTTATCTGCACAGTGTCGGCAGCGGATCACAGAAGTACCTGAGCTCATAAATACAGCCGCAGACAACACAGTGCAGCAGCCCAGTGCTGAAACATTAGCTACCTGATGAAAGCTGGATTGCAGGCTCATTCCAGCTGGGGAAAACCTCTGGAGCCTGCTCCACTCAGTTAGCTCAGGGCTGGACCCTCCAGCCTGGCGGGAGTGATGGCTCCAGGAGGAATAAGTTCTTGAGGGGTTTGCAGGCAGCTGCAGAAGGCCAGCTTGCTAGTGCCTGATTTACGAGGCATCTGAATGGCTAATCAAGAGCTAAGGTCAGCGCATGCGGCAGGGGAAGAAACACACCAAAAGCTGGAGTTGAAGTGAGTTAAGCTCTCCGCCCCCTCCAGCTGCTGGGAGTCTGTTCTCTGAATCCCAGCCAGAGACAGAAACTCTACAGGCAGCCCCACCAAAATGGAACATTTTAGCTGCCGATGGGACTGGAGTCAAATATCTCTTTGCTGGGTTTTTTTTCTACGTACTCTAGCCACATACAACACAGAGTTGTCATAGCGCTGCAGATATTAGTACCAAAGTGCTGCACGAATGTGGGTGGGGAAACTGAGGCACAGAGGAAATGACTTGCCCAAGGTCACACATTAGAACCTACATCTCCTGCATCCAAGGTGCTATCCCCTGGATGACACTGCTGCTCTGAGGGATCAGGTGACAGACAGTCCTCTGAGCTCACCTATCTGGCCATCCTAACGTGAGCTTTGTAAGAGCGAGAGAGCAGATTAGGGCAAGCAAAAACTGCAGTGAAGGCCCAGGAGAGGCCAGATGCTGCGTCAGTCCTGGTGGCTGTTGAGAGGTGTGACTCTGTCAAGGAGAGTGGTATTTGGTATTTGGCTTGCAGGGTCACTGTGGTGAAGGCAGATGCCCCGGTGATAGGCACGTTCCCCTACATCTGTCTGTCTTACACAACAGCATAAGTAACACATACAGGATTTGCTGGTGCTTTGGTAAATCCTGCTTTATATAACACCCACAAAGAGGAAAAATACTCCTTTAGCTCCTGGCCCAGGATTATTTATAGACCCTACTGCCCCTAATCCAGCCAATACTCCACTTATTGAATAAAACAAGCTGACAATCTAGTGGTCAGAGCTTGGCACTGGGAGTCAGGATGCCTGGGTCCTGTTCCCATTCCTGACACTGACCTTGCGTGTGGCTGAGGACGAGTCACTCGAGCGCACTATGCCCCGATTTCCCCAGTTGTTAAAAAGGGGGGACAGTAACACTGTGGTACCTCACAGGGGGAGGGTTCTGGGCTTTCAGTAACCCAGTGTTTGGAGATCATAGCCTGCCTCGGCGGGGGGGACAGTACATGGGACGTGTGAGAACAAGACAAGGGCGCAGTGTGCGAGGGACCAGAAAATGAGGCCGTGAGAGACTCTGCAAACTGGCGAGCTCTTCAGGCAGGGACTGTCTTTCTGTTCTGTTTGCACAGCGGCCTGGCTCAGCAGAGTCCCGGGCCAGGGCCAGGGCTGGGGCTGCCGGCTGCTAGGGAAACCCAAAGACCAAGTAATAAGGCGATGAAATACTCCCTAGCCCCAAAACATAACGGCAGGAGGAGTGAAAGAAGGGAGAGGGCTGTCTTCACCATTAGTCTTTGGTGGACGCAGCGAAAGCTGCATCTGAGTTTGCCAGACTGCACACGCCTGGCCTCTGCCTCGCCTTCTCTGATGTCACCGGACTCCAGGGTCCGAGGAGGCCATTTTGCTCTGCTTGGCATTGCAGACCGCACGGCCCTATTATCTGCAGAGTGTTGTAGTGGCAGCAGCAGCAGCCTTGAGGTGAGGAGGGAGAGTGGGGGTTGCTAGCCCCAGAGGGCCCAGGCAAGCCAAGGAGCGGGAGATGACCCCTGTCTCCCTGGTATATGCACTCTTCCTGTCCTGCTGCCTGTAGCTTTACAAAACTCTCACTAAAGCTGTTTTCAAAGTGGCCCAAGCTTTGTGTGTGGCTCTTTCCCCCCAGGAGAGGGCAGGAAATGGGCATAATGGAGCATCATTTTTTTCAGCCAGGCCACATTTGAGAATATTTATTAAAAACTCAGGGGTTGCTCTGATAAATCCCCAACACCAGAACGGGGAGCTGGCTGTGTCTGTGGGGGGGAGTATTGGACAGCTGGGGGAAGAGCTCACACAGCTGAGAGAGGTCAGGAATTTGCATAGTTGGGAAGGGGCAGGGGAAAGTTACCTACCCCGTCACACAACACAAGAACCAGGGGTCACCCAATGAAATTAACAGGCTGCAGGTTTAAAACAAACAAAAGGAAGTATTTCTTCACACAACGCACAGTCAACCTGTGGAACTCATTGCCTGGGGATGTTGTGGAAGCCAAAAATCTAACTGGGTTCAAAGAAGAATTAGCCATTGATGGATCTATCCTCTATGAATTTATCTATTAGCCAGGGTGGTCAGGGATGTAACTGAGTGCTGTGGGTGTCCCTAAATCTCTGACAGACAGATGCTGGGACTGGACAGCAGAGAATGGATCACTCGGAAATTGCCCTGTTCTGTTCATTCCCTCTGAAGCATCTGGCATTGGCCACTGGCTGAGACAGGACACTGGGCTAGCTGGACCATTGGTCTGACCCAGTATGGCCGTTCTTATGAAAGGGGAGGAGTTTGCATTTCTGGGCGGGGTCAGGGTAGGACACAGCACAGCCCTGGACCAATGAAGTCCCCCTTTTTGTGACACCAGCGTACAAAGGGGAGGAGCCTCCATCCTTCTCTGTCCTTGGGAAAGCTGCCAGGCAGGGACCTTTCCCACTGGGATCTGATGGCGATGCTAACTGCTGGTGGAAGGAGCCGGAAGGGGGCGGCTAATCCCCATCAGCCCCTCGCCCCCACCTTTTATCTGTGGTGGGTGCCGGCAGGATTTGAGGCTTACGCACGGCAGCTGCTTTCCTGCTGGAAACTGACTGTCAGAGCTGCAGCATCAAGCATGTGCCAGTGCAGCCTCCTGGTTCAAAGGCTGCTGAGTCAGCCAGGTGTGCTCCAACCCCACACGCTGAACTGGCAGCTTGTCCCTGGGTCTGCGGCGCCTGCCCACAGGGCTCATGCTCGGCTTCAGGCTTTGGGACATGGCAAAATGCACCCGTGGTTTTACTTTGTCGTCCCTGGGGGATGCTGCCGCCACTTTGCTTTGACGGAAGAGTTGTATTAGTAGGTGCGTTACGGGCGTGCCCAGTTCAGCTGCGTGTTCACCCAGCAAAAAACAGTCCCTGCATTGGGGAGCTTCCAGTCACAGCAGGGAAGGGACCAGCCACAAGTGGGGCCAGAGCCCAGGTTGCCTGATTCTTACTCCGGTGCCTGCTCCACTAGAGCAAACGTGCCCAGCTGGAGGCTAGCCGCTGCCCGCATGTTCAGACAGCAGGCTCCAAACTAGGGCTCAAAAGGAAGGCTGCTGCCCCTGCCCTCCCAGCTCCAACATGAGCCGGCACCTGCGCCGGGAGCCACACATGTTGACTGGCCTTGGCACTTCAAGCCTCCAATCAGTGGCTCAGAGCGGGCCTGAAATGACCCCACCTGTGGGTGCCACCTGCCCACTGGTGACGCCTGCCAGGGGACCACCATTTCCTCTGCTTAGATCGTGAGCTCTCCAAGACAGGCACTTCTCTGCCCATGAGTCCCTAAGGCACCCAGCCCAATGGGGCCCCGAGCGTGGGTAGAACGTGGTGACTCTTCCAGAATAATTAGTGACTGCCAGCTGGGATGTGGCTATGCGCTCGCTTGTCCTCGCCCCACAAGCTTTCTTCCCTGAACCCAGTGTTAGTCATGCTGCTAGACAGGCCCTCTGGCTCCTCAGTAGATCTGAGCGATGAACGGAGATTTGGGTTCTATCGCAGCTCCAAACAAAAGAGGGGAAAAAATGGGGTTGGGTCAAACGAAAGGGTTTAGTTTATTTCCAGCATTTTACAATTTTTTTTTTTTAACCGAAAGCAAACTGACTTTTTTTCCAGTTTCACGCGTCGCTTTTCCCTCGGGTATCAGAGGGGGAGCCGTGTTAGTCTGGAGCTGTAAAAAGCGACAGTCCTGGGGCACCTTATAGACTAACAGACGTATTGGAGCATGAGCTTTCGTGGGTGACGAAGTGAGTATTCACCCACATCCGATGAAACAGGTATTCACCCACAAAAGCTTATGGTCCAATACGTCTGTTAGTCTATGAGGTGCCCCAGGACTCTTTGTCACTTTTCCCTTCGGGAGGCACCCAAAGGGTGTGGCAGGGGACCATGCCACTCAGAGCTCCATCTCTGGCAGTAGTCAGTGAGAGCTGGCTGGGTCCGGCACCGTGCTGCTGGTCGCTTCGGACTGTCCGCATCACCTCGCCCTGCAGTTGCACTGCTGCCTGGGAGGCTGCGTGGGGCGGGGAGGATGGTGTGGGATAAAGAAGGAATCAGGATTCCTGAGTCCTGGCTCTGGCTGTGCCATAGGCGAATCACTGCCCCACTCAGCGCCCAGTTCCCCCGGTCTGCAGCAAAGCGATGCTGTGGCAGGGCCTGGAACGCTCCCCCCCTCCGGTTAAAGTGCCTGATGCATAGCCAGGGGAGGATGCCGCTGCAGCTCCAGAAGGTCCCTGTATGCAATTGGCCCTGAAGGGCTTTCAGGAGAGAGGGGCTAACAATGGGCCCCCCAGGATGGGTTTCAGGGCTAAGCAAAGGCCTGAGTGGCCTGGGCGACTGAGCTATTGCAGGCCGGGTTCCTAGCTTGCTGGCGCCACCTAGTGAACATGTCAGGAATTACCTTTCTAAAAAGCCAAGTTGCTTTTCTAAATTGCAAAGGGGGGAAAAAACCAAAAATTTTGCTTCCTGAATGTTAGTTAATATCCCGAGGGGAGGGGAGGCCTCTTTCCTGGGGTGATGGTGTAAGTGAAAGGCTGGATCCCCAAGGATGAGGCTCAACTGTAGACCCCTTCCCCCCCCAACCCCAAAATCTAGCTGACTGGATAATTTATGAGTCTCCATGGTGATTCCAGCGCCTTCCCCCTGGCATAGGAAATTTGATTCTGTTCAGGTCATTCAGCTTCCTCCTAGTTTGAGCCATCCCAAGGAGCACATTATGATGCAAGCCCGAGCCATAGCATCAGAGGAGGTAGTTCTCACAACTAGAGCCCAATCCTCAAAGGTATTTGGGCACCTAAATCCCTATGAGGATCTGGGCTGGTCTGTCTAGCCCCAGACATAGCTCTAGCTCGGTTTTTATAACCTGCTTAGCACTGTGCCCTCCTGCATTGGTAGCAGATTCGCAAACACCACTCTCCAGAGATGTTGTGTTGTCTCTGAGACTGTACGTTGTTCTGAGCCGGGTGGGTGGCACTAAAAACCGCTAAAATGTTAACTATTGGTGCAATTTAAAAAAAAAAATTTTTTTAAACCGGCAAAGGGAACTTTAAAAACACAGCTATGCATCAGGACGGATTGTGGTGGTCTCTTTGTTGCGGTGCAGGGTTTACTAACGGGGCGCCAGCCTGGACTTTGCCTTCTGCTCCAAACCTTTCCCATTATTATAGTGAGCAATAGCCATGGGTATTAAATACACACAAGGGCCCTGTATTAATGGCTTCAGAGCCCACTACAGCCTGCTAAGGTGGCTAGCTGTGCATTTGAAGCTTACCTAGAGTGCAGGAGAAAAGACAATTTCCCTGGGCTCTTGTATTGTAGCGGAACAGGGTTTCACCTATTTAAATAGTTTGTGAGACTTCTTGTGGTGCTCCCTGGGGGCTGTGGTTTAGAGCCATCAGCCAGAGCAGCAGGCTGTATTATTCACCTAGCCCTTGCATGTTTGTGTAGCACTCGAAAGCAGGGTTATCTGGAACCCAACAATCCCCACGGGGTTTCTTCGTATCATTTCTGTTGTGCAAATGACAAAATACCAATCAGAGCTATTGTTCTCATTTTGGGCTGGCTCTTCCCCCTTCAGTTCTCCAGCAGCTGCAGGGTCCCTAAGTGCCCAGACTCTCTCTGGTGCTCTTTCACCAATGGGATTTAATGGGAACTGAGCAGTTTTAAAACCAAACTGCTTAACCCCCAAAGCCTCCTTATCCTTTCATGTCAGTAAAATGCTGACCCAAGCTTGGCTAGGAGAGTATCAGCTTCCTTTTTATTTTCTTTGGGGCTCATGTTTACCATAGAAATCTGTGCCTATTTACAGAAAATACAGCGCGCACCTTGTAGAGCGGTTGCTCATATGAGGTCAAGAGGCCTCCAGTTAACATCTCAGCAGCTCCCTCATGTCCTGATAAATGTGAAACTTCCCTTGCCAAGACAATGATTATTTTTATAATATGTTCCCTTCCAACTTTAATCCCATTACGCTCCATCCGTTCGTTCTTCCCCTCCTAAGTCTGCAAGGACCCTCATGGCCCTCTGTTGCTCCCTGTGATCTGCTGAGCTCCGGCCTCTGGAAGAAAATGAAAAGCCTGGAGAGAACTTCAAGGCCAGCAGAAATGAAAGGAAACCAGGCAGAAGTTTATCCAGCCATAGGCAAAAAAAAGCCTGGGCAAGTAAGGAAATCTCCACAATAAGCTGCCAAGAAGAGTCTCCACAGGCCACATGAGCAAGAGAAGATCTTAGAACCACTACATGTTCAAGAACAAAGTCCTAATGTATGACACATGGGAGAGCTCATTAAGGATTTTGAAGATGAGGTTATCTAAATGTAAGAAACCTGTTTGATATGTTTTGGAATCTTCTCTGGACTGATCTGCATTTTCCAGGTTACTCAACACCGAACGTTTGGATGGGGGCTACTGATTTAGAATGTAATGCTGCCAACCTCTCTGGTAGCCACTGGGATTTGTTGCGTGGTGTCCTATGCCCTGTTCATATTCCCTGGCAACCCCAGCTAAGGCTGAAAGTGTCTTTGTTGTAAACTGCCCTAAGGTGGGAGCTGGTAGGCCAAGGGAAAGGCGCTGCTTCCAAGAGTGAACTCTTTGGGCTGCCCCCACAGCGTGAGGAAGGGTTGAGTAATTCCATGGCATGAAGACAGAGAAGAGTGAGTTCAGAGAGAACATAGTGATGGTGTGTTCAAGGTGGGAAGACAGTTGCTGCCTTGTACAAGGTCTCCAGAAATTACCACCATTGTTTGGCCATAGAAGTTAACTGTGTTTCCACTGGAGAGGAAAGGCAGTGAACATTAAGGGTGTTTTTTTTCCCCACACCTTATCAGGTGCTGACCACAGCTAAAGATGGGATGGTGGACTAGATAACCATTGGCCTACAGTACCATGTACATAATTAGCCTGTGAAACTCACTGTCACATGGCATTACTGAGGCTAACAGCTCAGCAACATTCAAAAAAAAAAAAAAAGGATTAGCCATTGTTATGAATATCAGACCCTCCCGCCCAGGTATAGTAACTAGGATGACAATTCATCAGGGATGTGTCAGCCCTCCTAGTTCAGGGCATAGGCCAACCCCTGTCTGCTTGAGGTCAGGAAGAAACTTCTTTTCATTGGCACATTATTCCCTCACAGGCCATTATTAAATTTCTTGCACCTTCCTCTGAAGCAGCTGATGTTGGCCACTGTCAGAGACCAAGCTAGATGGACCATTGAGCTGAAAATTCCTTTGTTCTGGAATTAGGTTGAAACCTTCCCTCTGGACCTGAGGCGAGACCTTCTGTAGAGGCTCTGTCTATTGTTTTCCCTCCCAGACTCCCAAGTGACTGTTTCCATTAGCATTCATGGTAGTTTTGCTCATACACAGAGGGGAGCATATAACCCCTTGCTATTTCTGAGAAATGCAGCCTCTCTGAGACATGCGTCTGTGGTAAGACACGGTCTCCTGAAATTGGATACCGTTGGGGCTCTAATGTCCCAATTTCTCTATGCTAACGTCCCCGGTTTGGTTTTCCTGTCTGCTTTCTTGGCTGCCTACAAGCTGGCAACTCACATCTGGCTTTTTCTTTTGGTGAGGTTTTTTTTTTTTCCCTGTCCCCTCCTTCATGGGCTAAGCTGTATCTCCATGTTTTGATTCCATGCGAAATGACTTAGAAAACTAATTCTTACAAACCATAGCATCCAGCACAAGAAGAAAAGAAAAAAACCACATATTGAAATAATTTTCCTGGGAAGATATTTTCCAGAAATCTGCCTAAGCACACGGTTTAAATCTTTCTTTTTTCTCGGCTGCAGAAATCCAGTGGCGATGTCTTGATAGACAAGTATTTCCTTAATCAAGATAACCATGTGACCTCTATTAGAGCAGAGGATGTGGGCAAGTCTTTGATATGCAGATAAGCTCAGGAAAGCCTAAGCCCTGACTATGTTTCCATTAACGAAAGAAAAATAACCACATTTCCAGACTTGGTTGAAATGCCCAGTGCTAATTGTTGTGCTTAAAGGAAAAGCCCCCTTTGATACTTAGCAGGGGCCTTGTCTGCTGCCTTTATCGTTTTTACCGCCTGTGCCTTAAATCTCATGTAATCTTTCCCCATTGACTGAGCAAAATCTCCCAGTGTTGGCAGATCCAGCCAGCCCCATGGTTTCCTTGCTTTTATGTCCTCACTCAGCACACTGACTCCTCAGTCTCCAGGGGATGGACCTGGCTCTGTTCTCAACACAGAGTCTGTTTCTCTCCAGCACTCACTTCTCTTTTACCCTCCCTCTCCTGGAACTTTTGAACCTCAGCATTGAGCAACCAGAGCATTGAACCAGGCAGCCCCAGACCCTCCCTTAGCTTTTACCATTCACAACTCCTCCTAAAGCCAGGCGCGACAGCTAGGCCTGTGCGTCCAGCATCTGGCATTCAGAGCATCTGTCTGCCCATGGGTTAGTGGGCTCTAGCAAAGCAGTGGGTGTAGCTTGAAGCTTTTTTCTCAGATGGTGGCGGGGGTGGGATGCAACTTCCTCCTCTCCCTACGGTTACTTGTGGGGCTGCAGGCCTTAGAGAATCCATGATCAGCTCTCTTGCGGAGAATGAAAACTCTCCTCTTGCGGAGTATGAGAAGCAATCAGAAGCCAGCATCTTTCTTTCATTTTCTGTTTGTTCCATGTCTGTCCTCAGTGCAATGTGACTCCGTAGCGTGCCGCTGCATCAACTTTCCCATCCAGCAGCTTCCAACCACCAAACACAGTTTGCATGCTCCTCCTTCCTCCCCACAGTGCCCTACTGGGGTTGTAGCCCATGTATAGGTCCATAAACTAGGAGCAAACAGTTGGGTGGTTTATATGGCTGGTCGTGGGAGAACTTTGTGCAAGGCCGTACTCCGCAAATGCAAGTCACTGGTTTGAACCTGGCTGATGGCAGGAGCCATGACCCAAAGCCAACTTTGGCTGAGGGACAGTGTGGTGCAGAGGACAACGCACTGGACAGGGCCAGAAGTCATTGGTTCTTTTTTTTTCTCCCGGCTCTGCTGTGTGACTTTCAGCAAGTTAGTTCTCCATTCCCACCCTTTGTCCATCTAGATTGCAAGCTCTTCATGCTAGCATTGTCTTCTGCTTTGTGTACGAACAACGCCCAGCACAATGCCCTCATCTCAGTTGGAGCCACATGTGCCGAAGGTGGCACGCAAGCTGATTTTCAGTGGCACTCACACTGCCTGGGTCCTGGGTGTCGCCATACCAACTCTAATGAGACTAATTGATTAAGGCAGACCTTATTAGAGTTGGTATGGCAACACCCATTTTTTCATGTTCTTTGTGTATATCTATCTTCCTACTGTATTTTCCACTGCATGCTTCCCATGAAATGGGCTGTAGCCCACAAAAGCTTATGCTCAAATAAATTTGTTAGTCTCTAAGGTGCCACAAGGACTCCTGTTCTTTTTGCTGATACAGACTCACAAAGCTACCACTCTGAAACTTGTTTTTAGAAACATGTATAAGTAACCATCAAGTATCTCTTCTATTAAACCTACCTCGGACAAGAGCCAGTCAAAATTTTCACCCACTTCTCAAGTGGGAAGTGAAGCCATGCCTGGGCTCCTCTGCTCCTGCACCAATTGTACCGAGCTATGGTGAACAGCAATTCTACACTTCCATCGCCTTTTCTGATGCATTTTCCTTTCTTTTTTTTTCTTATGGCCCTTTGCAAAACCGCTATAATTCTCTAAATGGCACATGCTTAGGGCCTACTTACTCCCAGCTATGCTGAATCAGTCCAGGATGGGATTGCTTTTGCATTTCCTTCGCAGCACTTGACTTTGTCTACATCAGTGTGTTTAAAGTTTCCTCCCCAATGCTACACTCCATAGGCAGCGGGACTGCGCCAGTGAAAACAGACACATCTTGCGTGAATGCACAAATGACAAACCAAGAAAATATCCTAAAGCACTGTAGTCAGCCTAGTAAGAGAAAACCATTACAGAACTAGAGAAGTCCAAGATTTTAAGGGTGGCTCAGTCACTCAGTGGATTGGTGGTAAGGCACTGTTAATCTTGGCTGTGCCTTTCATCGCCAACACACTCTTTCGAGGCCAGCCCAGAGCCGTAGTCACTGAAAGCCATTACCAGCTGATGGCTCTTTTGTAGCCAGTATGAATGACTGGAGGGGACGCGGGGAGTCCTCAGGTCCTAGGGAACATGTAAAAACAGCTCCCTAAATATCACCCTCACCGCTGATGCTAATTGGCATGCTTGGCCATACTGGCAATGGAGAAACTAAGGGTTAGCAGGGACCCTGGAGGCTAGCCAATTTGCAACAATAGGCCTTACCCTCACTGGGGTGGGGCAGTGTGTGAAGCCTCCTCTGTCACTGCTTGGCTCGATGCATGTCTAGAGGAAGGTCAGGCTTGTGAATAAGGCACTGGGACTAAAGAGATGTGGAGTCAGTCCCCACCTTTGCCAAGCCCTCCTCTGTGACCAAGCCACTTTGGTCCCGATCCTCAGAGATATTTAGGCACCTAATGCGCATTGATTTCAATGGCCTTACGAGTCTGAATACCTTTAAGGCACTGGGCCTTAAGTGCTTTGTGCCTCAGTTATTCATTTGTTGATGGGCTTAATTATACTCCTTCCTTTATGACTATTTTATATGTTTAGATTGTAAGCTGGTTTTGAGCATGATCTCGCTTACTAGCTGTTTGGATGGTGTCAAGCACAGTGAGGGGCCCAGTTTTGGTTGGGGTTCTAGGTGTTTGTTACAGTGAGGGGCCCAGTCTTGTTTGGGGTTCTAGGTGCTACTATAATATCAACAGAAATAATAACACTAAGTCATAGATTTTTTTTTTCCCAACCCAAACACTGATTTTGCATCATCTGTGAATTTGGTGAACATCTTAGCTTGTTACTATTTGCAAATGAAGATTCCAGAATGATAACACTAGATGAAGCACAGGAGCCCTCTGAAACTATCAAAAATGTCCAAGAGTTAGCCCGCACTCCAAAGAATATCATAGTATCTATTAGCCTTGCCACCCCACTGATAACTAGACAGCAGGGCATCCGTGAAGCCACTATCTTTAGTCTCAGTAAAAGCTACAGCTTCACTCTTTTCGTTTTGCCTTTACCTTGAGCACAGCGAGTCTGAATTGTTCATCTCTATTCAGTTTTTTTTCCCCATAGTTGGTTTAGCAAATTGGTCTGACTCCCCCTTTAATGTTCAAGTACCCGGTGGGACATGTTTTAGCTACTTCTAAATCAGCCATGAATGATAAAGTATCTGAACAGGCCTTTTTTCATCTGGTGCTAACGTACATTGCTACAACCTACCATTAAAGCAAAAGGAGCCTCTGGGTGTGTATAGTTAATGATACCCCATCCCCAGGCTTTCAGAGCGCCTTTCATCTCAGACTCTCAAAGTGCTTCACAAATATTAATTTCCAACGTCAGCGGGAGAGTTTATAGCAATATCTCAAGGCGGTACAGCTCAGAGCCTCAAAAGGTATTTAGGAACCTAAATCCTATTGAAATCAGTTGGCGTTAGCCTCCTAAATCCTTCTGAGGCTCTGGGCTGTGCCTTCACTAACACCCAGCACTAGCCACAATGGCTTCTCCTCTCATGCCACTGAGGTGCTGCTTCTCCTGGTAGTGGGTAAGCACTAGGCCTTTCCTCACTTCCCCAGTAAGGGTTTGGTGTCTCTTGCTCTTAACAGACATGCCACCGCTCCTGCCAATGGATCTCAAAGGGGAGCCAGGCCCCCCAGGAAAACCAGGCCCAAGAGGACCTCCAGGCCCCCCAGGCTATCCAGGAAAACCAGGCACTGGGAAACCCGGACTTCACGGCCAGCCAGGCCCTGCTGGCCCCCCTGGATTTTCTGGTGTTGGCAAACCAGGTATCCCAGGGCTCCCAGGAAAGGCAGGTATGAAAGGGATGCCCGGCCTCAAAGGTGAACCCGGCATGAGAGGTGAGCAAGGGCAGAGGGGATTACCTGGCCCGCCAGGATTGCCTGGGCCAGCAGGCATCTCAGTCAATGGGAAACCAGGCATGCAGGGCACTCCAGGGCTACCAGGATTTCGGGGTGAGCCTGGGCCAAAAGGGGAGCCAGGGCCTCGGGGGGAGCGTGGCTTAAAGGGTGAAAATGGCATTGGGAAGCCAGGGTTTCCGGGTCCCCGAGGAAATGGAGGACCCCCCGGCCCTGCTGGGCCTCCAGGGCCAAACGGCATTGGGAAACCAGGGTTTGATGGCTTACCAGGTGCTCCAGGGGGGAAAGGCGAGACGGGCCCATCTGGAGCCCCTGGGATCAATGGGGAACCTGGGCCAATGGGGCCCCGGGGTCCACCAGGGATTGATGGAATAGGCATCCCGGGCGTCGGGGGGGTTCCAGGTATGCAAGGCCCCATGGGGCCAAAGGGAGAACCTGGTATCCGTGGCCTTCCCGGTTTACCTGGCCCTGCAGGCTATGGGAAACCAGGTTTGCCAGGCTTAAAAGGAGATCGTGGGCAACCTGGGATCCCAGGAGCCATTGGCGACAAAGGGGAACCAGGCATAGATGGGGAAGCAGGTGAGCAGGGTCCGCAGGGTGTCATTGGACCCCCCGGGGTGCCGGGCTCCATGGGTTTGCCAGGCAAATACGGACTGCCAGGCCTCAAAGGTGAGGTTGGGCTGCCTGGGCCCCCAGGAATCCCAGGGATGCGTGGAGACCAAGGGCCAAACGGCTTTGCAGGGAAACCAGGGGTACCTGGAGAGAGAGGTTTGCCTGGGTCACAGGGACCACCTGGCCCCACGGGGCCAAAAGGAGAACCAGGGTTCACAGGAGTTCCTGGGGTGCCAGGGTTAACAGGTAGCCTAGGACCAAAGGGAGATGCAGGAATTCCAGGCCAGCCAGGCCTGAGGGGCCCATCTGGTATTCCAGGCCTCCAAGGCCCTTCTGGTCCCATGGGGCCACAAGGCTTACCAGGGCTGAAAGGGGAACCTGGCCTCCCAGGCCCTCGAGGGGAGGGGAAGGTAGGGGAGCCTGGCATTACAGGACCCATTGGCCCACCTGGAATACCTGGGACACGTGGATTAAATGGACCCCCAGGACCTCCAGGGCCGCCTGGTCCCCCCGGGGCACCAGGGGTGTTCGACGAGACAGGCATCGCTGGGCTGCACTTGCCGGATGGAGGTGTGGAAGGAGCGGTGTTAGGGAATGGTAAGCCTGGGAAACCGCAGTATGGCAAAGGGGAGCTCTCTGCCCGGATAGCACCTGCTTTCACCGCCATCCTGACCTCCCCGTTCCCAGCCTCTGGCATGCCAGTCAAATTCGACAGGACTTTGTACAACGGGCACAACGCCTACAATCCAGCCACTGGGATATTCACCTGCCCCATCTCCGGCATCTATTACTTTGCCTACCATGTGCACGTCAAAGGGACTAACGTCTGGGTGGCGCTTTATAAGAACAATGTGCCCGCCACATACACCTACGACGAGTACAAAAAAGGCTACCTGGATCAAGCCTCAGGCAGCGCAGTGCTTGAACTCAAAGAGAATGACCAAGTCTGGGTCCAAATGCCCTCGGACCAAGCCAATGGGCTGTACTCCACAGAATACATCCACTCCTCCTTCTCCGGCTTCCTGCTTTGCCCCACATAACAGCTGTTGGGTGTTTCCCCTTTTTACCCACTTTAGCCATAAACTGTCTTGTTTTTTTAATATTTTTTTTTAAAAAATAAAAGAAATACAAAAAAGAGAAATCACTGGGAAGAACGTGCAAGTCATTGGCGCAGGACCTCACTTCACACTGTTCACTCAAAGAGTCAAGTGGATAAGGGGAAAGGAGTCTCTGTTGTTTCAGGGGGGCAAGTGGGAGAGGTGTCTTTGGAATAAATTTTACCTTTGTGACTGCACATCAAACACAGAAACTAACTCAGGCTGGCTAGGATCTAGCTATGCAACTACATTGTTCTTTAAGTCAGAGAAGGAAAGCTGAAGAATCTAGATCCTTCTTGGTTTATAATCAAGTGCCCTTGTGTTCTCGCTGTTGAGTACTAGTTAAATAAATAAAGCCATTTTGCATATTCGTTTGCTTAGGATCCCTGGATTGGCTATCTCAAATCTCTAGAGCAGTGGAGATTCCTGGTGGATTGACTATCACCTTCCCAATCAATCAGTTCCCCACATTTCAATCTTAATGGCGCTTGAATTAGTCTCTCGGATTCGATCAGGGTGGGTGGATTTAGTCATCAAAAGGGGATCGCTTTGCAGAAGCACCTTTTTATAAGTAAATATTTAAGAAAAAATCTTTAGGAACAAAAAAGAACATTAGTAGCACCTGGCAATAGGATGGGTGCCAAATATACTCCAAAGCCATTCGGGGAATTTGGGACCTCCTGTGATGAACAATGTTCCTTGACCTTGTATTAATTCCTGCATTAGCAAGTCAAAGGACCAGTTCTATCACATATATTTCTGTAGCCCTCAGACTTGTTTGGGCTTATGAATGTTTTATCATCTGACAATCCAAGGATGGCGCTGCAAGCATGGCTTACATTGCTACTAGCTGATTTCATGGAAGGTTTAGCTCTGCTTTCTTTAAGGTGCCATTTATGGACAACTTACTTTTAATGTCTACCTTTCTTTCAGGATGTGCACACTTTTTTTTCCTTCCCCTTGGGGAACTTATTAAAAAAAAAAAAAAAAAAGCATTCAGTCTAACTTTCCATGCATTCATTTTACAATGGTGCTATTATCTACTCAACAATGTTATTTACAAGCATAGTGCAATATGTATCTTTGAAAGCTGCACTGGTCTCCATGCAGGTTTCTGTGACTTAGGAAAAAAAATTCATTTCATGTTTGTCCTGTTACCACTTTGCCTCAATAATGCTTGAAATGTCATTGAGCCGAATATGGGTTACAAGGTTTATTACAGCTTTTGGTGTGCCTAGCTCTTGACCACGTGGCTGCTCTGGCCTTTGCAAACTGAAACAATTGAAGCCTGTTGCTTTGCAGCTTGCGGTAAGGTAAAATGGCTACTGACCATTGCATTTAAAAGTTACTAAAGAGATTCTTCTCACCCTGGGTAGACAGAACATGTTGAAGTTAAGCCACATATAATACACTGAATTCCTTTCTACAAAGACATGTGCCTAAGAAAATAGCTGAAATTCATTCAGGCAATAGCTCAGTGTTCATTATTCTCAAATGTCCATGATGGCGGTAATATGGCCAAAGGGGAGAGAGAAAAAGAATGTGACTTTAATATTATTCTCCAGATTTATTGTAGATAAAACTATTTAAACAGATTTTTTTTTCTTAAACTACACTGTGTTTGTGTCTCTTGCCATCCAGGGCTTCCATTTACACAAACACGCCCATCCCTGAATTACAAAATAGGAAAAAATTCCACAGACTAACATTTCAGACAGAATCTTTCTGGAATTAGGTATCCCCTCCCCTTTGTTTTAGTTTTTATTCGGATTTACAAGAGCAGGTTATGAAGCAATGGAACTTTTAACAAAGACAAATACAGCCTGATATTTTGAATTCTGTCAGATGTTTTTAATTCTTGAAGGCAGAAGAATGTCAGAGCCCTTCACGCCCCAGATTCTTTTGGTAATCGGTTCTTTGATTTCCCATTCGAAATAGGAATCATAAAGTAAAGACCTAAAAGTTGAAGAAGAGAAGCTCAGTTCCTCTCTTCAAATCCATACTTGAAAGGACAGTGCCGGCGTGGGGCTTGTCTTCTTAGTTTAAATGTATTTTCCTGCAGAGAACCACAATGAACTCAAATTGATAATACAGCAGACCCCTTCATTTCAGAGCAAAGAGGTCTCACTCCTTGTACCATGTAACACTGCCAGAGGCAGAAATGGTAACTTACATATGCTACCTGCAGTAGGGTAAGGAACTTCCACACAGTTGAAAATTCACTCAAGGGCAGAAGTTTAAGCCTTTTACTCAACAAAGCAACTTATTTATACTGTGTTCTAACCTACAGTTCAGTCCTGGTTTGGTTTTGTTATTAATTCAATCCTCTAGTTCTGGCTGGCAAAAACAGTGACAGAAATGCACATTATAACCAAACGCAAATGTTAACTCACTCAGTTCTGTAGAAAATATTTTGCAATTTCACTTTCCCTTCATGTGCAGAGCAGAAACCATAATCACCCTTCTGCAGCTCTATAACCTGTTACATTTACACAGTAATTGAATGACAAGGATATTACACACACAGGGAGGCTAGGAAACGATGTACAGGGTGAAGGAGGGAAGGTGTTCAGAATGCCCAATATTGTCAGGAAGATTTCTTTTGAAGTATGTGATATTTGCCAGCAGGAAAGTTTATTTTCTGTCATGGCTGTGAGCACTTGGAATGTTGGTATCAGTCACACACACACAAAAAAATGGTTGGGATGAATGAAGTTTGTCAATTTTTAACTATGAAAATTACATTACAGTGTGCATTTTTTATATACAAATTCTTACTTTTTTTTTTTTAAAGTTTGCCTCTAGTATCTTCTTTTCTAACCTAGTATATAGAGGATTTTAGTTTTGTAAAAATACCTATTACGTGCACTGTCTGTCATAGTAAAATTGGTTGAAAATGCCTTCTCTTTGACTGTGATCGGAAACTGGCCTCTTCAGAACTAAAACTACAGTACTTGATTGTATTGACACAACATCAATAAAACTTCTTGTATAAAAGATCATCTCAGCTGTGCCTTTGTCCTATTACAATTTATTTGTATTGCAGGAGCACCTACACATAGTAAGAGACAACCCCTGCTCCATGAGCTTACAGTCTGAACAGGCATAGGGAAGATTAATAGCCCATTGTTCTGGGGACGAGGCACGGGAATAATCCATGGCTCACTCAAGGAGTCTATGTCAGAGCTCATATTTGACCCCACACCTTCTGTAGCAGCAGCCAGCACCCAAACCACAAGACGAAGCTTCTGTATTCAAAGTACCACTTCTGAAATACCCTTGTATAAGTCTGGTCATAATCATAGGTCTCAGCTCATCCTGCCTGCCCTATGAGCTCTCCTTTGTAATATGCACAGCCTTAGATACGGAAGTCCTCCCTTCTCTTCATCCAACAGGAACACATCCTGGTCACTGGCAGTGAAACATGTTTCCCTGCAACATCCCACCAGTGTGAACCCAGAGGAAGGGGTACTTAAACCTTCATAGCCCATTCAGTCCATCGTTTATCTGCTAAGACTGCCATTGAGCGGAGGGATTGGTGGCAAAGGTGAGGGCTGATTTTGGTAACGTAAGTAACTGTCCCCTAGGAACTGGAATGAGATCGCACAACTGGCATAGGCTGAGAGTATCACCTTTCATTCAAAGCCTGTCACCTCCAGGTTGCCCACTCAACTCAGACTTGGCTTGAGAGAATGGTAATAGGAGATGGCATCTATCCTGCTCCCTGATCAACATAGGAAAAACTTATCCCACATTGCCTCACTGCCACAGTCCAGAAGTTTCTTAAAGGAAGATGGTGAAATTTGGGGCCTTCCAAATATTGCAACATTTTTTCCTCTTCTACCTGGCAATTGTTACGTTGAGGAATTTCAGGCACAGGAGTGCATGCTGGAGTTTCCTTGCCTGGAAAAATGGGGTTTTGCTAGAAATGAAAAATGAACCCAAAGCCAGGAGCTCACCCGTCACTCCCAAGCTCCTTCTCAAGGAGAGAGCAGTACATGTGCCTTTTAAAATGGGGAAGGAGACAGGAATTTTAAGTAACAATGCAGAGTTTCTATTCAAGCTTCCCAAAACTATGGAGAATACCAGACTCTGCTAGCTGGTTATGACCATCCTTGCCACCATAACAAATTCCAGTATTTATATGGACTATGCTACCCATTTACCTTCTTCCCCGTAAAAAGAATGAGCTCAGTTCTTTGGGCTTTAAGTATCATTGATTCCATCAGTTTGTTTTCTTTGGGGGTGAGGGGGAAGGTTGTTTTGTTTTAAGCAATAACATTTTGAAAGCTAGTCAATTAAAAAAAATCACTAAAAGTAGTTTTAGATACCACCCTGCCTCTGAGTCCTCTGACTGCTATTTTCTTGTGCTTTTATAATCACATTCCCTTATTTTAAAAACTCTCTCTCTCCACAGACAAAAGGGACTGGCTTACTATGCAGGAGAAATGTTGAAACTGACTATTACATGAAGTGCTGCCAGAGGCACTAAGGAAACAATATTTATTAAGTGATCTCTTTCAGGTCTCCTAATTGGGAATGTTAACTATAGCCAGTGAAACATTTCCAGGCAGAAATGTGAATTTTAAGTTGACATGTCCCTTTAAACCTTATTACATTTAGGGGTGTAAGACAAATTGTCGTCTTGGTGCATCTTATTAATACTCCCAGAACACTCTTGGCGCACTAGACAGACTAACCTGAACTGATTCTAGCAGCAAGGCTCCAGCAGTTGACTCCTTTCCATCCATTGCTCCTTACTGCAAGTATTTTCTACAAGTAAAACTCTGGAGCAAAAACTCCAGCACTGAAATACTTTGGGGCATGCAATTGCCACACAATGCACGGTATAACTGACGCACTGAACTCCTTCTATTGTTAACAGGCGTTACCCACTTTTACCATGACACATGCACCATTCACTGCTTGTAAACAAAAGCAGCCATCGTGAGAACAGTTTTTACAGCAGATTTCAAGAATTAAACTTACTGCAAATGAAGCAGGAAGTCCAGCTCCTCACAAGATGCCACTAATTGACCTGGAAATGTTTTCAACCTGCTTTCCGGAGAAACATTATTAAGAAACCATAGCAATGCAGTTGCACACTGAGTCTTGAAAGAAGAGACGTGGAGGGGGGAGGGGAGGAGGGAGAAGAATAGCCTAAAACTTTTCCTATGATTCCCCTTGTAATTTAGCCTCACAAGGGGCTGGCTGCCCCTATATATGGAAATATATAGGCAGAAGGTAAAACTCTAAATAGAATTACATACAATAAAGCCCAAAGGTGGCATTTAAAGTGCAGCTGTGGTCTAGTAAAAGTACCGTAAAATTACCACATTAGTGCACTTCGGACTAGTTTTGTACCCTCCCTCACCAGTGCTGCTCAGTAAAGGCCAAAATCAGTCATGAAGGGAGATGGGAGCAAGGATAATGTCAGAACTGTTCTAACTGCTGAGGCAAGATCTGGGAAAACACAATCAGGATCATTCCCAAATCCCATACTGCGATGGCGTCAGCACAAACACCTTTGCACTTAACACAGTGTAAAGGCTAAATGCCCTTGGCCCTGGAATAACTAGCAGTGCTAAAATTCAAAGCTGTCTGCAATAGTATAACAAAGAAACCCAAGGAGAGCGCACAGATCTTTCGGCTCCTGCTAACAAACTCAATACTCTCCTGCAGTTTTCCAGCTTCACAGGTGGAGCCAGGCTTGGCAAATTACAACTACAGGTGACACCCACAGGGCAGTTTCCAACCAAGCTGACTGCAGCTTGCAGGAGGCGACTGCGGAGCAAATTTGATACTAGGGAAGCCTCAAAAGCGCCAATAAGAATGTGGGAAGGTGCTGGGGAAGTAATGGAGCCAGATTTATAAATGGTGCCTCAACACAACAGGAAGACCACATCCCTTTCTCAGCCCATCAACCATAGCTCCAGTGATGTTACTGACTCATCATCACAGGCATTACACAAGTCTGAGTGCAGTTTCTTTGCTGGGAGCCTGTCTGGTCACTGGTGTTTGGACATATGGGAAATGCTGCCAGCAGACTAGCATCTGCTTTGGTTGAAGCACGCTGAGCTTTTTACCAGTAGATGAATTGTGCTCTGCATGAACGTCAAAGGACACAGGAAAAAAAGCAGGATCTGCTTGGCAGAGCTGTGAAAGAGGACATAGAAGACGACCAAGGCCTTCTGCAGCTGAGCTGTCATTTTCACTGCAACACTTCAAGAGCCTGCCACTGATTCACAAGGTTTCCACACCAGAAACTCCCATCCCTATACACCACCATTGGAGAACAGGCTCCAGTCCAATTAGTCTGTGCAAATATGCATAAAGATTTTCCCTACTGGGTTCCAAGTTCAGCTACAGTTGAATGGCCAGGAATTTTTACCCCGGCTAGGAAAGGCTCCATAGGAGAAGCACGTATAAAGAACATCTCTTTGTCCAAGTCGTCCAAACTTTAGTTTGGTACCTAAAGAGGCTGAGGTCAAATAAGTCTCTAGGCTAATGACTGATTTATGCAACACAACTCCTTTGCGTTGATAATTAGCCACTGTTCCTGTATTTTCCTTCAATGATCCTAAGTGACTGGATTACTTTTAAGAAAAACACATTCCAATCCTATTTTAGGAAAAGCTAAACTTTATAAAAGCTAACCTGTGCAAGCTCCACAACTTCTTTCCATTCAAAAGAAAAACAAGATCAGTTTAAACAGAAGATTTGTTTTTAAATGTCTTCCTTGAAAATTCTGAAGTCTCTTGCAGAATCTCTTAAGATATGATGTTTTACTTTTCAGATCTGCAGCAGAGTCTGTAAATTCCACATATTTATACGACAAAGTCATGTGTATACTCGGAAAATCCATTAAAGCTTCATGCAATAGATTGGTACTCTAGGGAAGTAAAGTAGAGGAAAGGTGAGGAATAACCCAATTACAACCAAATTGTTCACACGTACACAACAACTTTCTGCTGACATCAGCAGGAAATAAGCCCCCTATTAGTAATGTGTTCACTTCTCAGTTTTAGTAAAATCTTTGGAACATTTGGATTTATACCCATTTCCATATGGTAGCTGCCTGCAAACAGGATGGTTTTTATTTCTTTGTTTTCTATAATTACTACAGACATTTCAAAACACATTATTTACACAATTCAGCTGGCATACAGACTCAGATTATTTCCTCTCTGCCTGCTTGACTGGGCACGTTTTTAAACATCCCACTGCAGAACACTGTTTTCTAATACATCATCTACCTTTTGCACGGTCTCCTAGTACATGAGCCCTTTCTTAACAGACGTGAATTCTCAACTGAAATCGCCCTTCTGTCCACTTTTAGACAATCCCAATCAGGTGCAGAGGTTGAAAGCAATTAGAGTTGCATCCTGTTCCCACTGAAGTCAATCAGATTTTTGTCACTGACTTCAATGGGTCTAAAATTTGGACCTAAGGTACCACTAGGTTTTACTACATCTCTTCCCACTGGTTTATTAGTGACCTTGCCACATGCACTGGACACCAGGTGTGCAGAATGGGGTGCAAGGATAGCACAGCACAGATTAGGCGCTGGGAGGAGAGAGAGTAACCAGAGCAAGAGCAGCATTCTGGAAGGTCGCAGTCTGGTGCATAAGGCAATGGAAAGTTTAAGGAGTTAGGCACAGGTGTAATGCAGAGAGTAAAGATGACAAAAGAATTGCTTTATGGGTACGGTGCAACCCAAGTGCTTCCTGAAGGTTAGGCTGTGAACATCTGAATGGAAGTCTGTGGAATCTGGAAACAGAGGACAGGAAGCTGGTTCCTGGATTTAGACCCCACTTGATGCTTGGACAAGTCGTATGACAGAACGAGACACTGACAGGAGGAAAGGCCTCGGTAAGAAGCAGAAATCTCATCAGAAACCAGATACTGTCTCTGTGCTTTGGTGGGACAATAAATTCCATCGTCCAAAGCTCTGTGCAAGCACCCTCCAGATCAACTGTAACAGAAAAACAAGGTCCAAGTCTCACTTCTACCATGCGACACATGACAGCAAGTGCCATTCTGGAGTTGGACAGGTTACAGATCATTAAAGACAAGGTGGACCCATTTGCCATGGATCTGATCAGTGAGACAGAGGTAGACGCTTTAACCTTGGCACAAGACACCACTTCTGTGGCTCAAAGTCGTTGGCAGTAGAGTTCATGCAAGCTATTTGCCAACATCTCTGTCTCTTGAAAAGCTTCGCAGCTCTGCTCCCAGTACAGGGGTACCTGCTCCTCCCCATAATAAGCTCCTGCAATGGCTCCAGCCATGGTAGCTATGGTATCTGTGTCTCCACCCAGCGAGATACAGTAGATGACGACTCTCTGTAGGTTGTTGTAGTGATTGGGAATATCTGGGTCAGATTTCAGGGAGCGCAAGAAAGAGTAAATCGCAGTGGGGACAGACTCCAGAGCAGCAATGCCATTTCCTGTTAATGAAACCAACCACATTCAGCAACAAAGCAGACTGTTATATCTCTAACCTTCCACAACAGAATCCCTTCCCTTTAGTTCACGAGCTCATCTCATTGCCAATTTCAAACTCCAAGATGGCTGGCTCAATGCAGGTGAAGTGTGAGTAGATGCTATGCAAGTTTCTTTCCATCCCATGCTCTCCGCTTGTCATTTTCCCGATCAGCACCCCACTACCATTCCAGTCTGGGAACACGCTCCCAGCTATGCCCATGCACACTCCTAACCTGTAACATCACTGGGTTGCCCGGTGTCCAGAAGGAAGATTTGACTAATAGACTGTCATTAAGATGAGATCTTGGAAAATTCAGCATTATTATTCTCTTGGAAAGATAGGCTGCCCTTGGGGAGGGAGTCACTGCAGAGCAGGTCACACACTTACTCTTTCCACAGGGCTGAACATGCAGTTTTTGCAACACATCCAACCCCCACTGGTCTGGTGAGCAAGAGGCAGAAGTCCAGGAAACCACTAACTATAGGCTCCCTAGGCTGGCCCTGCCCCATGGCTTTTCCTGAATCCCTGTAGGAAGAAAGGTGCTTACCTAACTCAAGCAATACATCCGACTTTGGAACGGTGCTAAGCTCCAAAAATTCCTTGATCTTCTTAAGACGTCTTGAAAATGGTAATTCTTCAAAACCCATCCTGGAGACAAGAGATAGGAATGTAACAAATGCTTTGCTCCGGTGACTTCTCCCTTCCTGCCACCAGAGAGCAAGCTGCACGTTTTGATCTAATACAACCCAGCCTATGAAGAGGTGTCCAAACAGAGGGCTCCCAGGGACGAAGACTTTCCGAAAAAAGAAACATTAGTGGCTATGAACATGTGGCCGTAGGAGTGAATCTTCCCACATTTCCAGGTGTTTGAACCATGGCCATGTCTATCGAGACCTCCTGTACATATGCGGAGAACAAGCAAGAACCTCAAAGCAAAGCTGTTCTGAGTGCACATCAAACTAGAATGAATGAGGGCTTCAGAGGAGGGGAGAAAAGAACCCATCTTACCAGTCTGCAGCAAGTCCACTCTCTTGGAAAGGCCAGATATGGGAGAGGACGAACTGAAGTCTCACAAACTGCTTACAGGACAGGGAGGAGAAGCTGGACCTAACAGCATGCAGCCAGCAGAGCAATATCTCAGCTGCTTAGATGGCTTTTATGAATCATGACCACACTCTTCCCCTCCATAAAGGGACTGGTTTGGACTGAGGGGGAGAGGCAGAGGGAAATGGAACCTGGGGGAATTTCTCATTCCTCACTCCGAGGACATTCACACCAGGACAGACTGGGAGATGTGCTCATGGCAGCTGAGTGCGTGGCAAGAAGCAGGCCGGTTCTAGAGAGAGGCAAAGAGTCTGTATTTTCAAACATATGAGTACCCCAGTCACAGGAAACGCCATGCAGCTAAAATCAAAACACAGCCTAATGACATGAAGGAAAATCTCACACTTCCCATGCACAGAATAGCATCGAGAGACAGGACAGAATGCCATCTGAGGCATTACGTAGACAGTTGTACAGAGTCAAGAGAACGACACTGCTGTGAACTAGACCAAATTCCATATGGAGGACACAATGCAACTCTCTGAGCCCTACTTACGCTCGTGCATCAGCCAAAGATTTATCATCTGCCTCTACATCCTCCATGTGGCCGATCAGCTGCTCCAGGAAGCTTTCCCAACTGAGCTCTCCCTGCAAGGCAAGGTGCACTGCCAGAGCCTGCAGGATGGCTCCGTTATAGCCAAGTGAGTTGGCATGGGTCAACTCAGCACTGAGCTTCGCAAACTGTGGATTAAAAAAAAAAAATCATTAGGAAACCAGAGTGAAAGAGAATCACCAAACCCCATCCTGATCTGGGAGCCCCAGTGCCTGAACAACCTCCCTGTAATGCACCTTCTTCACATCCTGAACATCAGGGTAAGTCAGCGAAACGCCTGCTACCCTCATAGCACCACCGTTCCCGTAGGAGCCTTTCCCATTAAACTGCACTCGGGCTGGCTCAAACACATCACTGCACTTGGGGCTCAGAAGTTTCTTGAACACGTTGACGACGGCCATCCCATAGCCCCGATCTGGCTCCTTCTTGTGCTCCTCAGCAAATCTGCCAAAGGTAAAACAACAGCAATTACATAGGAATTAGAAAAACCACACTGGAAAGGGACCGTTTCAACTTACATTTGCTCTGCTACTAAAATCTTTTTTTGAAAGAAGCTTTTATAAAGCCTTATTATTCTCTGCATCAGAGTAACATCCAGAGACCTCAGCAAGTATCCTGGCCCCACTGCACTAGGTGCTGTACAGATATGTGCTGGAGGAAGAGGAAAAGACCTGGGTGGATGAGGATAACAGAGGTTGGACCATGTGGTTGTACTGACTATATCTATTTGTGGAAATCACTGGTTTCAGCTCTTGACTTTTTGATGTTTTAAGATATACTTTAAAAAATAATTGGAAACATTTTTCCTAGTCGCAGGCAGGCAGGCAGAAATATTGTTTGTTCAAGTCCAGTGGAGACAGTTTTTAAATAATTAAACCTTTGCCTCTCACCATTTGAAACCCAAATGCTTCACAGCACCAAATATCTGAATGGGAAATGGACTATAAAACAAACTGACTTCAAAGATTTTTGTTGCTCAAAGCTCAGGGAAGCGTTAAAAAGGAACCGGCATACCAAGCAATAAGTAAACTAGAAAGGGAATAATTCTGAAAAACTGAAGTGCTTTTAATAACAAAACTATACAAACTTGTTTGCTTACAACATAAATGTTACATTGACAGTGTCCCCCCTGTTTAGTTTCAACATAAGATTTGAGATGCCACTCAAGTCAATGAGAATATAGAATGGCACAAACCCTGCAGGCACAGGCCAAATTGCAGCACTGGGGCCACTGCTCTTTTCAGTCTCTCCACACAAATAGGCGGCCACTTCAGACTGAATTCCTCTCCACTTTCCTGGACTGAACGGGAACAGCTCAAAGTGGGTGCTTAGCTTTCACTCACTATCACTTGCAAAAGCAACACAGATCTCCCTGTTGTGCTGACTGTAACTCCTTACCTCCTGGCCATATCAACTTCATCAAATTCTCCCTTGGCTAGCAGAGACCGCACCACACACCTGGCCATGGCTGTGTCATCTGTGTAGCAGAGCATTTCTGAAAGAGAAAGCAAAAATACCAGATGATCATCAAAACAGCAAGAGGTGCTATTGCTCCACTAGAATCCCAATCCCAATCCCATTTCTCTACTGCCAGGGGAATTCTCTGTGAATCTGGAGTGTAAAAGACTTGGCTGTATTTCCAGACGCTCAGCTCTCTTAGCAGGCCTTGGGAGAGATTAAAAATTGTCACTAACTGCAGAGGAGCAACTTCATGAACTACAGCAGTGGAGGAACATGCCTCACTAGTAATACATTAGGTGGCAGTAGGGTGACCAGATGTCCCTATTTGATAGGGACAGTCCTGATTTTTGGGTCTCTCTCTTATATAGGCTCCTATTACCCCCCACCCCCTGTCCCGATTTTCCACATTTGCTGTCTGGTCACCCTAGGTGGTGGTGTTAGTAAGAGAAACAAGACCAGTGACCTGGGATTAATATGAAAGAAACACAGTCAACGTGGAATCTAATTATTTCAAAAGAATGAATTCAAAGTGGTTCCACGTACTGGCCCTGCACCTGAGGCCCCCAGCCAGCACCAACTGGGGGCAGTTTTCAAGTGACAGGCTTTTTTTCTAAAAAAAAAAAAAAAAAAAAAAAAATTCTCTCCCCTACACGCCTGCTGCATGAAAGCCACTAACCTGGGGCAGTTTAGGCAGCGTGGTTCACACCCCTGGGGTAGAACAGAGTGTGCGGGGGGGGGGGT